>NC_053491.1:20450887-20753387 GCF_905171775.1 Rana temporaria | reverse complement strand
AAGGCGAGCGGATCTCCGCGGTATACGGGTGGAAGGTGTGACATTTCCCCTGCAGGTACACAGCTGAGTCACTATTTGCTCTTCTTCATCTCTGTTTTCTCCTATATAGTATATGACAGTCAGGGTACAAACAGCCATTTAACTCCTTCGGGCCTAGAGGGCATAGAGCTCTGGGAAGGATCGCACTTCTGGTTTGTCAATTAGACGAATCACTAAAGTGTATGTGAGCGCCAGAAATACATTTCTCTTTTTCCTTTTTTTTGTCTGTCTCACCGGCCACTTTATTAGCATAGCTCCCAACTATCCCTGATTTCCAAGGACTGTCCCTGATTTGGAGCAATATCCCTCTGTCCCTCTTTCCCCCTCATTTGTCCCTCATTTTGGTCTAATCTACCGTATTTATCGGGCTATAACGCGCCCCGGCTTATAGCGCGCACCCCCGAAACTTGAAGGAAGATTCCTGCAAAAAAAAAAAATACTTACAGTTTGGATGCCCCTCTTCGGTGTCTTGCCCGTCGTCCATCGCGTCCTGCCCGTCGTCCATCGGCGGCCTCGTCCGGTCCGGCGTCCTTCTGCGGCCATCCCTGCTCGATCCCCACTTCCCGCGCTGTGTTTGAACCACTGCGCCGACATATACCGAGCGGAGTACACTCGGATATAGTCGGGCGGGCTCGGCTCCTCTCGCGTAAAGGACGTACAGGACGCACAGGACGTGACCGCGAGAGGAGCCGAGCCTGCCCGACTATACCCGAGTGTACTGCGCTCGGTATATGTCGGCGCAGTGGTTCGAACAAAGCGCGGGTATCGGCGTATATCGCGCACCCACAATTTTGCCCTGATTTTCAGGGCAAAAAAGTGCGCGGTATACGCCGATAAATACGGTATATAGTTGTATATAAAATGCACTTTTTATCTTTCAAAAAGTGTTTCCCAGCGCTAAACCCTTTATCCAAATTCTAAATTGCTGCATTCTTACATTTTAAAAGCCAATATAAAGGAATAGTAGTGGTAAAAATAGTCCTTGTGGATTTTATTTTTTTAAGTTAATTCTCCTTTAACCACTTAAAGGAACACTAAAGGTTCTTTTTTTTTTTTTAGATCAATTGATTGCTGTAAGCAAGAGCATTTAAATATCACTTACCTCGTTTTTCCTTTTAACCTCCAAAATACAGTAATCCAGGTTTGAAAATGCCATTTCCTGTCACTCCTCTTCTTTCTTTCCTCCAGCATCTGAGCCGTATTGCATGGTGGAAAGCAGAATGTTCTCACCCCCTCCCTATGACTACAGCCCTGCGTGAAGATGCTCTCTTATCCCTCACAGGCATGGAGGCTAAGCCTAATGGGAACTGTAGTTCCCACTAGGCCGTGATGTAGCAAGAATGAATGCGCACCGCAAACCAGGAAGTTAGTGAGAATAATGATTCAGAAGTGCTGGAGGTGAATAAAACCGCTCGATTTCAACAGGTATCAAACTAGTTATAATGCAAAACATTACTTTTTACTTTATCAGCTACTGTCAGACTTTAATTTAAGAGGAAAATATTTTTGTCTTTACAACCCCTTTAAGACCCAGACCAATAAGCAGGTAAAGGACCTGGCCCCTTTTTGCGATTCGGCACTGCGTCGCTTTAACTGACAATTGCGCGGTCATGCGACGTGGCTCCCAAATAAATTTGATGTCCTTTTTTTCCCACAAATAGAGATTTCTTTTGGTGGTATTTTTATTTGTTGCGGTTTTTAGAGCGACAATTTAAAAAAAATGCAATATTTTTTACTTTTTGCTATTATAAATATCCCCCAAAAATATATAAAAAAAATGTTTTCCTCAGTTTAGGCCATAACGTTCTACATATTTTTGGTAAAAAAAAAAAAAAAACGCAATAAGCGTTTATTGATTGGTTTGCCCAAAATGTATAGCGTTTACAAAATAGAGGATAGTTTTATGGCATTTGTATTAATTAATTATTTTATTTTTTAATACTAATGGCGGCGATCAGTGTTTTTTTTTCATGACTGCGACATTATGGCGGACACATCGGACACTTTTGACACATTTTTGGGACCATTGTAATTTTCACAGCGAAAAGTGCTATAAAAATGCACTGATTACTGTGAAAATGACACTGTGAGTGATGGGGTTAACCAGGAGGGGGCGCTGTAGGGGTTAGGTGTGTTGTGGGGGGCGTGGCTGTGCATGTGATGTCACTGATCGTCGTTCCCTAACACAGGGAACAGACGATCACTGACAGCCACACTAGGAAGAATGGGGAAGGTTTGTTTACACTCACCTCTCCCCGTTCTTCCTCTCTGTGACCCGATCGCGGGACACCAGCGGAGTTCGGGTCCGCGGGACAGGACTGGGTCGCGAGTGTGCCGGTGGCGGCACGCTCGCGACCCATGGTTGGGCATCTTAAAGGGGACGTACCTGTACGCCCATGTGCCCAGCCGTGCCATTCTGCCGACGTAAATAGTCGTGCGGCCGTATGTAAGCGGGTTAAGGGGGTGTGGCAGGGGGTGTGTCCTATGCCTACATACGTTTGCTAGTGGGTGTCATTCATTCCCATCTCAAAATGTTGGGAGGTATGAATTAGGTACACCTGGTCAATTGCTTGGTAACACAAATTGCTAATCAGCCAATCACATGACAGCAAACTCAATACATTTAGGCATCTACACGTGGTGAAGATGACTTTCTGAATTTCAAACCAAGCATCAGAATGGAGAAGAAAGTGGATTTAACTGACTTTGAATGACGCATGGTTGTTGGTACCAGACAGACTGCAAGTATTTTAAAAACTGTTGATCTACTGTGATTTTCACGTACAACCATCTCTCAGGTTTACAGAGAATGGTCCGAAAAAGTGAAAATATCCAGTGAGCGGCAGTTGTATGGAAGAAAATGCTTTGTTGATGTCAGAGGAGAATGGGCAGACTGGTTTGAGATGATAGAAAGGCAACAGTAACTCAAAAAATCACTTGTTACAACCAAGTGTAGCCCAGGTTTGCTACTGTGCTTATGATAAGGGACAGTTTTGTTGATTTTTATATGGGTTTGGCTCCCTCTATTGCATGCTGGATTCTATGTGTGTTCTTTCCTCCTGTCAGAATGACCCAGAGCAATGCATCATGGAACATGTAGTCCCTGTCAGAATGACCCAGAGCAATGCATCATGAAACATGTAGTCCGCGATGAGGAAGTGACACTGTTAGCCAGACCAATCTGAACCACAGGTAACAGAATGCTGTGCGCACAGATCAGCCTGCTGGGAGAGGAAATAAAAAGTTGGGTGTGGCCTGTTTTTGCTCTCTGGACGCCATTTTGACCCTGCCAACTGGAGGTCTGTGTGACAGGGAGTGCTGAGAATCTGCGTCCTACACAGCAGGGAGCTGGATAGCCAGCCCCAGAGGGATCTCAGAGGACAGCATTGCTATTCCAGTACAGTGCACCAGCGAGTGTTCTAGACAATCCGGAGGTACCTGCAACCCAGTCCACCGGGAGCTGCAGCGTGGCGCCGCCATTTCCACAGGACAAAGAAACAGGGCGGAGACTTACGTCCGGAACCCTCTATTCATCTGATGTTCGTAGTGGTGAGTGGGCACAGCCCTTGTGATAGTTAACAACAGTACTGCTGAGCAACATTTATACAGACTGGCTGGTAAAACTTGTAGTGCCACGATAAGGTGCAGTTTATTTAATTCTTGTTACCCTTTTTTTATCTTGGATTACAAATTTACTGCAGTGCAAAGAACCCAGGCTAGCTGAAGATAACTGGAACTAAAGGAACATTTCTTGAGCAAAGTGGCTGCATTTGGAGGGCACAGTGGCTGCGTTTGGAGGGCACAGTGGCTGCGTTTGGAGGGCACAGTGGCTGCATTTGATGGGCACAGTGAGGCTGCAATTGATGTTTTTTTTTTTTCAGTTTGTTTGTGCCCCCTAAAAAATGTGAGCACCAGCCGCCAATGCTCTGCGGCCTTTGATACTGTTGACCACTGGCACCTTCTCAATAAACTCCATTCCCTTGGCCTCCAAGATTCTGCTCTATCCTGGTTCTCTGCCCATCTATCACAGCTCTCCTTCAGTGTTACCTACAACTCTGTCTCCTCTTCTCCATTGCCCCTTTCTGTGGGGGTTCCCCAAGGCTCTGTTGTTGGACCACTTCTCTTCTCTATCTACACCTCCTCCCTTGGTCATAAATAGGAGAAAATACATTTTGGACAGCCGCACTCCAATAAAAGGTAAAAAGATGGTGCCTTTTATTCTGGTAAAAAAATACTACAAAAGCAAGAAAAAAACAGCAAACAGTGGGGTAATAGAGCTAACTAGTTTCACATTGATAACCAATGCTTAGTCAAGCTATGACTAAGCATTGGTTATCAATGTGAAACTAGTTATCTCTATTACCCCACTGTTTGCTGTTTTTTTCTTGCTTTTGTAGTATTTTTTACCAACCGCTCAGTTTCTGCCAAACCTCTCCTCCAATCCCTACACTGGCTCCCAGTCACCCAGCGAATTACATTCAAAATACTAACCACAACTTACAAAGCCATCCACAACTCTGCCCCCAGCTACATCACCAAACTTGTCTCCAAATATCACCCGAACCTTCCCTCTCTGCTCCTCTTAAGATCTTCTGCTCTTAAGCTCTCTAGTCTCCTCCTCCCATGCTCGTCTCCAGGATTTCTCCAGAGCCTCTCCCATTCTCTGGAACTCGCTACCTTAAACTGTCCGGCTATCCTCTACTCTGGCTACCTTCAGGCGATCCCTGAAAACTAATTTCTTCTGGGGAAGCCTATCACGTCTCCTACTAATCTTTTACCGCTTCCATCAGCTCATTCCCCACAGTTACAACCTTTTGTACCACCTGCCACACCCTATTAGATTGTAAGCTCTTCTGGCCCAAGCCAGTATCCAAAACGAAAAGGGACGATTTCTCTTTTCTGTGTATGTTTATTCATTCATAACCACCCCACTTGCCTCCTGTCCAATAAGATATTGCCAAGAGGTAGTCCTTCTCAATAGATTATATTACTGTTCGTATTGCCGTATTGGCCTCTAGGGGCAGCATTGTCCATGTATCATCATAACCACCCCCACTTGCCTCCTGTCCAATAAGATATTACCAAGAGGTAGTCCTTCTAAACAGATTATATTACTGTTGGTATTGCCGTATTGGCCTCTAGGGCAGCATTGTCCATGTATCATCTCCAGGTGCTTGTTGATCGTTTGATCTTTGTCATCATTCATCCTGGCAGCAATTGCTCTCTTTGAAGCCTGTAATCACATACATCACACCAAGTGGGCTTGAGCCTAGCACTAGTTAAACTTGCTAACTTTCAGATGCAGATTTTGATATGCTACAACGCTTTGATGTTAACTGTTACCTTACAACTTGGGGCCATCTGCCTGTATGAACCAGGAAGCGAAATTCCAGAACAGTGATATTAAATCATGTTGCCTTCCAACAATTATCCTCTCCAAGATGGCCATCTGGAACCCAAGATAGAATTTGGTACGAATGGTACGACATGGTACGACATGAACTTACAGTTAGTTTAGAAAAAATATTGTTGGGTGATTTACCAGAGAGGTCATACTATACCCCATTTTTTCACTTAGAACACGTGACAATATACCATGAAGGTTGGTTATTAGTTATGTATATATTTTTATACCATTATTGTATTTCTGATTCATATGCTTTTTTGTAGATCATTCTCTGACTTATACTCCTGAAGAAGGGGGTAACCCCGAAACATGTTGAGTGTGCAACGGAAAGAATAGTTTCCGTACATCCTAGTATGGAACCTTCATTTATATAAACATTTCCATTGTAGGTTATATGGGAGCCCTGGGCATCCTATTGTAACATTCCTATTTACCCTGGCATTACCCCCGGATCCACGGTAGAACCTGGACTATTTTGAGCTCCACACCTTACCTCTCCTCCTCCCTCTTACACTTTTCTCCCTGACCACTTTCTGTGACACTCTGTTCCCATCTCTCTACCTTATTATGCAAGACATACATCAACCTATGAGACTAGAGCCGAGTCCGGCCTGACTGCACTAGCTGAGCGGATTTCCTTGTGCGGTAGGAAATGGGGGGCCCCGGCGAGACCCCCTTACTCTTAAATAAACCGTACTATAATGGCTGCACTTCGCAGTGGCCTGGACAAGGGTGATGGGTAGTGCCCAGCACCTCTGGGGGGTTGAGGCATCCCCACAGAGAGATCCCAATGGGGTGGGGGGCTTGGACCCTTCCAGTGATGCATGGCCGGCACCCCCTAGACTGTCCAAGGTACAACTATATATTTGAGCCAGACCCTGCGGCGGGCGGGACATGGACCCCAAGCCATTTGGGTGGATAGTCTCACAGAAAAGTTATCTACGTTACTTGTTGTGGGCTGTTAGCCCTGAACATTTCGTTAGTATTGCTCATTGTTTAATTACCGTAAAGAATTTGAACCTTGGTTAATTGAATGTTCCTACCCTCATACTTTGATCTCGAGTTCGTAATGCTCATGGATAAGCTAGAACACTGTAATGTTTTACATTGTGTCTTTTTTTCTCTGTCATATTTTTTGAAAACCAAATAAACATTTTGAAAATGTTAAATATTTCACGGACCACAATTTCCTATTCACTATCCAAGTATAATGCAAAGATTTCTTGGATCTGAATAAACCCACCCGACCTATTTGTATACAATAAAGACTATTGATTACTGCTTAAAAAAATATATATATAAAAATTTCCATTGTATGTCAGAGATGTGGATGCTCCACGTACAGCAGTATCCAATGTCTAAGGTCTATGTATCGAAGGCTGTTTTTATTTTATGTATAATTTTGTAAAATAAATGTATATATTTTTTGTAAACTGACTTTGTAAGTTCATATCGTACTGTGAGAGTCAATGTTGCCTCCTTAAAGGAGTTGTAAAGGAAAACATCTTTTTGCCTAAAATTAATGTCTGGAAGGTAGACAGACAGAATAGTGTAATGATTCTGTTAAAAAACGAGTAAATACCTATTAAATTCCTTCATCTATATCACCTCTGGCATTCTAGTTTCTGTTCTCTCATTCACTTCCTGGTTTGCATTGTTCGTTCATGTAAGAACTACATTTCCCAGTATTGCCGCGTACACACCATCACTTTATGTGAATGAAAAAAAACGACGTTTTTAAAAACGTCACTTTAAATGACCGTGTGTGGGGGAAAACGTCGCTTTATGTCTTGTGAAAAACGACAAAAAAAAAATTGAAGCATGCTTCAATTTTATGTGTCGTTTTTCAAAACGTCGTTTTTTACTTCACAGAAATTGACCGTGTGTAGCAAAAAACGACGTTTAAAACAAAGTTTTTACACCCGCGCATGCCCAGAAGCTAGTTATGAAGCGAGCTTCAATGGAAAAAAGTGGTGAACGTAACCTCGCTTTGCTAGAACATTGTGAAAAAACGATGGTGTGTAGGCAACTTCGTCTTTGAAAATTGAAGTTTCAAAAACGTCGTTTTTTACTTCACAGAAAATGTCGTTTTTTTTCATCACATAAAGTGATGGTGTGTATGCGGCATATGAATTGCGGCACGCCCAGTAATTCACACCTCCTTGAAGTCTCTAACACGTAAAGAGCGTCCTGCCGCACAGATGTAGTTCCCAGGAGGGGGCGAGCATGTTACTGACCACCGCAGTAAACCCTCCCATCACGGTGGTCAGTAAAATCAGACAAGCAGGAAGTGAACAGAACAGAGAAGAAATAGAGCAACTTCTGAGCAAAAACAAACAATGAGGAAGTGAAAAGAGGAATGTCTGCAGGTAAAGGATGCTTATTATGAAAAAAATGTTTTTCCTTTACAACCCCTTTAAT
This sequence comes from Rana temporaria, assembly GCF_905171775.1. Lineage (NCBI taxonomy): Eukaryota > Metazoa > Chordata > Amphibia > Anura > Ranidae > Rana > Rana temporaria. Next base: position 20,745,520 of record NC_053491.1, on the reverse strand, counting down.
ATCCAAATTCTTGATTAAATAATAGGGCGAAGGTACTTTAATTTTCTCATATCAAGCAGTTTTTCTCATTAATGGAACCCAAGATAGGAGACATTTCCTTCTCATTGGACACCTGCCAACCCGAAGGGACGACACAATGCCACCTTCAGGCTGGAGAACATACTGCAGCCTACACCTGCCTACAAGTTGGGCTTTGAAAGTATTAAAACCCCAACCAATGAGAATCCAATTTTAGCCAAAAATACACATTTTCAGTACTCTTGTCCTTTAAAAGCCGTGGTAAGGGTCTTAAATCTGGCACTGACAATTACCATTTACATATATTATATCGATGGTAAATGTGATTAACCTATGAGCATGAGATGGCAGGGAAAAGAGCTGTAGGTGAAGCAGAAGTGATTCAAAATAAAACAGAATAATGTACGACACATTAAAAAAAAAAAAACACACACGCAGCCGTTTATGAGCCCAGCTTATCACTATGGCAGGGTAATAAGGTCAATATGAAAAAAGCTGGAAGGCACATACCCCCCTAAACATGTGAGGAGTGGAAACGGACCGACCTTCTGTTGTAGAATCCAAACCCATTGAGTCAATTGCCAGAAAACATGACATGACCTTTCGGATTCAGTGAGCATCGGTTTCCCGAGCAGACTGCCGTGCACTTTTCCATTCACTGCTGCCCCCTCAGGGTCTCAACTCACCGGAAATAATAGCTTGCTTTAAAATCTGCACTCCTTTAATGAAAAAAAAAACAGAAACACACACACATTCATACACACACATGGCACCCAGCTTGACCCGGGCAGCCGATTTAAGGAATGCATTTGTTTTTTGTTTGTATGTTTTTTTTTTACTCAGGGTATTTAACGCAGGATTGCCTCCCTATTTCACATCTTGTACCTTTTATCTCATTGCAGATCATTTATTTTTCACTGTACTAGGACAGTGGGAGGCAGAGTTCAAACGGGCTACCATAAACCTACAACCCAGGTATACAGTGTATCCGGAAAGTATTTACAGCGCTTCACTTTCCACATTTTGTTATGTTATAGTCTTATTCCAAAATGGATTCATTATTTTCCTCAAAATTCTACAAACAATACCATTTAAGGACAAGGTTGAAAAAGTTTGCTTGAAATCTTTGCAAATTTATTAAAGATAAAAAGGAAAAAATCCAGGGCTCAAGTCCTGCGGGAACGCGTGGGAACGGAGTTCCTGCACTTTTTGCACAGCAGGAACTCAGTTCCCTTTGCAGGACTAGAGCAGCCGAGAGCAGCTGAGCCGCCCGAGCCAATCCTTCATTAAGCGGCGATGCCCAGCTCGAGTCACTGTCAGGGGCAGGCGAACCTTAGTAATCCTTTATGTTACTGGCCGCTTCCTTATATGGATTCATCGGGTAGTGTGCGGGTATTCCGTCACTTCCTCGATGCCGCAATGTCTCCTGGGAGCTTTTGTCATTGTTCCCAGGAGACATTGCGGAGGTCTGCTGTGAGTTATCGTGGGATTTAGAAAGAACTTGCTTCTTTCTAAATTATTGCGATAACTCGCGGCAGACCTCCCAGACCTCCCAGGAGACATTGCGGCATCGAGGAAGTGACGGAATACCCGCACACTACCCGATGAATCGATATACAGGAAGTGGCCAGTAACATAAAGGATTACTAAGGTACAGTGGATCGAAAACAAAAAAAAATGTGCAGTTTAGTAATTATGCATATGAGCGTATCATTTTTTTTTTTTTGGTAGGGGAGTGGATCTTGGGTGGGAGTTCCCACACTTTTTTCCCCAGGACTTGACCTCTGAAAAAATCCTATGTACATAAGTATTCACAGCCTTTGCCATGGCACTCAAAATTTAGTTCAGGTGCCTCCTGTTTCCACTGATTATCCTTGAGATGTTTCTACAACTTGATTGGAGTCCACCTGTGGTAAATTTAGTTGATTGGACATGATTTGGAAAGGCACACTCCTGTCTATTAAAGGTCCCACAGTTACCAGTGCATGTCAGAGCACAAACCAAGCCATGAAGTCCAAAGAATTGTCTGTAGACCTCCGAGACAGGATTGTATGGAGGCACAGATCTGGGGAAGAATACAGAAACATTTCTGCAGCATTGAAGGTCCCAATAAGCACAGTGGCCTCCATCATCCATAAATGGAAGAAGTTTGCAACCACCAGGATTCTTCCTAGAGCGGGCCGCCCGGCCAAACTGACCTCACAAATGCGCTTCTGGAAGAATGGTCAAAACATTCCCATAGACACACTCCTAAACCTTGTGGACGGCCTTCCCAGAAGAGTTGAAGCTGTTATAGCTGCAAAGGGTGGGCCAACTCAATATTGAACCCTACGGACTAAGGCTGGGATGTCATTAAAGTTCATGTGCGTGTTAAGGCAGGCGTCCCAATACGTTTGACAATATAGTGTAGGTAAATTTACATAGATTTCTCACACAGGAGATTCAGAATAGGCATTAGGAGGGGGAGGGGACACCAGAGGCCAGGGAAGGGCTAGCATTTCCCCTCAGGGCTGATTCCATGGCTAAAATAGGGTGACCGAGAAAGAATATTGGGCGCCAGTCATATTTGTCTTTCTAAAGTTTTATTGCACGGGCCCCCACTCGAAGAAAATATTGGTGTTCTATGTGACTTTCTATGCTAGGAAAGCAATTCTGCTCCAGTGGAAGGGGGCTGCCCCTCCGACAAAGCATCAGTGGAAACGCTCATAAATAATGCCCTCCCACTGTATAAATTAACTTATTTAGGCCCCAAAAAAATCTCCAAAATATGGGGGGCCAGATCCTCAAAAGAGATACGCAGACTTAACTGCTGTTCAGTCTGTGTCTAACTTTGGAAACGATCCTCAAAAGGCTTTTTCCAAAGTTAGGCAGAAGATCAGGCATGTGTAATTGAATTACACTGCCGAATCTTAGGATGCAGTACCGCATCCGCCGCTGGGGGCATTTCGAGTCGAAATGCCGTTGCTAGTATGCAAATTAGCACTTAAGGCGATCCACAAAGCTTTCCAGCTTCGTTTTTTCGCCGTAAGTGTTATTTTGCAAGTGTAAAACTAGGGCTGATGTTACAAAGTGTAAACTAGTCACACCATGTAAAAGCCCATTCCAGCGACGGCATTTGGTATGCATTCCCGAGGGAGAACTCCACGGCAATTTGTAAAGACAAAACCGGCATGGGTTCCCCCCCAGGAGCATTCCGGGCCCTTAGGTCTGGTATGGGTTGTAAGGGGACCCCCCTACGCCGAAAAATCGACGTAGGGGGTCCCCCTACAATCCATACCAGACCCGTATCCAAAGCACGCTACCCGGCCGGTCAGGAAGGGAGTGGGGACGAGCGAGCGGCCCCCCCCTCCTGAGCCGTGCCAGGCCGCATGCCCTCAACATGGGGGGGTTGGGTGCTCTGGGGCAGGGGGGCGCACTACGGGCCCCCCCACCTCAGAGCACCCTGTCCCCATGTTGATGAGGACAGGGCCCCTTCCCGACAACCCTTGCCATTGGTTGTCGGGGTCTGCGGGCGGGGGCTTATCGGAATCTGGGAGTCCCCTTTAATAAGGGGGCCCCCAGATACCGGCCCCCCACCCTAAGTGAATGGATATGGGGTACATCGTACCCCTATCCATTCACCTGTAGGCAAAAAGTTAGTTAGTAAACACACAACACAAGGCTTTTTAAAATATTTTATTATTCTGCTCCGGATGCCCCCCCTGTCTTCGTTATTAGCTCAATTAGCAGGGGGGGCTTCTTCCGCTCTCCGGGGGTCTTCCACTCTCCGGGGGTCTTCTCCGCTCTCCGGGGGGGGCTTCTCCGGACTCCGGGGGGCTTCTTCCATCTTCTCCCCTCTTCCGCTGTTGACTCGGCGAACCCCGGTTCTTCTGCAGATGTCCGGTGCCTTCTTCTTCAGCGCTGGCTGCCTGCTATGTTTGTGTGTTAGCTCGATTTCAAACAGGCAGCCGGCGCGGTCTTCTGTGACGTCAGGTTCTTCTTCTCCCCTCTTCCGATGTTGACTTGTCGCCTGTTGTCGCTGTAATGATGGAAGCGCGCCTTGCATCCCATTTATATAGGCATCACCGTCCCATCATGCTCCGGCAGGTACCCACGTGGTGGGTGCACGTGGGTAGGCACCCACCACGTGGGTACCTACCGGAGCATGATGGGACGGTGATGCCTATATAAATGGGATGCAAGGCGCGCTTCCATCATTACAGCGACAACAGGCGACGAGTCAACATCGGAAGAGGGGAGAAGAAGAACCTGACGTCACAGAAGACCGCGCCGGCTGCCTGTTTGAAATCGAGCTAACACACAAACATAGCAGGCAGCCAGCGCTGAAGAAGAAGGCACCGGACATCTGCAGAAGAACCGGGGTTCGCCGAGTCAACAGCGGAAGAGGGGAGAAGATGGAAGAAGCCCCCCGGAGTCCGGAGAAGCCCCCCCCGGAGAGCGGAGAAGACCCCCGGAGAGTGGAAGACCCCCGGAGAGCGGAAGAAGCCCCCCTGCTAATTGAGCTAATAACGAAGACAGGGGGGGCATCCGGAGCAGAATAATAAAATATTTTAAAAAGCCTTGTGTTGTGTGTTTACTAACTAACTTTTTGCCTACAGGTGAATGGATAGGGGTACGATGTACCCCATATCCATTCACTTAGGGTGGGGGGCCGGTATCTGGGGGCCCCCTTATTAAAGGGGACTCCCAGATTCCGATAAGCCCCCGCCCGCAGACCCCGACAACCAATGGCAAGGGTTGTCGGGAAGAGGTCCTGTCCTCATCAACATGGGGACAGGGTGCTCTGAGGTGGGGGGGCCCGCAGTGCGCCCCCCTGCCCCAGAGCACCCAACCCTCCCATGTTGAGGGCATGCGGCCTGGCACGGCTCAGGAGGGGGGGGCCGCTCGCTCGTCCCCACTCCCTTCCTGACCGGCCGGGTAGCGTGCTTTGGATACGGGTCTGGTATGGATTGTAGGGGGACCCCCTACGTCAATTTTTCGGCGTGGGGGGGTCTCCTTACAACCCATACCAGACCTAAGGGCCTGGTATGCTCCTGGGGGGGGAACCCATGCCGGTTTTTTCTTTGAAAATTGGCATGGAGTTCTCCCTCAGGAATGCATGCCGCTGTCATTTTTTTTTTTCCCGACGCAACTTTTTTAAGCCGTCGCGATCCTCAAAACTCGGCGTAACGTAACTTTGCGCATGCGCAGTACGGCCGGCGCGGGAGCGCGCCTCATTTAAATGGGACTCGCCCCATTTGAATAGGAACGCCTTGCGCCGGCGGAATTTTAGTTACACAGCCTGAAATTTCTAGATAAGTGCTTTGTGGATCGGGCACTTAGGTAGAAACTTTAAGGCAGTGTAACTTAAATGGGATTTTTTAAGTTACGCCAGGTTTTTGTGGATCTGGCCCGGGGATCATAGGTCCACGTGGAACAGCTGCCCCTGGAGTAGGGATGGCACCAAGGAGTCAAAGCCCCCCCCCCGCCACCCGTTGCCAGCTAGAGGGATCACTGAGACTTATACACAGACCTACCCTTTAGTTGACACTTCTCTCAGGCCTCGTACACACGATAGGTTAACCAGAGGACAGCGGTCTGATGGACCGTTTTCATCCGTCAAAACCGATCGTGTGTGGGCCCCATAGGTTATTTAACCATCGGTTAAAAAAAAGCAAACTTGCTTTAAATTTAACCGATGGATTTCCAACCAATAGGTCAAGACCGATCGTTAGTAGGCACAACCATCGGTTAACCACTTAACGACCGCCGCACGACGATATACGTCGGCAGAATGGCACGGCTGGGCAGATGGACGTACCGGCACGTCCTTTACATCTACCCATCCATGGGTCGCGGGCGCGCGCGACCCAGTCCGAAGCTCCGGTACCGCGAGACCTGCAGACCCGATCGCCGCTGGGGTCCCGCGATCGGTCCCCGGAACTGAAGAACGGCTTCCCCATGCTTCACTGTGGCGGCTGCATCGATCGTGTCATCCCCTTTATAGGGAGACACAATCGATGATGTCACTCCTACAGCCACACCCCCCTACAGTTGTAAACACACACTAGGTGAAACATAACCCCTTCAGCGCCCCCTGTGGTTAACTCCCAAACTGCAACTGTCATTTCCACAATAAAGAATGCATTTTAAATGCATTTTTTGCTGTGAAAATGACAATGGTCCCAAAAATGTGTCAAAATTTTGCGCAAACCAACCGATAAACGCTTATTGCGTTTTTTTTACCAAAAATATGTAGAAGAATACGTATCGGCCTAAACTGAGGAAAAATAATTTTTTTTTTTATATTTTTGGGGATATTTATTATAGCAAAAAGTAAAAAATATTGCATTTTTTTTCTAAATTGTCACTCTATTTTTGTTTATAGCACAAAAAATAAAAACCGCAGAGGTGATCAAATACCACCAAAAGAAAGCTCTATTTGTGGGAAAAAAAGGACGCCAATTTTGTTTGGGAGCCACGTCGCACGACCGCGCAATTGTCAGTTAAAGCGACGCAGTCCCAAATCGCAAAAAGGGGCCTGGTCCTTTACCTGCATTTTGGTCCGGGTCTTAAGTGGTTAAAAATCTACGCATGCTCAGAATCAAGTCGACGCATGCTTGGAAGCATTGAACTTAATTTTTTTCAGCACATCGTGTGTTTTACGTCACCGCGTTCTGACACGATCCTTTTTTTAACCGATGGTGTGTAGGCGCATCAGACCAACAGTCAGCTTCATCGGTTAACCTATGAAACGGTCCTTCAGTCTGTTTTCATTGGTTTTGACCGATCATGTGTACGCGGTGTAATGGCTTTCTTCTGGCCATTCTGCCATAAAGCCCAACTCTATGGAGCGTACGGCTTATCGTCGTCCTATGTACAGATACTCCAGTCTCTGCTGTGGAACTCTGCAGCTCGTCCAGGGTTACCTTAGGTCTCTCTCTGATTAATGCCCTCCTTGCCCGGTCCGTGAGATTTGGTGTGCGGCCGTCTCTTGGCAGGTTTGCTGTTGTGCCATGTTCTTTCCATTTGGTTATGATATATTTGATGGTGTTCCTAGGGATCATCAAAGATTTAGATATTTTTTTATAACCTAACCCTGACTTGTACTTCTCAACAACATTGTCCCTTCCTTGTTTGGAGAGTTCCTTGGTCTTCATGGCAGTGTTTGGTTAGTGGTGCCTCTTGCTTAGGTGTTGCAGCCTCTGGGGCCTTTCAAAAAAGTGTGTATATGTAATGACAGATCATGTGACACTTAGATAGCACACAGGTGGACTTCATTTCACTAATCATGTGACTTCTGAAGGTGATTGGTTGCTCCAGAGCTTTTTATGGGCTTCATAACAAAGGGGGTGAATACATACGCACATGCCAATTATCAGTTTTTTTATTTCTGAAAAATAGTTTCATGTATATATTTTTCTAATTTTACTTCACCAAATTAGACTATTTTGTTCTGATCCGTCACATATAATTCAGATTAAAGAAATGTAAAAGTATTTAATTGGCCTCTGTGGAAGATGAAAATCACTGCTGAAGTTCAGCTTCAATTTAATGAAAATCTCTGGACTAAAATAAAAGTTTTCTTTATGAAGTTGTTAGGTTTTCAGGGAACTACATACTGTATTCTATATATTGACATATCCCTATCATATGGGCAGCACAGTGGCTTAAAGCGGTGGTTCACCCTGTTTGACAACATCTAATCAATTGAACTGCTCTTAAAAAACAATGTCCAGACGATTTTTTTTTTTTTTTTGAGCGCTCCTTACCTGTTTGCTGCTCGATCTTCCCACCTGTCAATCAATATCTCCCGCGGGGAATGGGCGTGTTAGTCCATTCTCCCCCGTCCTGTCACTCCAATTTGGCAACTCCTCTGTCGACGCGCTCTGCTGCACTCGCGCGAGTCTTCAGGCGTGTAATAGTCTGAACAACGGGGCGTGAACTTCTTACGCCGGCCGTTGTTATGGCAATCATGTAGTGTTGACGGCGACGCTCGCCGTCAACACACTGCACATGCGCGGGATCGAGCGGTGAATGCTGGGAGGCCAGCACTCGCCCGATCCCGGAAGAAGACCCTGTCGGCTTCACTATGCCCACAGGTAAGATGGAAACGTCCATCGGATCAAAATCAAAGATATAATTTCACGAATTACAGCGCATCGGATGGCTGAACGTGTGGGACAACCGGTTAGTGCGGGAGTAAAGGTAAGAGCTGCGGATTAGAGGAAAAAAAAAAAAGATATCCCGCGGAACCACCGCTTTAATGGTTACTTCAGATCGAAACCAGGATGCTATCTGCATGGGGTTAGCATGTTCTCCCTATGTTTGTGTAGGTTTCCTCTCAAAGACATGGAATTCCAGGTGTATCCCACTTGTCCTAAACAAGGGCTACTATGTCAGTTACGTTTATAGTATAGTCTTTCACCTGGTTTATCCCTAAGCTTAAGTTGGCTTGTGATTTCTTACTGTCACCAGTATTATACACACAGAGATCCACGGTCCTGCTCAGTTACTGGGCAATCGCGGGTGGGCATGCGCATCGTGTCCCCTAGTGGCTGTGAAAGACGAGGACATCATATGACGTCCTGTCAGAACAATAGAGCTATCGTGCCGCCGTAAATTGACGGCGGCCGGTAGTATAGTGGTTAAAGGAATATTTCCTTTTTATTTTTTCACTTTAACCACTTCCCGCCCGGCCTATGGCCGATTTACGTCCGGGAAGTGGTTACACAATCCTGACAGGACGTCAATAGACGTCTTGCAGGATTTCATGCCGCGCGCGCGATCGGTGATGCGGGGTGTCAGTCTGACACCCTGCATCTCCGATCTCGGTAAAGAGCCTCCGGCGGACACTCTTTACCACGTGATCAGCCATGTCCAATCACGGCTGATGACGATGTAAACAGGAAGAGCCGTTGATGGCTCTTCCTCACTCGCGTCTGACAGACGCGAGTATAGGAGAGCCGATCGGCGGCTCTCCTGACAGGGGGGGGTTTGCGCTGATTGTTTATCAGCGCAGCCCCCCTTCGGATCGCCACACTGGACCACCAGGGAAGCCCACCCTGGACCACCAGGGTAGGGCAAATAAAATAAAAAAAAGCATGAAAAAAAAAAAAAAGTCTGAAAAAATAAATAAAAAAAAGCATTAAAAAAACAAAGGATGCCAGTCAGTGCCTACAAATGGGCACTGACTGGCAACATGGTTAAATCAGTGCTGCCCCACAGTGTCCATCAGTGCCACCCCAGTGTCCATCAGTGCCACCCCACAGTGTCCATCAGTGCCACCCCATAGTGCCCACCTATCAGTGCCCATCTGTGCCACCCATAAGTATCCATCAGTGCCACCCATAAGTGCCGCCCATGAGTGCCCAACTGTGCCGCCTATGAGTGCCCAGTGCTGCCCATGAGTGCCCATCAGTGCCGCCTATGTGTGCCCATCAGTGCCGCCTATGTGTGCCCATCAGTGCCGCCTATGTGTGCCCATCAGTAGCAATAGGAGGAAGGAGATGGACAGCCGCACTCCGAAATAACTTTTCAAAAAAGTTGTCTTTTATTTTCAAGCAGGAACATGCATAATCACCACAACCATAAACCAGGACAGCCGACTAGTTTCGCACTCTTGCTAGTGCTTAATCATGGCTTATGTGTGCCCATCAGTGCCGCCTATGAGTGCCCATCAGTGCCGCATACCAGCGCCGCCAATCAGTGCCACCTCATCTGTGCCAGTCAGTACTACCTCATCGATGTCCATCAGTGCCATCTCATCGGTGCCCATCAGTGCCGCCATATCAGTGCCCGTAATTGAAAGAGAAAAACTTATTTACAAAAAAAATTACAGAAAAAAATAAAAACGTAATTTTTTTCAAAGTTTTCAGTCTTTTTTTAGTTGTTGCGCAAAAAAAAAAAAAACGCAGAGGTGATCAAATACCACCAAAAGAAAGCTCTATTTGTGGGGAAAAAAGGACGCCAATTTTGTTTGGGTACAGTGTAGCATGACCGCGCAATTGCCATTCAAAGTGCGACAGTGCTGAAAGCTGAAAATTGGCTTGGGCGGGAAGGTGCGTAAGTGCCTGGTATGGAAGTGGTTAAGCATTATTAAAATCACTGCTCCCAAAAAAACAGCAGTTTATAAAACTTTTTTTGTGCATTGATGCATGTCCCCTGGGGCAGGACCCTGGTCCCCAAACACTTTTTATGGCAATAACTTGCATATAAGCCTTTAAAATGAGCACTTTTGTTTTTTCATGTTCATATCCCATAGATTTTAATGGTGTTTGCGTGTTCGAAGACATTCTGGTACGAACCGAACTGGGGGGTGTTCGGCTCATCCTTAGTGGCAAGGTGCTCGTGGTTCGAGAGGGGGCTCAGGTAAGTATTAGAGGGGCTGCTGCACATAGAAGGGTTTTTACCTTCATGCATAGAATGCACGATGGTACAAAAAAAACCATTATGCCTTTACAACCACTTTAGTACTTCAACTGACATAATACCTTTATTAACAAAAAATAAGTTGTGAAAATATAAAAAAAAAAAAAAATTGTTTGTTTTAACATAAACAGCTGTATTGTTCTTTTTAAATGAAACATTAGCATGACACATTTTCTACCAACAGTCAAATGTCAAATGTATTGTCTCCGCATAAATGTATGCATCATTTAATGGCACACTGAGCAGCAATAAATATTATATGAGAGAATGCCATATAATATTTAAGGTACTCAAGCAGAAATGTCTCTAGATTTTTGGATAGTTTCAAATGATGAGGCTTTGTGTTATATGTTCTCTAATAAACTATTTGCTGTAAATTAACATTCATTAGCATTAAAATGCTTTTATTTCTGTAGGGTTTAAAAGTCAAAAGCAAACTGCAGACAGGTTGCTAAGTATCACAGAACTGTCTTAAACATAAAAGTATATTTAGGCAATCCCAAAAAAAAATGACAAAAATCATAACTGAGGCATGAATACATTACTGGAGTGTCAGCAGGGCCGCCATCAGGGGGGTACAGGCAGTACACCTGTAAGGGGCCCGGATGGCAACCCCCTTTAAAAAAAATAATGATGGGAACTCCCCCCCTTTTTTTTTTTTATAAAAAAATAAATATATTTTTTTAATATATTTTTTTTTCTTAAAGGGACAATTTTTTTTTTTTTTTAGAGGTCCGGAGTTCCCCAGGGGCCCGAAGGCCCCCCAGGGCCCTGGATGGCAAACCCCCTTTTTTTTATTTATTTTTTATAAAAAAATATATATTTTTTTCTAATATATTTTTATTTTATTTTTTATTAAAGGGCCAATTTTTTTAGGCGTACGGGGGTCACCAGGGGCCCGTAGATCCCCAGGGCCCCGGATGAAAACCCCCCTTTTTTTTATAAAAAAAAAAGTTTTTTGTGTATATCTTTTTATTTCTTACATATATATATGTATATATATATATATATATATATATATATATATATATATATATATATATATATATATATATATATATATATATATATATATTATTATTATTATTATTATTATTAATAAAGGGCCCAGAGGTCCCCAGGGCTGCCCCGGATGGCAACCCCCCTTTTTTTTATAAAAAAAAAATGTTTTATTATATTATTTTATTTCTTTTTTATATATATATATATATATATATATATATATATATATATATATATTTATTTATTTATTTTTTTTATTAAAGGGCTCAGAGGTCCCCATGGCCCCATGTTGCAAACCCGCTTTTTTTTTATTTATACATTTTTATTTTTATATATATATATATATATATATATTTTTTTTATTATTATTAAAGGGCCCAGAGGCCCCGGATGGCTACCCCCCTTTTTTATATATATTTTTATATTTTTCTTTATTTCTTCTTTTTTTTGTAAAGGGCCCCCCCTGCTTCTCAATTCGCGGCAGCCCCCCCCCCCATTTCTCAATTTCAGGCGGCAGCCCCCGCGCCCCCCGGTTCTCTGCTCCAGGGGGCCCATGCCTGAAGCTGTGTAAGGGGCCCCATAATTCCTGATGGTGGCCCTGAGTGTCAGTTACAATACTGATAATGCTGTAATTTCACCATAGATATTTTTTAATCCAAAAATATTACTTTTTTTTTCTTTTTTTTTTTATGAGGATGAGGTTTTATTGATTTTTTTTTATTGATTTTTTAACATACAGGACAGGAATATGTCAAGCATATTTTTATACAATTTATGTGTTTTAACAATCAGTTGGATAAATATTACAGGTACAACAATTTTCTTGGCTGCCATTGCCTAAAGTCAAGGAAGGCAGCATGTATCAATCAACTGAAAATGAAAATCCAACAACTGGGATAAGCCCAAACCAGTAGGTAATAACGAGGGTATTTGAAGGATCAAGCAAAAAAAAAGGGGGGGGGATATGCACAAAACCATGTTTGGCTAGGTTAGGAGGGTTTGACGGTGGAACAAAGGGCCAGATCCTCAAAAGGGATACGCCGGCGTATCTACTGATACGCCGTCGTATCCCTGTTTCTATCTTTGGAACTGATCCACAGAATCAGTTTCCAAAAGATAGGCAGAAGATCCGACATGTGTAAGGGACTTAGACTGCCGAATCTTAGGATGCAGTACTGCATCCGCCGCTGGGGGCATTTCGAGTCGAAATGCCGCTTCGGGTATGCAAATTAGCACTTACGGAGATCCACAAAGCTTTTCAGCTTCGTTTTTTCTCCGTAAGTATTAAGTTGCATGTGTAAAATTAGGGCTGCTTTTACAAAGTGTAAACTGTTTACACCTTGTAAAAGTAGACCCTTCTTACCCGCGACGCTGTTTTTTTTTTTTTTTTCCCGGCGTATCTTTTTTTTTTCCCGACGCAACTTTTTTGACCCGGCGCGATTCACGAAGCCCGCGTAACGTAATTTCGCGCTATGCACGTCGGGGAAATTACGTCACGAGCATGCGCAGTACGTTCGGCGCGGGAGCGCGCCTAATTTAAATGGGACTCGCCCCCATTTGAATAGGAACGCTTTGCGCCGGCGGAATTTAAGTTACACACCCGAAAATTTCTAGGTAAGTGCTTTGTGGATCGGGCACTTAGGTAGAAATTTTCCGGCAGTGTAACTTAAATGGGAAACGATAAGTTACGGCGGCTGGCTGTGGATCTGGCCCAAACAGTACAAATAGGAGGTTTTATACAATGGCCAATGAAACCCTCCTAACTGGGGTGAAATCTGTAAAGAAGAAGAGGGGCTCAGGGGGGGGTGGTGTTTTAGGGTAATAGATATTAATAGAAAAGTAGGGAAGCGATAGGGGGTAAGAGACATGTGGAAGGTAGGGAGGAAAGATGGACAGATCATCACAAGATCTCTCTGGTGAAGGGGGGGCTGTTCTGATCCTCCCTTCTCATTGGAGGGGTGTTGTGTACGGAGCAATCACAGAGTCTTTAGTGCTTGTGTTCCATTTTATTATATTGGTAATTTTGGCAAAAATCAATTTACAAAACATTATGATGTGAATTTTCATTCCTTAAAGTACCTTTAATCGTTAATCAAGTATCTTTAATCATTAGGTTCTATGAGGTTTTAATGAGAAAATCGAAAATTGTATACTCATCATTTGGTAATTTTTCTTTCTTGGTGCATATTGATGGCATCATACAGTAGTTTGAAGATTTGCCCCTTCAAACCAAAAGGACCAGTTAACTACAAACTCCTGATATAAGTAAAGAGTGATGAGCGCAAATTTCCAAATTCAAAACCAAATGCACGAGTATAAACCAATGAATAATAAAAGTCCACAAATAAGTGAAAACAATTGTGTTAAACGATGTGAAAACAGTCCTCTAAACCAGAGGTCTCCAAACTGCGGCCCGAGGGCCAGATGTGGCCCTTTGCTAGCCTTTACCCGGCCCTTGGGGCACAATTTCTTCCAATGACATGAAGCACTATTCTTCCCATTGACACCAACAATGGGGCACTATATTATCCACTGATACCAATGACGGGATACTATTCCTCCTACTAATAGGGGGAATACTCCTCTTCCTATTGACTACCAACCCTGAGACCATATATGTTCTCACTGATGCCGGGCCCGTGACTTTTTCTTCCCTTGCTGGCCCTTTATTTGTAAAGTTTGGAGACCCCTGCTCTAAACGAGTGAATGATGATTTAGGTAAAGTGACTTCATCAGGGGACGTGTCCTGATGTAATGCCTAGGGCGTGGCCAGATATACAGAGCGGGCCGGAAGTGACGTTATAGGTGTCTGCAACGCTGTTTTGCACTTTACCTGCTTTTTATTATCTTTTTTAAATGTAAGTGCCCATTTGGCCTTAAATAAATTCATTTTTATCTTTACCAATTACACTATGGGAGGCCCCTTTGATTTATTTTAACATCTTGAACCTCAAGACCATTATATCACCGGGAGTCCGAAGAGTTGTCTACCACTATTTGAATTCTCTTACCCTGGTTCAAACACCATCGCCAATTGGAACCCTTTGGAGGATCGGGAGCCATATATCTGCTGGTATCTCAGGAGATCGTTAAGGCTGATTACACCTTATATTGGGGTAAGAGCTCTGCGAGCATTTAGTTATTGACGAAGATTTGACACAGAAGAATCATCATTCACTCACATCGTTTAGAAGACTGTTTTCACATGGTTTAACACAATTGTTTTCACTTATTTGTGGAATTTTATTATTCATTGGTTTATACACATGCATTTGGTATTGAATTTAGAAAGTTGCGCTGATCACTCTTTACTTATATCCACTGTTTGTGCACTGTGTACACTTTAGGTTTACTCTATCAGCAGTTTAAACTATTTATTCATTCAATTAGTTATTTTATAATTGTGTTCACTTGGTAGTGCGAGGGACCATACTTTTCATATAAACTCCTGATACCCCAGCTATCCGGCATTCTTGTGTATATTACGCCATTCAGAGTTGGAGCTATGTTTGATGCCATGAAGATGCACCAGGAAAAAAAATGATCAAAAGGCATGTATACGATTTTAAATTTCCTGGAGCATCATGGCAGCACGAATATGGATTTGATAAGAAAATACACAGGGAGAGAATGAAATAGCAGTATCATTCAGAAATGTTAGGACAGGAGTGCTCCATGATGGCTCTTCTAAACTAGACCAAGGTGCGGCAGGATGGATCAATTGTATATTGTGTGAAGAACATATTTGGTGATGACCACATAGCCACTTTGCATATGATCTCCAGGAGAGTTTGCAGAAGGCTGCCCAAAAAACTGTGGTCTCATGTATGAAATTATTCATCACTGGTGGAATGGGAAGGTGCTGGACACTGAAGGGTTCTAAATGGTTAATATAAGCTAGGTCGCAGCTGTCCGCGAGAAGGCCCGTTGCCATTTCCTGGTTGTATGTGGATTTACAAAGAGATGGTCAGATGTTCTTATTCCTTGGGTGGCTTTCAAGTAGGTTTTCTTGTTGACACCTATTGTACATCTACCATAGAGGTCGGCCTGATCATCCCACAAGGGTTGCAGCGGCGGATTACAAATGCTACTTTTACTCCCGTCTTATACTTTATTCTGAGCATGCAAGGGTTTCTTAGCATACACACGCTCGAGTTTCTCGTCGAAAACCAGCCCGAGGAGGAACACGATGAGGAAATTGAGACTCCCGTCGAGGAAAAAGAGAACTTGTTCTCTTTTTTTCTCATCGAGTTCCTCGACAGTTTCCTCGATGAAAAACATACACACGACCATTTTCCTCGGCAAAAAAGCTCTCCCACCAAGTTTCTTGATGGATTCTGTCGAGTTTCTCGGTCGTGTGTATGAGGCCCTTAAAGTGGTCAGATCAGCGTTCATTTTCAGCCATGGTGGAAAAATTCTACATGTTGTAATGAAACCTGTTTAAACACTTCAATACTGGGCACTTTCGCCCCCTTCCTTCCCAGGCCAATTTTCAGCTTTCAGCGCTCTTGCACTTTCAATGACAATTATGCGGTCATGAAACACTGTTCCCAAATGAGATTTTTATCATTTTGTTCACACTAATAGAGCTTTCTTTTGGTGGTATTTATTCATGACTCAGTTTTTTTTTTGTTGTGATATAATCGAAAAAAGAGCGAAAATTTTGGAAAAAACAATATTTTCTACTTTCTCTACTTTTCTATTTTAACAGAAATCCAATAAAATCGAATTTTGTCATAAAGTTAAGCCAAAATGTATTCTGCTACATGTTTTTGGTAAAAAAAAATCCTGTTAAATGTATAATAATTGGTTTGTGTGATCAAGTACAGATGTGCGCAGGTGATCAAGTACAGATGTGCGCAGATGATCACGGACATATGTATGCAGATAATCATTGGGACATGTGATTTTACTGGGAAATATGTGAGGGACAGGTGTGAGGACATATGTGGGGGACACTATTTTGGTGACGTGTGTAGTTACATTGTGTGGGGACACTGGGAATGTGATCAGTTTGTAAAAAGCTGTTTAATAAACAGCACATACTCACTGATCACCGGCCGAGTGCAGAGATCAGCTCTGCTCTCCTCACTGACAACTTCTGTGTGAGGAGAGCCGTTCACCTAGCAACTCTGTTTACATCACATGACGGCTGTGATTGGGCACAGCCGCCATTTGATCAGGTGGGCTAATCACAGAGCCCTCCTGCCGATCGGAGATGTGCCGTGCCCGGGTGACACAAGCGCATCAAGATCGCGCCGCTGCTCAGGCACGCGCGCTGCGATCCCCCTCCTTTTGAGGGATGTTTCTGAATGTCCACTCAGAAGAAGCAAGCACCCACCGACCATATATATGCAGTGGCCGGGTGGGAGGTAATTAATACCAAGTGGTTAAAAGTTGGGTTTATGAGTAGGTCTTCGATTGTAAGTTCTAATGAGCAGGGCTCTCTGATTCCTCCTGTAATGAATTGTATTGTAACTGTACTGTCTGCCTTTATGTTGTAAAGCACTGTGCAAACTGTTGGCGCTTTATAAATCCTGTATAATAATAATACGTCTGGGATTTCATTCATGTAGCAGATCAAGACAAAACTTTTAAGGGCTTTCTAAAAAAAATTGTTGACTCAATGATGGCAAAAAATAATGTTTTGACCAACATTCTGCAAATGTTCAAACTAAACAAATGCCCTAAAAAAAGAATGAACTACAACAACCAACGTTGAATCCAATTGATTGCTATGAATAGCACAGATGTTATCTTTGGCAACTGAAGAATTTAAGAATTACCGTATTTATCGGCGTATACCGCGCACTTTTTTCCCCTTAAAATAAGGGGAAAATCGTGGGTGCGCGATATACGCCGATCCCCGCTTCTGTGTTTGAGCGTGGCCGCCGACATATACCGAGCGCAGTACACTCGGGTACACTCGGCCAGGCTCGGCTCCCCTCGCGATCACGCCCTGTGCCGCCTCCTAGCCTTTATGCGAGAGGAGCAGAGCGTGCCCGAGTGTACTGCGCTCGGTATATGTCGGCGGCGTTCAAACACAGCGCGGGAGGCGGGGATCGACTCAGAAACAGCGCGGGAGAAGCGGGGAGGACACCACCAGACGGACGTCGGACCGGACTAGGCCGCCGATGGATGCCGGGCAAGACACCGACGAGGGGCATTCAAACTGTAAGTATTTTCTTTTTTTCATGAAATTTCCCTTTCAGGTTGGGGGTGTGCGCTATACGCCGGGGGGTGCTATACGAAGATAAATACAGTACTTTTTTTGATTTTACAATCATTGAGAATAAAATATTAGAGATTTGTCCTATTCTGTTACACATGATTATCTCTCCAATGTCAGAATCTGCAGAAAGTGCCATTTTATTTCACCTGGCTATGGGATAATGCCGTTCGGAGGTGTAATGTCACTACACAAGAAGTTAAAATGTTGGGTAAGCTGTGAAGAGACGTTACAAATAATGTGTTTTCTTAGCATCCGGTGCAGAACAGCAATTTCCCTTAATGCCCAGCCTGGGGGCTCTATTGTTATTCTGTAGTGGCTCCTGAATTGGGAGATAAACAAAGAGAGGTATCAGGTCAGTGATTATACTACCTATGTATTTGCTGCATGTGAGATAGAGAGGCCCATTACATCAATGACTGCAGAGAGAACACAGCCATTCGGTGTATAAATAAGCATTGTGTTGAATCTCCGCAGGCTATTTGCAGGTGTAGAGGAACTGGAGCTTATTTCTGCATCATATACACCAACATTGCTTATAATTAACCCTCCTAAAACCAGATTTGTGTATTGTATTGAAAGACACAGCTAAGGGTATCAAAGTGGCCCTGTTAGATCACCGTGGGACTCTACAAAAGAGCCCCTTATGCCGCGTACACGCGATCGGTTGAACCGATGAGAATGGTCTGATGGACCGTTTTCATCGGTCAAAACCGATCGTGTGTGGGCGCCATCAGTTATTTAACCGTCGGTAAAAAAAAAATTTGGTGGTCTCAGCCCGGCTCCCGGTGGGTGTGCTATGCGAGGTAATCCTGCGCTTAGTACGCCCCCCCCCCCCCACAAAAACCACCACACTTACACACGCACTCGAAATTGGGTTAACATGCACGCACTTTGACCACGCGGTCTCTAAAAAAGAGAGGCGAAGGACTAACGGGGCTGGTTGAGCGGGCTAGATCCTCTCACTCCCTTATAGGGAGTCCCTCTGCCCCGTTGGGCTTCAAAGTGGAGCAGGTAGGGTGGGCTGTGTGGGAGGACCCCCTCACACACCCGCCATTGCCACCCGGGGCATAGAGAAAGGTGGTAGATTGCCTCTGGGGGATGCCTGCCTACTCCCAACTCCTGCAGTCCGGCTCCTCTCTCGAGGACACGCACAAAATACACTTTAAAAAAAAAAGCCAACTTGTTTTAAATTTAACCGATGGATTCCTAACCGATAGAAAAAAAAACGATCGTTAGTAGGCACGACCATTAATTAAAAATCCACGCATGCTCAGAATCAAGTCGACGCATGCTTGGAAGCATTGAACTTCGTTTTTTTTCAGTACGTCGTTGTGTTTTATGTCACCGCGTTCTGACACGATCGTTTTTTTAATGGTGTGTAGGCGAGACGGACCATCAGTCAGCTTCATCGGTTAACCGATGAAAACGGTCCATCGGTCCGTTCTCATCGGATGGACTGATCGTGTGTACGCGGCATTAGTCATAATAGGGAGTGAAAATACACTTTAGAGAATAGCCAAGAGGGTAAAATGCTCGTTTCTGCTTGGGGTACCAGGAAAAAAAGATTTGTACCTACCTTATCTTTTGCTCAAATGATATCCAGAGCCCACTTTTTCTCCCTAACCCTCTCTGTTATGCTTATTGAAAATTTGTGTAAACTTATGCCTTATCTGTTATTTTTGGGGCTGAATCAACAAAACTCACATCCAATTTATACTATACAATCCGACTGAAAAAGGTAGGCAAGGTGTCACAGACAGCAAAGACAAAATGGGAACAGGACCTGGGACAGATAGATGACACTGACTGGGGCGAGATATTGGAGGGAGTAAAGACGTCGTCCCCCAAACTATCGGACAGGCTAACACAGCTATATATAATTCACCGTGCTTACCTGACGCCCAAGAGACTAGCGAAATTCCAACCCACACGGAGTACTGCCTGCCCCATGTGTGCTGCTACGGAGGCCTCGTTCTGCCACTTGTTGTGGCAATGCCCAGACATACAGGCCTACTGGTTGCAGGTAACAAAGTTCCTCCACGACAATATGGGATCACCGGTGGGTATGGACCCGAAGTTATGTTTGTTGGGACTGGTCCCAGATGTGGACATAGATAAATACCAGAATATCTTTATCTGTGAATCGCTGTTTATGGCTAGAAAGGTAGTGGCCAAGGCATGGATGAAGGATAGGGCCCCAACGTTGGAGGACTGGAAAAGGGAGGTGAACACCACTCTTCCCTATAGGAAGATGATTTACATTCATAGGGGTGCCCACAGAAGTTCTCTAGTGTTTGGGACAGGTGGCTAGAAGATGGGGAAACATGTACGGTGTGAATCTCTGGCAGAGGAAGAGGGTATGTGGAATTAGGGTGGCATGGTTGATTTGGTGCATGTATTGGGTTTATGGAATGTATGGGGTATCTTCTCCTACGTGTGATAAGGTTAAACCCTTGTGTAAAGGGACTGGTGTGAAACGGTATATGAACCTACACTGTAAATTGTATATCTGTAGATATGTATCAGGTATTGATTAATGTTGATCAAATGCCTAACGTGTATGTGCCTTTTATTTGTTACATCTCAATAAACTTGGTTGCCTTATCCCTGGCACCTGCAGGCTCCTGCTTCCATGCGAACCACTAGGGATAGGCTTGGGTGTATTTAAACCCATGGTTGGCCAAATTCAGAAGGAATCTTTCAGTGCTGGCCCAATCAGCTGCAGTCAGAGCAAGCCCCACCCCACAGCTGAAGGTACACAAAGGGGAACTCATGATATCACTAATTTAATATGTCCACACAGGGCCGGTGCTACCACTAGGCAAACTAGGCAGCCACCTAGGGCGCACTTCTGCCTAGGGCGCCATGCCACTGGTGTTCCTACTCTCTTTTCTCTGCAGCAAGCAACTAAGTCTCAGCATTAGCAGGCAGCCGTTTGCACATACTGTCAGAGGCGTAGCGGCGGGGGAGGTCTGTTTCTGTGCCCCAACTCCTGAATGAATGGAAGCAAGCAAACTTTAATTGATGGGCACTGGTAGGCTGTATTGATGGCCGCTGGTAGGCTGCATTCGAAGGGTGCTGGTGAGGTTGCATTTGATCAGCGCTGGTGAGGCTGCATTTGATGGGTGCTGGTAAGGCTGCATTTGATGGGCGCTTCATTAAAAAGGTGGAGTATACATGGGCAGGGCAATGGGGGGCGGCAAAATTAGGTTTCGCCTAGGGTGTCAAAAATCCTTGATCCAGCCCTGTGTCCACAACCCCACCCCCTTGTGTACATACAGCTGTGGGTCAGGGAATGCCCTTGCCGCAGCTAACTGAGCCGACACCAGGGCTTTTTTTCAGGGGGAACTTGGGGGAACTCAGTTCCACCACCTCTGGCTCAGACCCTTTGCTCCCGCTCACCACAATCACTTGTAATCACAGAAGTCTGGTTTCTGTGTTTACAAGTGACAGCTCTGCACTCTGTGTGTAATGCAATTCTGGTGTTTAATGCCCCTTTAAGACCCTTCTACTGTTTGTGAGATCTAAACGGGGTCGTGGTTGAGTTCCTGCACCTATTTTCTGAGAAAAAAAGCTCTGGCCGACACTAATAGCGTCCTTACGGTTTCAGCTGAGCATGGGTTCAAAAAGAAGTCAAGTCAAGAGATGTCATCCCTAATGATGACATTGAAGCTGCAACCAGTAGACAAAGCACTGAAAAGAAGAAGCTTCCGGGGACCGGTCTCATGATAGGAGGATCCTGCATGAGCAAGGTATGGGGCAAATCATTTTTTTTTCCGCTGATACACTAGGTAAAAACAAGCATTTAGCTGTTGCATTAGGTGGAGGGGAGGGGGCAAGGCAAAGATATATTTTTTTCAGTTCCTCATGGTTCAGTTTTAATAGGTTAATCGTCAACATAGTCAACAATATAGTGATATTTGAGTTAGGGGATGAGCTTGGTGAGCTGAGTTTGTCCCTGGCTTCTTAGGCCCTGTACACACGAGCAGATATCCGATGAAAATGGTCCGCCGGACCATTTCCAGTGGACATTTCTGCTCCGGATTTTGATCTGATTGGCTGTACACACCATCAGATCAAAATCCCTGCGGAAAATATACGTGGTGACGTGTCCGCGCCGTCGCCGCGACGATGACGCAGCGACGTGCGCGACCCTGGAAGGTAAATACTTCCACGCATGCGAGGGATGGGGATCGGTCGCACTTAACCCGGTGAGTCTGTACAGACGACCGGATAAGTCCGACGGACAGGTTTCCAGCGGATAGATTTCTTAGCATGCTAAGAAATTTTTATCCGCTTGAAAACCGGTCGGCTGGACAAATGTCCGCCGAAAAATGTCCGCTAGGCCGTACACACGACCGGATTTGTCTGCTGGAACTGATCCGTGGATAAATCCCAACGGACAGATACGGTCGTGTGTACGGGGCCTTATATTTCTAAGATACTCCCTACTGTAGTTTTTGACTCCCTGCTCACCATTGTGTGTTCCAGCATCTCTTATATTCTGCTTAATAAAAATGCTTAAAAATCAGAAAGACTGGGATCCCTTTAAAATTGCTCCAGCTCATGGGCAGACTCTGGAATGCAGGAACAGAAATCCCACCAACAATGGCCTTGAGAGATGAAAGGAACAGTTAGGGCCCTGGAATAGAGGCATAAAGATCCCACCAAACCTACAAATTAAAAACTTCTACATGCCACTCCTTAGAACGGGATCATTGCTGACCCAGATGCAGTGGCGTATCTAGGGTATGGCAGCCATGGCAAGTGCCATGGGCGCCATATGAAGGGGGCATGGTTGAGTGGTTGGGCAGCAAGGCACTTACCAGGGTCTGAGGGTTCCTTCTTCCTTCCTTCCTCCCGAACAGCGAACATAGGTAGGATCTCCTTTTCAGCACCTTTGCTAATGGGCAATGGCAGCGCTATCCCTGCTGCATTCAGCCACAGCCCCCCCCCCCCCCTGTTCTCCCAGGCTCTCCTATTCCATTTGGTTGGATTGGCAGCGCACAAAGAAGAAGGAGGACCATCAGTTTCTCCCTCTACTCTGTGAAAACTGTGGCCTTAAGTGATGAATATTTCATCACTTCCAGTATTGGTTCTGCATTTACCTGGCCTTGGAGGGCAGAGGAGGAATCAGGGGTCTAATAAACCCCAGATTTCTCCATAAAGAGGATATGTCACTACCCAAGGTATCACAAGGGATGATAAATATCACTAGTTTTGTTAGCTGTCTTTTATGTTAAGGTTATCTGAAAGATGTGTTTCAAATGTTTCGACAGGGGCCCAGTTTCAGTGCTTGCCATAGGTGCTATTTTCACTAGATACGCCTCTGCCCAGACGACACAATTTGAACGTATATTCAAACCTGACCCACATATTAGAGAACTCATATTGATTCTCTACCAACAGTTAAATGTCAATCCAGACAGCTTACTACCGTCATATGTCAATAAATGGGCACGGGATTTGGAGCGCAGGTTTGAGATCGCAGATTGGTCTAGTATTTGGATGTTCACTAAATCCATCTCAATTATTGTCTTAGCAAAAGAAACTAACTATAAAGTCCACGCACATATGGTACCTTGTCCCTGCTAGGATAGCAAAATATGTCCCATCATACTCGGGGACGTGTTTTCGAGGCTGCTCAGCTCAAGGCACACACCTACACGTATGTTGGCACTGTCCTGTTGCCCAAGAGTTCTGTAGAAAATCTTTGCAATGGCCTCTAAGGCAATAGAAACCAAGGCCCACCCCGATTCTGCAACAGCTCTTTTAAACCTAAAGCCAGCTAAGCTGACTCATAACCAGTTCAAATTACTCCTATAACTTACCACAGTGGCCAAGAAAACTATTGCCAAGGTGTGGAAATCTCAGACTTTGGTTGTGGCTGAAGCTAGACATAGAATGAATCTATGCTAAAATGACAGCCATTGAAAACGTCAAGATACGAAAATTTGAGAAAATATGGTAACCCCGGGTTAAGCATTGGTTACCCCCTGATTTCGACAAGACCTTATTATTGCCTTGGTAATTGCACCTCTCTTTTAGTCAACCCCATCATCTCCTGGCTATCGCCCAGGGAAACATTTCCCCTCTGGAACCTGTTTCTTACTCTTCCTCTAATGTACCCTCTGGAAGTGAACGCTCTATAGAGATCCTTTTCTTATTACTCATCCTCCCTTTATCACAATACTCCCTCACACCCTTACTCCCTCTTTTCACTTTCCAATCTTTCTACATCTCCTCCCTTCCCATTGTAGCGCCTGTGTACTTTCAGTCCAGGTGCTATCTTAAATTTAGAGGGGGATGAGAGAGTTAGTTTACTCTCATCCAGCTAATTCATGTAAATTAGGCCTCTACTCTAGCTGGGCTATACTACCAGTTCATTCTGTGTTCCAGAGATACCTTTCCATCTCTGGGCGACAGGTGGCAGCAGTGAAGCTCAGTCCGAAGCGCCTCTTGCCAGCAGCCAATCAGGAGGGGTTTTCCCTCGCAGGGTATGCTGGGGGAGGGTACTTCTTGAGCGGACGCCATTTTGTGGGGTTCGTCTTCTGGTGCTTGTTCCGGGTGCGGCACCCACCTTCAGGGTGTGCGCACATCACGGGCCCCGGCGATATGGCCTACCAGGCCGGGGCGCACATGCTACGCTGTGTTCTCAGTTCTGGGTCATGTTGGCCCAGAGCAATTGAAGCTGTAAAGGGGCCCCAGTGATCAACTGGGTCCCCAAATTTCTGTGAGGAAGATCCCAAGCGAGTTGTGCTTTTCGGTGGGGAGTCAGTCTGAGGTGAGCCCGGAGGCACGTGATCCAACAGGGCCTAGACAATCCATCGGGGATCGGGGTTACCGGACACTGAGAAGTTGGATGTTGCAACTTATCAGTCGGTGACCCAAAAGTAAGAAGACTACCTGAGGGAGATTCAGGCACTAAATTTACTGGAGAAGATTCACTTAATAATCCTACGTACGGGGGAAAGGGCCTGTGGCAGAGGTTCTTTCCCGATATCCATTTATACCAGGTCTGTGGCAGAGACTTGTTCTTCTTCCAGTGCTCTGAGTGATACCCTGGCTGCTAGGTCTGTGTAGAGGCCTAATAAAAAACACAAACTCCTGCGCACAAGTGGGATCCTTGATGATTGATCAAATGTCTACATACAGTTCTCTTTAGATGTCAAAAAAACCCGTAGTAACAGAGGCCTTGCTGCCCTTCATGGATGGGGGAATCCTGATAGAAGACAAAAAAGGAGAAAGAAAGGCGCACCAGCCTCCTGTACTACCGTTTGGCAAATTTTAATGAAAAATTAAAATAATGAAAACTACTCACAAACAAAGAATGATAAAAGGCTTGTCAAACGATAATTGAAATACCCCTCAAACCACACTCCAGAATGTAGGGGGGGGGTTGGCGAGGAGCGTTGCTGCTTGGCTGACGCGTTTCGAGGTAACAGAGACCTCTTCCTCAGAGCCCAGCAGTGCATGACCGTCCACTTACACTGATTAAATAGGAACACATGTAGGCCCAGGCACCGCCTACCACCGACCACAGAAACACTCCCAGGGGCCGTCCAGACTCCACCCCCAAACAAGCAAAGAAAAAATGAAAATATAAAAACAACAATAAAAATAAAAATAAAAATAAAATGAAAAATAAAAATGAAAAATAAAAATAAAAATAAAAGTGAAAATAGAAATAAAATGATGGTAGTAACTGAAAGTATTAATAATATTGATAATGAAGCCAAGGGAGAATGTGCACAGCGCTCGAAAAAGCTAGAAAAAGCCTACCTAACCCAACGACACATGTGGGGACAGGAGCTGGACCAGACTACTAATAAAAATGTTATGAAAAATGTATTTGAACCAAATTTTAATTGTAATTGAATTAATATATAATTATTAATTTTTAATTTTTAATTTTATAAAATTTTATAAAATTTTTAAAAAATATTTTAAACTAGATTTTATGAATTTCAGGATCTTCGTTGAGGCCCCCAGGGGCTAGACTTCCGAGAGTGAAAATCCAGTGCTTCCCGTTTGCAAAGCCTCTGGTGCCTCCTACCCCTGTCGAGATCACCCGTAATGGACTCTATGCCAAAGACTTTCATGCCAGAGGGGTCCCCATGGTGCGCCTCTACAAAGTGCCTAGGGACTGGATATTTCTCTCTGGTATTGAGAATATCGCGCTTGTGTTCCCCGATACGCACTCTCATGGCACGAGAGGTACGACCAACATAAAGGCGACCACATGGACACATGATTCCATAAACCACGAACTCCGTCCCACAGTTGATAAACTGTTTACACTGATGGATTTTGCCATCGAGGCCAGCCACTGTCTTTTTCCTATGCCACATAAAAATGCAGGTACCACAGTTTTTAACACTACACTTGTAGCTCCCCTTTTGGTCAAAGAGGGAGGACCAGGCATTGGTAGATGCATTGATGGATTTCGTGACACGACTCGGAGCAATCATGCTCCTTAAATCACGAGGTCTTCTGAAAATGACATTGGGTTTGGCAGGGAGGACACCGTTCAGCACGGGGTCTTGTTGTAGGATCCCCCAATTTTTCTTAAGAATATTTTGAATTTCAAAAGCCTTACTGGTGTATTGGGTAGAAAAACAAGTGCGACAAGGATCAGAATTGGACCGAGAAGATGGGACCAGAGGGCAATCGCTCACCACATCATAGAGGTCTGCATATTTCTTGCAGGCTACCTCTATGAGTGCAGGGTCGTAGTCTTTCTCTTTAAACTTTTTGGTCAGGAGCTCGCTTTGGACCAAATAGTCTTCCTTTTTGGTGCATGTATCGAATTATCGTTTGACAAGCCTTTTATCATTCTTTGTTTGTGAGTAGTTTTCATTATTTTAATTTTTCATTAAAATTTGCCAAACGGTAGTACACGAGGCTGGTGCGCCTTTTTTTCTCCTTTTCTGTGTAGAGGCCTGTCCAGGTACACTATACCCACTCAGCTGAGGGGTGACGAAAGTAAAGTGTTATTTGAAGTAGGACTGCTTCTGTATTATCCAAACCTGAGTCAGCAACTTTCTCCTTTTCACCAACCTTTATTCTATCTACCTCAAGTTCACTGTTTGCCGTGTTGGGCAAGAATAAAAGCACAGAAAAAGACACCTTGCTGTTTGGACATTCCGTCATTGCTTATCATCATCATCATACCCCTAGACGCATCACAGAGGTAATACGCCATCCCTGTTCTATCCAGCGGCTCCTGCGGGGATAGCGCTACACCATGACATAAAAATGGGGCACCATCTTTTTCCTAGACATAATCTGGTAACATGTTTAATCGCTATCAACCATGTCAACGATTGTAGAATGTTTCTATAGTGGACTTTAACGTATGTATTAATAGCCAATCTTACTTATGGCTTCCCCTTGTAAACTCATGGTTATACCCATTCATAGGACTGATAAGATTGTTAATACGCTTGTTATCATAAATAAGCAATTTGAGCCGGTTTCCTCTATACTCATGTACCTTCCAACTTTTGTTACAGTAATAAAAAAAAATTGATAAGAAAGGTCCCACCAATGTCCTTGAGGAATAAAGGAACTGTCAGGTGGTTTAATTCTCCAGCAAACATATATATAAATCAGAGTTGCGCTATCAATAAAAGTACATTTGAATTTTAAATATAAATATGCAAATAAAGTCCGACATATAAGGGGAATTCCCAATAGGTGATATAAAAAAGTTGTCAGTTGAGCTTGCAGAAGCAAAATCACACCAGGATCCCCATCAGAGTGACAAACAGTCAACTGCCCCGTACACACGATCAGAATAACGTACGACAGATCGTACGACTTTTTTTTGCTTAATTGTCGCAAGTAGAAATGAAAGGGAATTGGGTTAAAGTCACAAAAATTCTCGTACGACAGAAAAAAAAAATGTCATATATTGTAATGTATTTGTATTGTATTTTCGGACGACAACTGTACTGACTAAACGAAAATCTTATGACCTGGTATCGTACAAGGAAAATTTCCATGCATGTCCGATAAAATAATATCGAATGAACTGTCATGATCGGCTCTCGAAAGCTCTGTACTAACGATCCGATTATTGTACAGTACTATTCTTCTTCAGGCGACATTTTTCGTACGATATTCGGATCGTGTCAAAAGTATAGTCCCATGCTTACCAGCAGTACTGGACCTCTTTTTTACAAAAGGCCAGTGACGCTTTTGGCTGATTACCCTGCCAGGGTCTTTAACCACTTACCCCCCGGACCATATTGCTGCCCAAAGACCAGAGTACTTTTTGCGATTCGGGACTGCGTCGCTTTAACAGACAATTGCGCGGTCATGCGAAGTGGCTCCCAAACAAAATTGGCGTCCTTTTTTTCCCACAAATAGAGCTTTCTTTTGGTGGTATTTGATCACCTCTGCGTTTTTTATTTTTTGCGCTATAAACAAAAATAGAACGACAATTTTGAAAAAAATGAATATTTTTTACTTTTTGCCTTAATAAATATCCCCCAAAAATATATAAAAAAACATTTTTTTTTCCTCAGTTTAGGCCGATACGTATTCTTCTACATATTTTTCGTTAAAAAAAATCGCAATAAGCGTTTATTGATTGGTTTGCGCAAAAGTTATAGCGTTTACAAAATAGGGGGTATTTTTATGGCATTTTTATTAATATTTTTTTTACTAGTAATGGCGGCGATCAGCCCCTAGTGGCGGCTAAAAGGCAGGACGTCATAATACGTGATCTCGCCTAGGAGAGCCACCTTGTGGACGTATTATGACGGTGCGGCGACGGCAAGTGGTTAAACGGTGTTCCTGCAAACTCTCAGGGGACATAAAAGGAGTCATCCTGTTGGGGTGTTCGTGATGTTAGACTAAAGCCGCGTACACATGACCATTTTTCATGTCAAGGGAAAAAACAATGTTTTTCTCAACGTGATTCTTGTCAAGCCTGCCTTACATACACACGATCATGAAAAAAAAATACTCTAGCAAAGCGCGGTGACGTACAACACGTAAGACGGCACTATAAAGGGGAAGTTCCATTCGATTGGCGCTGATTATGCAAATATCCCTTCTCATAACTTGCTTCTGAGCGGGCGCTTTTTTTTCCCCGTCGTTAAAGTCTACACACAACCGTTTTTCACAACGTGGAAAACGACGACGTGAAAAACAACGAGAAAAAATAGAGCAGGTTCTAAATTTTTTATGCCCATTTTCATGTCGAGAAAAATGCTCTGGGGCCTACACACAACCGTTTTTAATGACCAATTTAAAAAATTGCATTTTTCTCGCCATGAAAAACGGTCGTGTGTACGCGGCATCAGAGACAAAGAATGCTCCACCTAGTGTAAAATCCAATGCAATTTACTAGAAAGAATAAAGAGTTGCACTCACATTATTGTAGATAAAAACACGCATAGAACTCGCCGGCATATACACAAAACACCCGCACTTCCGGGACTCATGGGATGCGGTGATGTCAGTGCGTTAAGGAAGAGGAAGGGCTTCATCCCTCAAGCCTCGTACACACGACCGAGGAACTTGACGGGCGAAACACATCGTTTTCCTCGTCGACTTCCTTGTTAGGCTGTCGAGGAACTCGACAAGGCAAGTTTCTCCATTCCCGTCGAGGAAAAAGAAGACATGCTCTCTTTTTGGCTCGACGGGATCCTCGACAGTTTCCTCGTCGAAAAATATACATGTGACCGGTTTCCTCGGCAAAAAAAATCCCAGCAAGTTTCGATCGTGTGTACGAGGCCTCAGAATCACATAACGAAAGGTTTTGTATTTGCCCAAAAGCATTGTGGAAAGTCAGATAAAGCTGACTGCTTGAAACTTTTTAAATGTAATCACATCTGTAATGTTTTTTTGGACAATAACAATGCCTTTTTACTTGTTTCTTATGCCACGTACACACAACTGCTTTTAATGGTCTAGAAAAAAATAAGTTTTTTTCAACCTGATTATTGTTAAGCTGGCCTTGCCTACACACGATCGTGAAAAAAAAATGCTCTAGCAAAGCATGGTGACGTACAACACGTACGACGGCACTATAAAGGGGAAGTACCATTCGGATGGTGCCATGCTTTTGTCGATTTTGTGTTAGTAAGACTTTGGTGAGAGACGATTCGCGCTTTTCAGTCTGTTACATGAATGTTCTCCAATAATCTCCATTACGAACGGTAGTTTTACCAGAACGACGCTCCCATCTCATAACTTACTTCTGAGCATGCACGTTTTTTTCACGTCGCTAAAGCCCACACACGACCATTTTTTACAACGTTAAAAACGACGTGAAAATTTAAAGCATGTTCTAAATTTTGAATAGCCATTTTTTACGTCGCGAAAAATGCTCTGGAGCCCACACACGATCGTTTTTAATAACATTAAAAAAAATGGCATTTTTTTTACATTGCGAAAGATGGTCGTGTGTACGCGGCATCAGAGTTAACCTTTTATTTCCACGAAGTAACATACTCTTGTTACAAAATTTTCACCAAGTACCAATTTTCACCAAGTAGCAAATAATAGAATTCCCAATTGTATTTGGGTGTCTAATGATTTTTGGGTTGTTGTCAAAAACCATGAATTCTACGTATTATGCACAAAGTATATTTTCCAATATAATTAGGTAAGGAACTGACAATTAGAAGGAAAATTAATTAAACAAAATAACCGAGCAATCCAAATTGCAGGCCAGCCAATCTGGAATGGAGGAGGTTAAGCAGCTCAGATTAAATTGGAGTCAGATAACCTTTTCAAAATTTGGGAAAAATAAATAAGGTTAATTGGAGCTAAAAATGTCAAAGCAGCGCTGTCATGGCCTGTGGCAAACACCCTAATGTGTGTGAGACAGAGAGAAAACGAAACAGACAAGTGAGTGAAAAACAAAAATGGCAACCACTCCAACCAATTTATAACATACATTATATATCTATATATTCATGGAAGGGCTTTTTACAGCGCAGTTACAATACAAAAAATTTCCAGCACACTTACCAACTAGCCAGCAAATATATACAGTATTGATCGGTTAGTGTCTACAATATAGGGGATAGTTTTATAGCATTTTTATTAGTATTTTTTTTACTAGAAATGGCGGCGATCTGCTATTTTTATCGTGACTGTGACATTATGGCGGACACATCGGACACTTTTGAAACATTTTTGGGACCATTGGCATTTTTACAGCGAACAGTGCTATAAAAATGCACTGGTTACTGTGAAAATGACACTGGCAGTGAAGGGGTTTACCACTAGGTGGCGCTGTAGGGGTTAAGTGTTCCCTAAGGCGTGATTCTGACTGTAGGGGGCGTGGCTTGCTGCGACACGTCACTGATCGTGTTCCCGATGACAGGGAACACGATCAGTGACAGCGTCATCTAGGCAGAACGGGGAGATGTTGTGTTTACACTAACATCTCCCCATTCTATGTCTCCTCGAGACGATCGCGGGTATGCCCACGGCGAGCGAGTCCGCAGGACCCACGGGCGAGCTCACTGAGATCGATGCGGCCGCTTCTTAACCACTTCCATACCATGCACTTACGCCCAAGCCGATTTTCAGCTTTCAGCACTGTCGCAATTTGAATGACAATTGTGCGGTCGTGCTACACTGTACCCAAATGAAATTTTTATAATTTTGTTCCCACAAATAGAGCTTTCTTTTGGTGGTATTTGATCACCTCTGCGATTTTTATTTTTTGCACAACAACTAAAAAAAGACTGACATTTTAGAAAAAAAATTATGTTTTTATTTTTTTCTGTACATTTTTTTGTAAATAAGTTTGTTTTCTTCTTCACTGATATGGCGGCACTGGTGGGCACCAATGAGTGGGCACTGATGAGGTGGCACTGATAGGCACCGATGAGGTGGCACTGATAGGCACCCATGAGGTGGCACTGATGGGCACCGATAGGCGGCACTGATGGGCACTCATAGGCGGCACTGATGGGCACTCATAGGCGGCACTGATGGGCACTCATAGGCGGCACTGATGGGCACTCAAAGGGCGCACTGGGCACTCTTTGTTGGCACTGATGGGCACTCATGGGCGGCACTGATGGGCACTTATAGGTGGCACAGATGGGCACTGATAGGTGGGCACTGAGCATAGATGGGCACTAAGAGGTGGCACTGATGGACACTGGGTGATACTGAGGGGTAGTACTGATGGCATTGCTGGGCACAGTCAGTCCCCATGTTGCCAGTCAGTGCCCATTTGTGGGCACTGATTGGCATCGATTGAATTAAAAACTTTTTTTATTATTATTGTTTTTTTTGTTTTTTATATGTATTTGTGCTCTATTGAGCACTGGGGGGCACTCCCTGGTGGTCCAGTGTGGGCATCCGAGGGGGGCTGCACTGATAAACAATCAGCGCGAACCCCCCCTGTCAGGAGAGCCGCCAATCGTCTCTCCTCTACTCGCATCTGTCAGACGCGAGTGAGGAAGAGCCGGTCAACGGCTCTTCCTGTTTACATCGTGATCAGCCGTGATTGGACACGGCTGATCACGTGTTAAAGAGCCTCCGCCGGAGGCTCTTTACCGAGATCGGAGATGCAGGGTGTCAGACTTACACCCCGCATCACCGATCGCCGCGCGCGCCGGCATAAAATCCTGCAGGACGTCAATAGACTTCCAGTCAGGATTTCACAACCACTTCCCGGACGTCAATCTCCTATTGACCGGGCTAGAAGTGATTAAAGGGGACGTACAGGTACGTCTCTTTGCCTGCCCGTGCCATGCTGTAGACGTTTATCTGCATGCGGCGAGCGACAAGCGGTTAATCTATTAAAGCCTCCATATTGAGGCATATATATGGATAAAAAGAAGTGCAGCGCTTGCATCATAAACATGTATCAATATTCCTGTAACTATAAAGTGCAAATGTGCAGAGAAATGCAACTACATAAAATTAAATATGCATATATCAATTAATGTGTAAACAAACCATGTGCCATGTAATAAGATGCAGCAATAAAGTGCAATAATAAAAAGTGACTATGTGATAAAAAGTCCATATAAGTGACTGAAAATCCTCGTGAAAATAAAGTGACTTGGTACAAATGCTTGACCTCATGAGAACCATCACCCCAGTGATATGAAAGGCTTACCGGAACTCCAGTGACTCCCCTTACTCATGGAGGTCACAAAGCACTAATTGGATCAGAGATCCCCAACCATGGATATCCAGATCTCCTGGGTGTCTCAAATCTCCTGGGCGTCTCCTGTCAGGAACCTCTGTGTCCCGGGCGGTGTTCAAAGTAAGTGTCTGCTTGTCCGGTGCCCGCCCCTCGCCCTCCAACCTTGTCTCTGGTGCCCCGTTTACTTACCTGTGCCCTCAAAAGTCCTGCATCGTGAACGCGCTGGCTTCTTGCCCCGGGCTTTTTGGCTCTTCATTAGATGATTGATAGCAGCCAATGGCTCCTGCTGCTGTCAATCAAATCAATGACACGGCACGCCAAGAGCGGGGCTGAGTGATACAGTTATGTCGGCTATGGCCACCGACTGTATCACAGGAGCGCACCCGCAAGCTAAGGAGGAGCTGGGGAGGAGCCAAGACAGCCGCCAAGGGTCCCCAGAAGACGAGGATCAGGGCCCCTCTGTGCAAAACGAACTGCACAGTGGAGGTAAGTATGACATGTTTGTTATTTAAAAAAATTAAAAAAATAAACCTTTACAACATCTTTAAACTATTTCACCCATGAAGCATATATTTAGCAATAAAATAAGTAAGGGCAGGTATGCCTGGAGGTGACATTTATACAGCATTTAGAGCTAAAAAATAGCCACTGATTACTGTATAAATGTCACTGGCAGGGAAGGGGTTAACACTAGTGGTTGACCAAGGCGTTAAATGTGTTCCCTGAGAGGTGTGGCTAACTGTATGGGTGGCTGGGCTGACTGGAGGAGGAGAGAGATCGCTGTTTCTAATTACTAGGAACAGACAATCTCTCTCTCCTCCCCTGACAGAACGGGGATCTGTTTGTTTACACTGACAGATCCCCATTCTGCTTGTCTCTGGAGCGACATCGAGACCCGCTGGTTGGCTCCCCTGCTCGTAAATGGGCGCACGCGCAAATCGCCATGTACGCGCCCGACGTACAATGATGACGATTCGCACAGGGAAGCCAACTTGCCGCAGTGCAACTGCGGAGGGCGGTCCGTAACTAGTTAAAGAGGAGGGTTTTCAGGGATTGTCTAAAGATGTATAGATTAGGAAATAGTCGGACAGATTTGGGTTGGGATTTCCAGGATCCTGAAGGCAAGTATGGGAGGACGTGACATGGGAGCTGGGGAGCAAGAAGGAGGTCTTGGGAGGACCAAAGAGAGCAGCTTGGTTGATATTTCGAGACTAGGCTAGTGATGTAGCTGGGGGCTGAGTTGTGGATGGCTTTGCAAGTTATTGTTAGTATTTTGAATTTTATTTGTTCTGTCAGTGGAGGGATTGGCAGAGATAGGGGGAGGACACTAAACGGTTGGCAAGGTGGATGAGTCTTGCAGCAGCTAGGCATGTGCAAAAGGGAAAAATTTGTTTAGTTTAGTTTTAATTCGTTATTTAATTAATTTTGTTAAGTTAGATTCATTTGAAAAAAAAATAAAAAAATCCGGTCGGATTCGAAAATATTTCAATCGGATTCGAAAACAAATTTTATTCAAATCGAATTCGAAAAACAAATTCGAATGAATATTGAAAGCAAATTTGAATCAAAATCTAAAAAATATAAATCGATTTCTAAAAAAGAATACAATAAAATAGAATATAAAATAATAAAAAAAAAATCTGAAATTCGAAATTCATATAGAATGAACTCAAATTCGAATAGAAAAATATTAGAAGAGTAGAATAATAAAAGATATATATATATATATATATATATATATATATATATATATAAATATAAATATATTTTTTTCTGCTATATTCTAATATTTTTCTATTCGAATTTGAGTTCATTCTATATGAATTTCGAATTTCAGAAGATGGAAGATAGATAGAAGATA
The DNA here is from genome assembly GCF_905171775.1 of Rana temporaria. Classification (NCBI taxonomy): domain Eukaryota; kingdom Metazoa; phylum Chordata; class Amphibia; order Anura; family Ranidae; genus Rana; species Rana temporaria. The sequence continues at coordinate 20,710,861 of NC_053491.1, read as the reverse complement.
GATAGAAGAAGCCAGGTCATATTCTATTGTATTTGATTACATTCTATTAAATTCCATTCTGTTCTTTACTATTCTTTGATTTTCATTCTATTGTTTTATTATTTTATATTCTATTTTTTTTTTTTTTTTTTTTAGAAATCGATTTATATTTTTTAGATTTTGATTCAAATTTGCTTTCAATTTTCATTCGAATTTGTTTTCGAATCGAATTGTTTTCGAATTCGAGTCGAATAGAATTTGTTTTCGAATTCGAGTCGAATAGAAGTTGTTTTCAAATTCGAGTCGAATTTCGTCCGCGGGTTTTCGATTCGAAAACGTTCGTTCGAATTCGGTTAAATTCGTTAATATTACAATTCTGGAATTCGTATGCATCCGAATGTCCGAATAATGAAAAATTCGTCCGAATTTCGATTCGGAACGAAACGAAATGCACATGCCTAGCAGCAGCAATCATGATGGACTGAAGGGGGGATAGTCTATGTAAAGGTAATCCAATGAGGAGGGGATTGCAGTAGTCAAGATGAGAGATGACCAAGGAGTAAATTAGAAGCTTAGTGGTGTCATCGGTTAAAAAGGGTCGTATTCTGGAGAGGTTGCAGAGGTTGAGGTGACATGATTTGGACAGGCATTGGACATGGGACTAAAAGGACAGATCAGAGTCCAGGGTTACCCCTAGCAGATCAAAGTCACACCAAAAGCTGCATTAAGGTCGCAGTGCAACTTTTGGTTTCACAAGTGTGAAAGGAACCTAAATAAGAAATGAGTCTTTGGATTGGTAATGCGGAGGAAATATGTATGTAGCGGATGGTTGCTACTAGTTACGAACATCCACCATATCACCCTGCTGCCAGACCTCCATATATCACCTCAGAGACAATGAACCGTCATTTGCGTTGTTTTGTTTTTGTTTATTGGGGGATATAACTTGGTTGCGGGAAAGGGATTATGGGATGCCCATAGAATAAGTTGCTTTGACATCATATTAAAGTAATTGAAAGAATAGATTTATCCTTGAAGAACTGATGAACCCTAAAATTTACAGTCACTTCCCCTGCAGAACCCATGCAGACTATTGCTTCTCCTTTGAAATCAACTCCTGCAGACTGTTGCTTCCAGGACTTCTCTCCTCCTGCACAAAACTTTCACTGTAAACTGTCAGGGCCAGATTCACAAAGAGATACGACGGCGGATCTCCTGATCCGCCGTCGTATCTCTGAGATCCCACGGTCGGATCTATGCGACTGATTCATAAGAATCAGTTCCGCATAGATCTCCCTTAGATCCGACTGGTGTAAGTGACTTACACCGTCGGATCTTAGGCTGCAATCTCCCGCCGGCCGCTAGGTGTCGCCTCGGTCTTTTACGCGTCGGATATGCAAATGAGGAGAACCGCCGATTCAGAAACGAACGCCCGCCCGTTGCTTTTTTTTTACGTCATTTGCGTTCGGCTTTTTCCGGCGGATAGTTACCCCTGCTATATGAGGGGTAGCTAATGTTAAGTTTGGCCGTCGTTCCCGCGCCGAGGTTCAAATTTTCACGTCGTTTGCGTAAGTCGGTCTGGAATACGGATGGCCGCAATTGACGTTGCCGCCGAAAACAATGACGTCCTAGCGACGTCATTTGGAGCATGAGCACTGGGAAATTTCGCCGGCGGCACATGCGCAGTTAAATCGGCATGGGATCGCGCCGGATTTAAATTGTACACTCCCCCTAGCCGCGGAATTTGAATTCCGCCGGGGGAGTTACGATCCGACGGTGCAATTTTCGAGGTAAGTGCTTTGTGAATACTGCACTAGCCTCGCTAAATTGCACCGGCGGATCGTAAATCACATAGATTACGCGGATCTAAAGATCCGCTAATCTATGTGAATCTAGCCCTCAGTCTTTCTATCCCATCATCTTCACTTGACAAAAGAGATCACTCTGAATAATCCCAGATTACTGGCTGTAATTATCTGCAATTAACTGTAGTTGTTACTAGGCCAGAGGTCTGCAGTACCTCTCCCCGGTAGCCCAGAAATTAAGCAGCTTGCTTTAGTTGGTGGACTACTGATCCCAGCTAGCCCCACCTGCAAATCCTACGCCCGCAGGCCGCACCAATTTGATACGAATTCCTCCCACAGTCTCTCCTCTGGCCTAGCACCCAGCTCCCCTGGCATGCCTATTCCAGAAATCCACTGTGTCACACTCACGACCTTCACCTTCCCCCGAGTCCATGATGGAGAACTTTAATCGGACATGTATTCCAATAGCTTCTCCAGCCCCTCTGTTCCAGGGCACCTCCTCCATAACTGCGTAAGGATGAGGCTCTCTCCCAGCTCTCCTGGGCTCCTCCGCTGGGCCTTGCACCCCCCGAGATGGGGATGGGGCCCCTACTGCTATCTAGCACTCCATTCTCCGTGTCTCCCAGCCGACAACTTCCTTCCATTGAGCTGGGCCTGAGCTTAAAGTGGAGGTTCACCTATAACAATTATCTAACATTACATCCAGCATACTAACGACATGTACAGTATGCTGGTATTTTTTATTTTTTCCCCCGTACATACCGTTATATTGTTATTTTCACCCCAGGTTCCGGGTTCTGATTCCCTCGGCACTGGGCGTTCCTATTGAGAGCTTAGATGATTGACGTCTTGTGAAAAACTTCCCATGGCGCATAAGGCGCGTCACCAGTTTTCCGTAAATAGCCGACCTGCGAGTCGGCGCTATATGGCGCCTGCGCCCGCCGTGTAGAGCTGACTGCGCAGGCGCCATATAGAGCCGACTCGCAGGCCGGCTATTTACGGAAAACTGGTGGCGTGCTTTATGAGTGAATGAGTGAGTAACTTGTATAGTGCAACAAATGCGAACTTAATTGCCTCAAGGCGCTTCCGTCCAGAGTCGTACCAGTCCTTCAGAAGAGGTGGGTCTTTAGTTTTTTCCTAAAGGCCTGATGGTTTTCCTCCAAGCGGATGGTAGTGGGAAGTTTTTCACAAGACGTCAATCATCTAAGCTCTCAATAGGAACGCCCAGTCCCGTGGGAATCAGAACCCGGAAGCCGGGGTGAAAATAACAATTAAACGGTATTTACGGCGAAAAAAAAAATACCAGCATACTGTACATGTCGTTAGTATGCTGGATGAAATGTTATATAATGTTTTAGGGTGAACCTCCACTTTAAGTAGGAGGCTTGCCCCCTGACAATTCCAAGTAGGTATTGGTCAGGGCTCCTCACATGAGCTCCCTGTCACTCCAGTCCTGTGCCCTGCCCCTCTTCCAGAACATTCTCCCTGGAAGCAGGGGAGGCGCCCCAGAACTAAAGCACAGGTGGCCACACCCACTTCTACACTAACCACTCCCTGCCCCCAGATCAAAACAAGCAGGCCTGCCTAAATTTACCTGCGCTAACAGCTTTTCCTCACAAAAAATCCTACTCTAGCGCCTACCTATGGTAGAGGGTGCTACATGTATATACCTTCTGTTTTGAGAACCGCAATATAACCAAAATTCAAAAAGAATTAACATAATACAAGAAGTAGGGTGTCCTTGCAAACAACCCGATAAGGTGCCTACAGAAGACAGCGGTGTACTCTGCCTCTTACAACTCCAACAATAATTGGTATTTTCTATAATGTGTTGTCAGAGCAATGAGACGCAAAACGATTCTTGAACCCTGGGTGACTTTTAGCTACAATAAACACAATTTGTCAGTGATGTCTGTGGGATTTAAGCTGTTTGATGCAGATAAAAATAGCTGCAGAAATATAACACGGAAAAGGCTTTTGGCAAAGGGCTGTCCGGTTTAATTCATACATTAAGTATTTGCTAGTTAGGGTCAAAAGCGGAGTGCTTAAGATACTGTGGCCTCTGAATGAACCTGGTTGGAGCAGACAGACTTCTGCTGAAACTAGCAGCTTACTGAGATCAAGCCCAACATCAAAGGCTCCTTTCGTTCCAATCATTGAATTGGTTTAGCTCACACAGAAGGACAGATGCATCATCGTAGATAATTAGTGCCGGGATTAATTTACCTACTCTCCCATCTTGAGTCATGGTGGAAATATTAAGGGGATTGGGAGGGAGGAAGATGACTCGGAGTCGGAATGGAAAGGGAGATAATAATAGGAAACCTTTGGGGCTCGTTCGCACCAGCCCACCATATAACGTGCGATGCGAAGAGCGGTGCAATGCGGTGTTACGATGCATTGCATTGTTTACTTTTTTCTTTTTTTTTTACTTTATTGAAATGTCACAAAATATATTTTTTAACCACTTCCCGCCTATAGCAAAATGACAGCAGTGGATGAATTGTTCTGACTAGACGTCATCATATGAGCAAGCCGGTCGTGTACACCCCCGGAGGTGTGCAGTGCGTCGCTCGCACACACCACATCTCTGATCGCTGTAAAGAGCCTATGACGTTGGCTCTTTACCATGTGATTAGCTGTTTCCAATCACAGCTGATCACAATGTAATATAGGAAGTGCTGGTTATCGGCAATTCCTCTGTAGCGCCTGTGTACTTTCAGTCCAGGTGCTATTCTAAATTTAGAGGGGGATGAGAGAGTCAGTTAGCTCTCATCCAAGTGATTTATGCAAATTGGGTCTCTGTTCTAGCTGGGCTGTACTGTCCGTTCATTCTGTGTTCCTGAGGTGCCTTTCCACCCCGGGGCGGCAGGTGGCGGCAGTGGAGTTCAGGCTAAAGGGCCTCTTGCCAGCAGCCAATCATGAGGGTTTTTCCCTTGCGGGGCATGCTGGGGGAGGGTACTTCTTGAACAGACGCCATTAGGTGGGGTTCTTGTTCCAGGTGTGGCACCCACCTTCAGGGTGACCACACATCACGGGCCCCGGCGATATGGCCTACCAGGCCAGGGCGCACGTGCTACGCAGTGTTCTTGGTTCCGGGACCATGTTGGCCCGGGACAACTGAAGTTGTGGTGGGACCCCAGTGATCGACTGGGTTCCCAAGTTCTGAGGAGAGATCCCAAGCGAAATAGCTGTTCGGTGAGGAGTCAGCCCGAGGAGAGGCAGGCAATCCAACAGGGCCTCGACAATTCATCGGGGATCGGGGTGACCGGACACTGAGAGGTTGGATGTCAGCAACCTGTCAGTCGGTGACCCACAATAAGGAAAAACTACCTGAGGGGAATTCAGGCACCAATATTACTAAGCAAGAGATACTTCATTATCTACATTCTAGAGAAAGGGCCTGTGGCAGAGGTTCCAAGTCTGTGGCAGAGACTTGTTTCTCCTCAAGGTTCCGAGTGATACCCTGGCTGCCAGGTCGGTGTGAGAGGCCTATCCAGGTACACTATACCCACTCCGGCTGGAGTGGCGACGAAGTTAAAGTGTCGTTGGAAGCAGGATTGTTTCCGTTGCTGTTAGGCCTGAATCTGCAATTCTCCTCCTCACCCATCTTTCTTCTATCTACCTCAAGTTCACTGTTTGCCGTGTTTGGCAAGAATAAAAGCACAAGAAAGACACCTGCTGTTTGGACATTCCATCATTGATGCTCTCATCTATCTACCCCTAGATGCACACAGAGGTAACACGCCATCCCTTAATCTATAACCAGCGGCTCCTTCGGGGGTAGCGCTACACCTCTACTCATCAGTGTGGGGTTGCTTTTCAGGGGTTGGGCTTGGCTCCTTAGTTCCAGTGAAGGGAACTCTTAAAGGAGAAGTCCAGCCTGAGCTCATTTGGCTGGGCGTCTCCTAAAGGTCACAGGAGTGCAATTCATTTTGCACTCCTGTGACCCTTTTCCAGCGAAGAGCGGTCTGAAGTATGCTCTCAATGGAATCAGTCCAGGCACTGCGTCATCCCGACTTAGGAAGTCTGGATCTGTCAGCTGCCTGGACTGATATCAGTCTCAGCCTCTCAGGGAGCCGTTGAGACGCTGAGAGAGCCGCTCACCATCCCCTCCACAGCTTAGCGCTCCAATGAGCACAGACCAAGGCCCAGGTACATAGCCATTGCTGAGATATTTAATCTCTATCAGGTGCTCTTGGAAGACTCAGTGGCTTTGTCTGAACGATGTCGGATGTCTGTCCATCAAGATCTCAGGGAAGAAAATGGGTTGAGTTTTTGCGACAGGGCCATAGACCATACATAGCAGGCCGATTTACAAAGGAGTATAGCAAGTACCGTAAATTTTGAAAAGGGAATTTTCACTTTGGTAAATGAGGTGAAAGTTCACTTTGCAAAGACAATCACATGAAAAATTAAAGACACAATGGGGGAGATTTACTAAAACTGGAGCACTCAAAATCTGGTGCAGCTGTGCAGCTTTTAACCTCAGCTTGTTCAATTAGGGTTTGACAATAAGGCCTCTTTCAGACGTGCGGACCGTATGTCCGCATTTTCATCCATCCGTTGCGCATAAAAACGGGGCATACGCTGACACCCGTAATCACCCGCCTCCGCAAAGATCCGATTTTCCGGACGGAAGAAAATCCTATTTTTCTTCCATCTGGCGGATCGAATCGGGTGAACACGGACATACGGTCCGTGTTCATCCGTTCCCCCCATAGGGGAGAGCGGAGGAAAGACAGGGCGGTCCCTGCACAGTGTGCGGGGACCGCCCTGTCAGCCGACGGCTCATCAGGGATTTTACGGAGGATCCCCGCTGAGCTGTACGGACACACGGAGGCGGATCATTACTGATCCGCCCCGTGTGAAAGTGCCCTTAAACCTGGAAGCCGATTGGTTTCTTTGCAGAGCTGCACCAGATGTTGCACACTCCAGTTGCTTATGAATGAAAAATATATATTTTCAGGTTGAATTTTGATTGAAATTTTCCATAATGTCTTTGGCCATGTTAGAAATTTCCAATTTCTGTATCCTCTAGTGGTCTCCAAACTATGGACCTTTGCTTGTAATTACTCGGCCCATGGGGCACTATTCCTCCCACTCACACCAACAATAAGGCACCATTCCTTCCACTAACACCAACAGTGGGATATCCTCCCTCTGACACCAAAGGGGGAGCACTATTCCTCCCGATGACACAAAGAATGGGGCACTATTCCTCCCACTGACACAAAGGATGAGGCACTCTTCCTCCCACTGACACCAAGGATGGGGCACTATTTCTTCCACTGGCACCAACAATGGAGCATTATTTCTCCCACTAATATAAGTGATGGAACACTATTCCTGCTACTAACATCAAGGATGGAGCACTAATCCACCAACTAACAAGAACAATGGTGCACTACTCCTCCCACTGACACCAATGATGGAGCACTATTCTTCCTACTGACATCAAGGATGGGGCAATATTTCTCCCATGGACACCAGTGATGTGGCACTACTCTTTCTACTGACACCAATGATGGGCACTATGCGTTCTACCAATACCAAGGATGGGGCTCTATTTCTTCCACAGACACCAACAATAATTCCTCCCACTACCGGTAATACCAGTTATGGGGCACAATTCCTCCTACATCCCACAGGCTCCATGCAATTTTTTTACTCCCGCTGACCACCAAGCGAGGCTTGGATTGCCACTTCATCCCTTTAAAACCAAAAACATATTAATTGCACAGGTTCTGTGGCTGATTAGGGTCGTAATTAAACTCACTTAGTGCCTTATGTGCTTTAAATTAACCTCAGAACCTGTGTAATTTATATATGTTCAGTTTTAAAGGGATGAGGTGGCAACCCTACCTGAGGCATTGCTTACTCCCACTGACAAGGGGGTGTTTTTTACTCTTACTGACCAAAACCGGCCCCCCTAAAGACTGAAGGACAGTAAACTGGCCCTTATTTAGAAAGTTTAGAGACACCTGCTCTAGACAAAATAAAAAAGTATAATAAGTGGACATATAACGTATATACTCGAGTATAAGCCGAGTTGTTCAGCCCCCCTTGGCTTATGCTCGAGTCAGGTTTCCTCGACCACCGTGTCAGTCTTGATGAGGAGGGAAGGAAAGCCATTGCCCACTCTGATTCACAGCGGCGCTGTGTGAATAGGAAGCCTGCGCCGTCCGCGCCGTTCCACCTCCTCCTTGTCTGTCCGTGACGAGGAGGAGGCAAAGCTTTGTTACAGCGGACAGTGTGGACGGCACGGACATTGCAGATTTCTGATACATACAGCCCTGCTGCGAATTATAGGGGACAATGTACAGTGTAATATGAAGAAAATACAGCTGCACCAATAAAAATAATAAATAATAAACAATAATAAATAATAAAAAGAGAATCAAAAAGAGAATCAAAAATCCAATTTCAATTCCAAATAATAAGCAAGTCCATAAAATGCATATGTGGATATGTGATCCCAAATTGCACTAACGTGCATACATATACCCAATCCTGAGGACAAACACCACTGTGATGTGACAAGTAGTTCCACACTAAAGTGACAACCCTCTACCGAGATGTGAGGCCGCTTACCAGAGGGAAAGCTTGATATGCAGTCGGCTATAGCCCAGCCGCAGCCTTTAATATGATGGACTCACAGGAATGCAGGGGGAGACAGGTTCCCAGGGAATAACTTCCGGCACACTCTCAGGCTCATCCAGATATATGGGTAGAGAAAGGATGCACCATAGTGTAATTCCGTAAAAATGTGCTTTTATTTAAAACGTATATTGTACTTACAGAAGTAGATAAAAACATGCAGCGTAGAAAAACAAAGTGCCGGCCGGCAACTAGTGGGGCCCCTCCTCCTTAGCTTGGTGACGTCACTGCACATCCTCCTAGACGCGTTTCGTCATTACTCAGACGTTTTCAATGGTATAGGGCGCAACAGTGATTCACCATGTATTTATATCCAAGCCTCATTGTGAAATGCAGGACAATAGCGACGCAAACGCCATCTTGACTCAGGGAAAGACTGCCAGTACCCTACGTTGCTTTGAATCAACGTAAAGTGCACTCGCAGTCAATTTGACGAAACTTTATTAGGACATCACAATGCCTCAAGTTATCACTCCCCCTTGTGGCAGCCCATTGATTCAAGACTGTATGAAATTGTCTTTATCGGCTGCAAAAAAACAGCAGAAAAAGAACTTTGGGCTGTAGGATTTTTATATAAAATAAAAAAATATAGAAATATATATAAAAAATGTATAAAAATATAGGGCCAGATCCACAGCCGCCGAGCGCAACTTAACTTTTCAGAGTTAAGTTACACTGCCGCAAATCTCCCAACTTAGGTGCCGATCCACAAAGCACTTACCTGGAAATTTTCGGATGTGTAACTTAACTCCGTCCGGCGCAAGGCGTTCCTAATACAAATGGGCGATTCCCATTTAAATTAGGCGCGCTCCCGTGCCGGACGTACTGCGCATGCTCCGTCGGGTAAATTACCTGACGTGCATTGCGCTAACAGACGTCGCTCCGACGTCATTTGCTTAGACAGTAATGTAAATGGCGTCCAGCGCCATTCACGGACGTCTTACGCAAACGACGTAGAGTTTGAATTTTCGACGCGGGAACGACGGCCATACTTAATAGGGCTTAGTCAAATAGGACTCAGCCCTATTTTTACACGGCGTAACTCGACGTAAAAATTAGTGCAACGGGCCCGTCGGAACGTTCGTGGATCGCCGTAAGTGTTCATTTGCATATTCTAGGCTGGCCGCAATGGCCTCGCCACCTAGCGGCCAGCCTAAAATTGCATCCTTAAGATCCGACAGTGTAATTCAATTACACATGTCGGATCTTCTGTCTATCTCTTGGAAACTGATTCTGTGGATCTCTTTTGTGGATTACCCCCATACTTATTGTAGATGATTTTGCATACCCTCCCTCCCTCCTACCTAAACCCCAGAGACAGGGGGCCGTAGGTGCCACCCTTTAGCACCAATCATGAGCCCCTACTCTGCGGGAAGAAAATATTTTTTTCCTTTCTCCAACTCATCAAGATACATTTCGAATGAGCATCCCCGCGTAAATTAAGGTGCGTGTTTACGTGAAAGAAAAAAGCTTTACATATGTAACCCCCTCTCTATAAACGGGTACTCTCCGTTTTAAGATAATGTGCAGATTTAAGTGCTTTATAAAACACAAAAAGCCAAAACTTTGTATATATCCCCCATCTTTAAGAGAAACCTTTTAAGTTGTGATACGTGTACATAAATGAAAATAATGATAAAAATTATACTAAATATATACCTCTTATATTAACAAGAAGATAGCCTCTAACCGTGTGTGAAAAAGATGGATTATACCCATCAAAAATTAAGTCTAGATAAACTAGAATCATTACACTAAACAGTATATATTATGTGTACCCCAATGGCAAGGCTTTCCTTCCCTCCTCATCAATACTGACACGGCGCATAAGGTACATTGGCACAGTGAGGCTGCTTATGGGCACAGTGAGGCTGAAAATGGGCACAGTGAAGCTGCAAATGGGCACAGTGAAGCTGAAAATGGACACGGTGAGACTGCACATGGTCACAGTGAGGCTGAAAATTGGCACAGTGAAGCTGCAAATTGGCACAGTAAAGCTGAAAATGGGCACTGTGAGACTACACATGGTGACAGTAAGGCTGAAAATAGGGCACAGTGAGGCTGAAAATAGGGCACAGTGAAGCTGCAAATGGGCACAGTGAGGCTGCAAATGGGCAAAGTGAGGCTAAAAATGGGCACAATGAGGCGGAAAATGGGCATTGTTGACCCTCTTTTCCACTTACAGTAGCTGCTGCATTTCCCACCCTTGGCTTCTACTCGAGTCAATACATTTTCCCATTTTTTTGTGGTAAAATTAGGTGCCTCGGGTTATATTCGGGTCGGCTTATACTCAAATATGTTCCGTACGTGCTCTGTGTTTTCTTTGCCACTATTCTGGTTCTCCATCACCTGATCATTGTCTTAAGTCAATCTACCTGCCTGCCAGGCCTGCTCCTCTCCTCCTTGCTGAGACTTGTGGTGGACTCATTTAAGTACTGTTATATACTTGGGAAAAACTTTGCCTTCTGATCCTTTGCTATGGGTAGCACAGGATGCAATACCTAAATTGGGCTTATTTTTTATTTCCGATACTAAATCTGGATTGTTACACACATCTCTGAGCTCTCTTTTCTTCAAAGTCTCCAGTATCATCACTCATACGGGGCCAAAAATTCTCCTGAGCATCTTCAACTTGTGCTTTCTTAGAAGTTGCTCATCTGATGGTGTCATTGTGTAGGGCTCAGAGCCACAGGTCACCATTCTATAGTAAATTATCAGCGTTATGTTCCTGCTGAGATTGCAAGTTTAAAAACTTTGTTCAAAGCCAAAAAGCTTCCTTTACCTGGCCCTGTTCTATTGTTATTCAGTTCTTTAATGTTATTATTCTCTGTCATCGCTTATCCAAGGTTTGAAAAGTCCTGACAGTGTTCATAATTGCCTGTATTTGACTAAACATTTCAGTTTTTTCCAATGTTGCCTTTCTCTAGATGAAAACATGTATTTCATTTTGGAATTTACCTTCAGGCACCTTTCTGATGATCCTCATTTTAACCTTTAACCACTTACCCCCCGGACCATATTGCTGCCCAAAGACCAGAGTACTTTTTGCGATTCGGGACTGCGTCGCTTTAACAGACAATTGCGCGGTCGTGCGACGTGGCTCCCAAACAAAATTGGCGTCCTTTTTTTCCCACAAATAGAGCTTTCTTTTGGTGGTATTTGATCACCTCTGCGGTTTTTATTTTTTGCGCTATAAACAAAAATAGAGCGAAAATTTTGAAAAAAATGAATATTTTTTACTTTTTGCCATAATAAATATCCCCCAAAAATATATAAAAAAAAAAAAATTTCCCTCAGTTTAGGCCGATACGCATTCTTCTACCTATTTTTCGTAAAAAAAATCGCAATAAGCGTTTATTGATTGGTTTGCGCAAAAGTTATAGCGTTTACAAAATAGGGGGTATTTTTATGTCATTTTTATTAATATATTTTTTTTACTAGTAATGGCGGCGATCAGCGATTTTTTTTCGGTACTGCGACGTTATGGCGGACACTTCGGACACTTTTGACACATTTTTGGGACCATTGGCATTTTTATAGCGATCAGTGCTATAAAAATGCATTGGATTACTATAAAAATGCCACTGGCAGTGAAGGGGTTAACACTAGGGGGCGGGGAAGGGGTTAAGTATGTCCCTTGTGTGTTCTTACTGTGGGGGGGGGGGGTGGCCTCACTAGGGGAAACACTGATCTTCTGTTCATACATTGTATGAACAGAAGATCAGCATTTCCCCTGCTGACAGGACCGGGAGCTGTGTGTTTACACACACAGCTCCCGGTCCCCGCTCTGTAACGAGCGATCGCGTGTGCCCGGCGGCGATCGCGCCCGCCGGGCACACGCACGGGAGTCGGGGGTGAGCGGGGGGCGCGCGCGCCCCTAGTGGCGGCTCAAAGAGCCGACGTAGAATGACGTGGTCTCGCCCAGGAGAGCCGACCTGCTGCCGTAGAATGACGGCTGCTGGTCGGCTAGTGGTTAACACCTTTTTTCAGAGTCTTGAAGCCTTCGAGATAGGATATTGATGCGATTAGCAAAAACAAGGTTCTACATAAAGTTATTGTTGTCTACCACTCACATTAGCCTCCCTAACCTAATATGGAGTGAGGCCCGGAGTGACAGGACAGAAAAGAAGATAACGGAGGGCCGGGCATGACTGGGGTGGTAGGATGGGCAACAGAGAGTTATTGGGGGAAGGAGGCGTTTCAGAGGAGTGGCCGTAGGTCAATGTGTGGAGAGGGGAGGAGCCCTATATATAGGGGCGGGGGTGCACGTGGCTGCATTGCGGGAAGAAGGGCGCACAGGGAGGCAGGTTTTTCGTTTTTCGTTTCGTTTTTTGTTGTGTGTTTGTGCGTTTGTTTTCTTTTCTTTCAGGTTCGGTGAGAAGGGTTGTCATGACAGCGTTGGCGGTGTCCTTGGTCTTTGATGGTGACAGTTAACAGATGGAATGAAAATGGTGGGGGGGGCTCATCGGTGGGATGGGCCCCTTCTAGGGTTATTCCAGTGGAACGGTGTCCGCTGGAATACGGTTATGGTGCACTGCGGGGTAAAAAGGGTGTCTCCGAGCTGGAGTCGGCGGGAGGCCGGGTATGGTAATGGGACCGCAGTGTGGTGGTGGAAAGAAAGGTTAATGTGGGGTTGCTGTCAAAGACCAATTAGACAGGTGTTAATAAAGTTGTTTGGTTAAAATTGTTAATGAATAAAGTTCTGGTTATTTAAATTTTATTTAAATATTTAATTTTTGAGTTTTAAATAAAAACGGCTGTTGTGGCCATTTTTACTCCAACTTCTGTGTCTCTCTCGTTAATGGGAAAAATTAAGGGGTAAATTAAGGTGGGGGGTAAAAGATAGGGGAAGGTTGGGCTATCTTATCTGCACTAGTCATGGCATTCGACAGCTAAACTCAACATAACAGCATATTGCCTTTTCTTAATCCATGTGTAGACTGGTGCAGTCTGCTTTCTCCACTGCAGGGGGCGCTCAACTGCAGCAGCTATGCAGAGGCAGAGGAAGTCATAAAGAATAGGGTTCCTCTATGTTTTCCTGAGTCACTGGGGCAGCGATCCAATTGGATGCTAACAGCCCATGTGACTCTGGCGGTTATCTTACACCAAATTCCGACGGTGATGTACAACATTACGACGAGCCGAGCGAAATTGAGTTTAATGCTTCCCAGCAAGCGTCGACTTGATTCTGAGCATGCATGTTTTTTTCTCTGTCGGAGTTCCATACAGACGAACGGAATTTCCGATAGAAATGTTTTCATCGGAAAAAAAAGAGAACATGTTCTTTTTCTAAGTCCGTCGGAATTTCCGATGGAAAAACTCAGATGGGGCACACACACGGTCGGTATATCCGATGAAAAAATTCAGTCTGACTTTTTCCATCGGAAATTCCAGGCATTAGGTGTGGCTATATAAGACCCTGGCCCCTACCACCCACTTCTTGCTCCATGTCCCCACTATCCCACTGGTACGCTATAAAATAAGTGATCTCCCTCATTTGCTTAAAGCGGTGTTTCGCCGGAAAAAAAAATTAAAATTCAGCAGCTACAAATACTGCAGCTGCTGACTTTTACTGTAATATATGAACACTTACCTGTCCTGGGCGCCCGCGATGTCAAGTCCCGAAGCCGATCCATCCCTCGGCTCTCAGGTGGAGGCGCCCCCATCTTCAGTAAGGGAATCAAAGTGAAACCTTTGCGGCTTCACTTCCTGGTTCCCTACTGCGCATGCGCGAGTCGCGCTGCGTGTCCTCAAAGGTCCCTGCTGTCTTCTGGGACCTGTGGGGATGGAGTAGGCGCTGGACATGGCGTAGGTTACTGCAGTCACCGTGCTCAGAATCAAGTCGACGCATGCTCGGAAGCATTGAAATTCATTTTTCTCGGCTCGTCGTAGTGTTTTACGTCACTGCGTTTTGGTTGTGTATGCAAGACAGCTTGAACGGAATTCCGACGGGAAATTCCATCGGATTTTATCCCATTGGAAATTCCGATCGTGTGTACAGGGCATTTGACTACCCTACCCACCAATCCCTCAAAAGATACCTGTACTAACAAAGTATGGAGGCTGCCATTGATGACCTATGATTCTTAAAAAAATCTTGTTCCATGGTTGTAATGCTGATCCAGTGGCTTTAGTACGTAGGAGTTGTTACTTCACTTCGATTTTCCTCATTGCATATTTGCTCCAGGTCAGTTTATCTAAGTACTAAAAGGGGCCAGATTCAGGTAGAATTCTGGCGGCGTAACGTATTGCATTTACGTTACACCGCCGCAAGTTTTACGGGCAAGTGCTTGATTCACAAAGCACTTGCCTGTAAACTTGCGGCGGCGTAGCAAAAATCCATCCAGCGCAAGCCCGCCTAATTCAAATGGGGCGTGTATCATTTAAATTAGGCGCGTTCCCGCATGTACTGCGCATGCTCCGTTTTGAAAATTCCTGCCGTGCTTTACGCGAAATGACGTCGCACCAACGTCATTTTTTGAACGTCGACGTGAGTTACGTCCTTTCCTATTCACGGACGACTTACGCAAAAAAAAAAAAAAATTAAATTCGGCGTGGGAACGGCGGCCATACTTTAACATGGCAAGTCTAAAGATAGGCCAAGAAATTGCAGCTTTAACTATACGCCGGGAAAAGCCGACTAGCAACGACGTAAGAGAATGCGACGGCCGCGCGTACCTTCGTGAATCGCCGTAAACAGCTAATTAGCATACCCGATGCGGAAAACTACGCGAACTCCACCCAGCGGGCGCCGAAGTATTACACCTACGATCCGAAGGCGTACAAAGCCGTACGCCTGTCGGATCGAAGCCAAAAGCCGTCGTATCTTGGTTTGAGGATTCAAACTAAAGATACGACGCGGCAAATTTGAAAATACGCCAGAGCATCAGTAGATACTCCGGCGTATTTCTTCTGTGGATCTGGCCCAGAGACCACGAGGCAAGCAGCATTTTCAGTAAGGGGTCAACAAAGTCAGCCTCCATTTTTGTTTCAGTGCAGGTTTTCTTTTAAATTAAGAATTTCTTAACCGGTTAAGCCCCGGATCAATATGCAGGTTAAGGACCTTGCCCCTTTTTGCGATTCGCCACTGCGCCGCTTTAACTGACAATTGCGCGGTCATGCAATGTGGCTCCCAAATAAAATTGACGTCCTTTTTTCCCACAAATAGAGCTTTCTTTTGGTGGTATTTGATCACCTCTGCGGTTTTTATTTTCTGCGCTATAAACAAAAATAGAGAGACAATTTTGAAAAAAATTCTATATTTTTTCCTTTTTGCTATAATAAATATCCCCCAAAAACATATAAAAAAAAACTTGTTTTTTCCTCAGTTTAGGCCGATACGTATTCTTCTACATATTTTGGGTAAAAAACGCAATAAGCGTTTATCGATTGGCTTGCGCAAAGTTTATAGCGCTTACAAAATAGGGGATAGTTTTATTGCATTTTTATTAATATTTTTTTTTTACTACTAATGGCGGCGATCAGCGATTTTTTTTCGTGACTGCGACATTATGGCGGACAATTTTGACACATTTTTGGGACCATTGTCATTTTCACAGCAAAAAGTGCTATAAAAATGCATTTAGCTGGATTCACGTAGATGGGCGTAAAGTTAGTCAGGCGCAGCGTATCGCATTTACGCTACGCCGCTGTAAGTTAGAGAGGCAAGTGCTGTATTCACAAAGCACTTGCGTCCTAAGTTACGGCGGCGTAGCGTAAATGGGCCGGTGTTAGCGCGCCTAATTCAAATGTGGAAGAGGTGGGCGTGTTTTATGCAAATGATTCGTAACCCGGTGTGATTGATGTTTTTTACGAACGGCGCATGCGCCGTCCCAGTGCGTCCCATTGCGCATGCTCCAAAATACGCCGCAAAGACTTATTGGTTTCGACGTGAACGTAAATTACGTCCAGCCCCATTCACGGACGACTTACGCAAACGACGTTAAATTTTCAAAATTCGACGCGGTTCCGACGTCCATACGTAACATTGGCTGCGCCATCTTTTTGGTGGACTAACTTTAGGCCTGAAAACGCCTTACGTAAACGGCGTATCTTTACTGCGACGGGCAAGCGTACATTCGTGAATAGGCGTATCCCGCTGATTTACGCATTCTAGGTGTAAATCAGCGTTCACGCCGCTAGCGGCCGGCCTAAATAGAAAGCTAGGATACGACGGCGCAGGACGTCGTATCTTAGCTAGATTTAAGTGTATATCAATTTGAGAATACACTTAAATATACAACGGCTTTGATTCAGAGTTACGACGGCGTATCTACTGATACGCCGGCTTAACTCTTTTTGAATTTGGCTAATTGATTATTGTGAAAATGACAATTGCAGTTTAGGAGTTAACCACTAGGGAGCACTGTATGGGTTAAGTGTGAGCTCATATGTGTTTCTAACTGTAGGGGGGCGGGGCTGGACGTGTGACGTCAGTGATTGTCTTTCCCTATATCAGGGAACAGACGATCACTGACACAACGGAGAACGGGGAAGGTGTGTTTACACTCACCTCTCCCCGTTCTTCGGCTTCGTTGACTGATCGTGGGACACCGGCGGCGATAGGTCCCGCGGGCGCGGTCAGGGAGCTTCGGACCGGGTCGCGAGCGCTCGTGACCCCACGTACAGGTACGTGCTTGTGCCCAGCCGTGCAATTCTGCCGACGTATATCGTCGGTAGGGGGTCCTGAAGTGGTTAAAAAGTGACAGCGCTGAAAGCTGGCCTGGGCAGGAAGGGGGTGAAAATGCCCGGTATTGAAGTGGTTAATATTTTTATATGATGTAGAGCGTGTCCATCAATGTGATCTATATATACAGAGTACAGTGTCTGTTCTGTTATGAAAATAAAAGTCTTATCCTTCAAAGCGGATAAAAGAAAAGGGCACGCTGAGTGACATGTATACTATTATATTACATTCTATGATAGTTGACCTGAAATCTTCGGCTGGCAGCAATGGATTGGTCTGCGCTGAGCAATACACCTCCAGCGGTAGAGAGCAAAGTACAATTAGCTAGTAACTTCTCTCTGAACATATAAAAAAAAAGAAGAATCCAGGAGAGATGTGTCTGAATCTTCCGGGCCACTGCTGCTGGAAAGTGAACCAGCCACACCACAATGACAGAGCGGAGACAAACGACTGGACTCCCTGCTCTCTGCTCTGTCTGCTATTTAACCCTAGAGGAATACAAGCT
This sequence comes from Rana temporaria, assembly GCF_905171775.1. NCBI lineage: Eukaryota > Metazoa > Chordata > Amphibia > Anura > Ranidae > Rana > Rana temporaria. Next base: position 20,693,226 of record NC_053491.1, on the reverse strand, counting down.
AAAAGAACTAATCTTCACAATGTTTCCAGCTCAGCGGAGACAGGTTGGGCTGGATTACTCTACAACAGAGAAAACACTCAACGTTTTTCCACCGTTTCCATCTTGGCAACGTAATATTTATTGTATGATTATTTGTAGAATGAAAAAAAAATGTTATGCATTGTCCACTTAAAAAAACATTGGGGTAGATTCAGGAAAGAATTACGCCAGCGTATCCATAGATACGCCGCGTAATTCCAAAGCTGCGCCGGCGTATCTACTTTCTGTATTCAGAAAGCTAGATATGCCAACATTAGCCTAAAATACGACTGGCATAAGTCTCTTACGCTGTCGTATCTTAGGGTGCATTCTGACGCTGGCCGCTAGGGGCGCTTCCGTTATTGTCGGCGTAGATTATGCAAATTAACTAGATACGCCGATTCACAAACGTACGTACGCCTGGCGCAATTTATTTACGTAGTTTACGTTAGGCTTTTCCGGCGTAAGGTTGTTCCTGCTATTAGGAGGCACACGCAATGTTAAGTATGGACGTCGTTCCCGCATCGAAATTTAATTTTTTTACGTCGTTTGCTTAAGTCATTCGCGAATAGGGCTGGACGTAATTTACGTTGACGTCAAAACCAATACGTCGTTGCGCTGTACTTGGAAGCAATGCACACTGGGATATGTACACGGACGGCGCATGATGACAAAACGTCAATCACGTCGGGTCATCCATTATTTACCTAAAACACGCCCCCCTTCCACATTGGAATTACGCAGGCTTACGCCGGCCCCATTCACGCTACGCCGCCACAACTTACGGATCAAGTGCTTCGTGAATACAGCACTTGCTCCTGTAAGTTACGGCGGCGTATCGTAAATACGATACGCTGCGCCGCCGTATCACTGCACGCCCCTACCTGAATCTACCCCAAAGTTTACGAAAATTTGGAACGCAGTTCTGACTCATCGTTGCATCAACCCAGCGCCCTTCTTTGTAACAAAAGGGAAACAGTGCATGGGCAATATTAAAAAATAGAAACATTCATATATGAGATGATGGAGACCAGGCAGACCAGTAAGCAGTGATCCGGGCAGTAAGACCTAGGGTGACCACATTGCCCGGATTGCCCGGGACAGTCCCGCATTTTGCAGGTCTATTTGTGGGGAAAAAAGGACGTCAATTTTGTTTGGGAGCCACTTCGCACGACCGCGCAATTGTCAGTTAAAACGACGCAGTGCCGAATCGCAAAAAGTGCCCATGTCTTTAACCACCAAAATGGTCCGGGGGTTAAGTGGTTAAAGAGGAAGTAAACCCTCTCAGCAAAAAAATAAAAAAAATACACCCTGCAAGACAAAGGCATAATGAGCTAGTATGCATAGCATACTAACTCATTATGAATTACTTACCTGAGATCAAAGCCCCTGCAGTGGCCCTCGTTCGCCTCCTCCGATGCCGCCATGATACCCGGAGTGACTTCTGGCTATCGCAGCTCCGGCGTTGTGACTGGCTGGAGCCGCGATGACGTCACTCCCGCACATGCGCACGGCACTAACGGCATGATCGCCGCTAGAAGCGGCATGCTCAGTGCGCCGATATTTCTGCAAATTTCTCCTAAACCTTTTAGGTTTGGGAGATATTTCTTGCACCTACAGGTAAGCCATAATCTAGACTTACCTGTAGGTTAAAGTGGTCTGTAATGGGTTTACAACTACTTTAAGACCGAGCTGTCCAGTGAAAGTATATACACTCACTGGCCACTTTATTAGGTACACCTTGCTAAGGTTGGACCCCCTTTTGCCTTCAGAACTGCCTTCATTCTTGGTGGCATAGATATAACAAGGTGTTGGAAACATTCCTCAGAGATTTTGCTCCATAGTGACAGATCTCCTGTGCTAAACCCCATGGCAGCTGATACTACTGAGAAAGAGATCGGGGAAACCCTGTTCTCAGTCCCTTTCTCTGCTATTTCACCAAAACCCCTCAATAGGGCTCCTAACAAATTGTAAAAAAAAATAAAAAAAAGTAGAAACCAAAATAATGTTATAAAAAAAAAAGAAGAAGAAAAAAAAATTGTAAAAAAAAATAAAAAAATAAGAAGACTACTACTACATACTAGCTCATTATGAAGTACTTAACTGAGATCGAAGCCCGCGCAGCGTTGCTCGTTGCCTTCCTCCGTCTGCGCCATCACTCCAGGAGTGACTTCCGCATATTGTGGCTCCAGCGCTGTGACTGGCCGGAGCCGCGATGATGTCACTCCCGCGCAGGTGCCGCCACTAACGACGACATTAGAAGCGGCACGCTTAATGCCCCTGTGCGCTGTTGTCTATGGCGCATGCGCCGTACACATTGGTGCCTTTCTTTTGCAAATATCTGCTAAAGTGTGTAGGTTTAGGAGGTATTTGTTGCACCTACAGGTAAGCCTTAATCTAGGCTTACCTGTAGGTATAAGTGGTCTGTAAGGCCTCGTACACATGACGGGACATGTCCGATGAAAACGGTCCGCGGACCATTTTCATCGGACATGTCCGCTGGCGGATTTTGGTCTGATGGCTGTACACACCATCAGACCAAATTTCCCGCGGACAGCGAACACGGTGACGTGGCCACGCCGTCGCTGCGACGATGACGCGGCGACGTGCGCGACCCTGGAAGGTCAATGCTTCCACGCATGCGTCGAATCACTTCGACGCATGCGAGGGCTTTCGGCCGAGCGGACATGTCCGGTGAGTCGTACAGACGACCGAACATGTCCGACGAACAGGCTTCCAGCGGACATGTTTCTTAGCACGCTAGGAAACATTTGTCCGCTGGAAACCTGTCCGATCCACCGGAAAATTGTCCGGTCGGCCGTACAGACGACCGAACATGTCCGCGGAAACTGGTCCGACGGACCAGTTTCAGCAGACATGTTCGGTCGTGTGTACGAGGCCTAAGGGTTTACAACCACTTTAATGCAATAGGCTGTGGAGTTTGGAGGACAGGGACTTCATTGTCCAGTGGTGAGATGATCGGAGATGTGACATGGTGACATTATCCTGCTGGAAGGAGCCATCAGAAGATGGGGACACTGTAGTCATAAAGGGATGGACATGGTCATCAATACTCAGGTAGGTCGTGGTGATTAAACAATGATCAATTGGTACTAAGGGGCCCAAAGTGTGCCAAGAAAATATCCCCCCCACCATTACACCACCACCAGCCTGAGCCGGTGATACAAGGCACGATGGATCCATGATTTCATGTTGTTTACCCCAAATTCTGACCCTATCATCTGAATGTCGCAGCTGATATTGAGACACATCAGATCAGGCAACGTTTTTCCAATCTTCTATTGTCCAATCTTGGTGATCCTGTGCAAATTGTAGCCTCAGTTTCCTGTTCTTAGCTGACAGGAGTGGCACCCGGTGTGGTATTCTGCTGCTGTAGCTCATCTGCTTCAAGTTTCAATGTGTTGTGCGTTCATAGATGGTATTCTGCATACCTTGGGCGTAACGAGAGTCTGCCCATTCTCCTCTGACATCAACAAGGCATTTTCCTCCACACAACTGCTGATGTGAATGACGCCTCGCACAAAAGAGCTCTCAGAAGACCTACAATTAAAAATTGTTGACTTGCATAAAGCTGGAAAGGGTTATAAAAGTATCTCCAAAAGCCTTGCTGTTTATCAGTCCACGGTAAGACACATTTTCTATAAATGGAGAACTTTCAGCACTGCTGCTACTCTCTCTAGGAGTGGCCGTCCTGTAAAGATGACTGCAAGAGCACAGCGCAGACTGCTCAATGAGGTGAAGAAGAATCCAAGAGCGTCAGATAAAGACTTACAAAAGTCTCTGGCATATTCTAACATCCCTGTTAGCGAATCTACGATCTGTAAAACACTAAACAAGAATGGATCTCATGGGAGGATACCACAGAGGAAGCCACTGCTGTCCAAAAAAAACACTGCTGCACTTTACAGTTTGCACAAGAGCACCTGGATGTTCCACAGCAGTGCTGGCAAAATATTCTGGGGTAGATTCAGAAAGAAGTTACGCTGGCGTATCTATAGATACGCCGCGTAACTTCTAGGATGCTCCGGCGTATCTTTTTTCTGTAGTTACGCCGGAATTTGGCTAAGATCCGACTGGCGTAAGTCTCTTACACTGTCGTATCTTAGTTGCATATTTACGCTGGCCGCTAGGTGACACTTCCGTCGATTTACGCAAGGAATATGCAAATTAGGTAGATACGCCGATTCAGAAACGTACGTCCGCCCGGCACATTTTTATAGGTCGTTTACGTTAGGCTTTTTCCGGCATAAAGTTACCCCTGCTATATGAGGCGTATCCTATGTTAAGTATGGACGTCGGGCCAGCGTCAAATTTTCCGTTTATTACATTGTTTGCGTAAGTCGTTTGCGAATAGGGCTGTGCGTAATTTACATTCACGTCAAAAGCATTGGCTTTTTGCGGGTTAATTTGGAGCATGCGCACTGGGTTACGTTCACGGACGGCGCATGCGCCGTTAATCAAAAACGTCAATAACGTGGAGTCAGCCTTCATTACCATACAACACGCCCACTACATGGATAATTTGAATTCCGCAGGCTTACGCCGGACCACATACGCTACGCCGCCGTAACTTAGGGCGCAGGTTCTTTGTGAATACAGAACCTGCCTCACTAAGTTACGGCGGCGTAGCGTATCTGAGATACGCTACGCCCGCACAAAGTTACGGCGGGCTATCTGAATCTAGCCCTATATGTGGAGAAAAAGAGGCACAGCACACCAACATCAAAAGCTCATGCCAACTGTGAAGTATGGCGGTGGTGGCATCATGGTTTGGGGCTGCTTTTCTGTGTCAGGGCCTGGACGGATTGCTATCATCGAAGGAAAAATTAATTCCCAAGTTTATCAAGACATTTTGCAGGAGAATTTAAGGCCATCTGTCCACCAGCTGAAGCTCAACAGAAGATGGGTGTTGCAAGAGGACAACGACCCAAAGCATAGAAGTAAATCAACAACAGAATGGCTTAAACAAAAGAAAATACGCCTTCTGGAGTGTCCCAGAGTCCTGACCTCAACTCGATTGAGATACTGTGGCATGACCTCCAATGACACCAACGATGGGACACTATTCCTCATACTGACACCAACGATGGGACACTATTCCTCATACTGACACCAATGATGGGACACTATTCCTCATACTGACACCAACGATGGGACACTATTCCTCCAACTGACACCAACGATGGGACACTATTCCTCCAACTGACACCAACGATGGGACACTATTCCTCACACTGACACCAATGATGGGACACTATTCCTCCCACTGACACCAATGATGGGACACTATTCCTCCCACTGACACCAATGATGGGACACTATTCCTCCAACTGACACCAGCGATGGGACACTATTCCTCCCACTGACACCAACGATGGGACACTATTCCTCCCACTGACACCAACGATGGGAAATTATTGCTCCCACTGACACCAACGATGGGACACTATTCCTCCCACTGACACCAAAGATGGGACACTATTCCTCCCACTGACACCAACGATGGGGCACTATTCCTCCCACTGACACTAATGATGGGACACTTCCTTCCACTGACACCAACAATGGGACACTATTCCTCCCACTGACATTATAGCAAAAAGTAAAAAATATAAAAAAAAAACAAAATTGTCGCTCTTTTTTTGTTTATAGTGCAAAAAATAAAAACCGCAGAGGTGATAAAATACCACCAAAAGAAAGCTCTATTTGTGGGAAAAAAAGGACGCCAATTTTGTTTGGGAGCCACGTCGCACGACCGCGCAATTGTCTGTTAAAGCGACGCAGTGCCGAATCGCAAAACCTGGCCTGGGCATTTAGCTGCCTAAAGGTCCGGGGCTTAAGTGGTTAATTTGTAATTCACAAACAAAGATACGACGGCATTTGGCTAAGATCCGACAGGCGTACGGCTTCGTCCGCCTTCGGATCTTAGGATGCAATACTTCGGCGGCCGCTGGGTGGAGATCGCGTCGTTTTCCGCGTCGGGTATGCTAATTAGCTGTTTACGGCGATCCACGAAGGTAGGTGCGTTTGTCGCATTCTCTTACGTCGTCGCTAGTCGGCTTTTCAAAACAGAGCATGCGCAGTACGTCCGGTGCGGGAACGCGCCTAATTTAAATGGTCCCCGCCCCATTTGAATTAGGACGGCTTTACGCTACGCCGCCGCAAGTTTACACGCAAGTGCTTTGTGAATCAGGCACTTACAATGAAAACTTGCGGCGGAGTAACGTAAAGGACATACGTTACGTCGCCGTAATTTTTCGTGAATCTGGCCCAATATTCATGAAAAAAAAATGTAAACAGTTGGAACTCCGCTTTAGCGTCACGCAAATCCGATAGTTAAATCCTACAGAGCGGGTAATACATACTAAAGAGAAGCCGGGATGTCGCTGAGGACGGCGCTGCGATTACAAAGACCTCTCTTTCTAATAGATTATCACAGCTGACTCTTCTATTCCATTGAGTAGGTTTTGCAACTCTATAAAAATGCTGACTTCAAATTTTTGTTCTTTGCGAAGGCGGCTGGATGTTTTTTTCTTCTTCTTCTTCTCCCTGCGAGTTAGTACTATTGATTCGGCACACCTAAGGGTCAGACATATAATCGATGCACCCAGTGACCTCTGCCTGTGTCCTGGCCTGCAGGGGTCTGAGAAACAAGCGGCGAACGCAACAATTCCTGTCTCACCTTTCCTCACAACAATTCCTCACCAAGAGGGAAAAAAAAAGCTGCTGCCGCATGCCTCAGAACTCCTTCTTCTGACAGCGGCGGGAATAACAAAGTGAGCTGATCAATGCCATAATCTGTGGTGCAGTACAAAGGACTGATTGCTTTAGCGCTTCTAAGGAAAAGGCGGGTTGGGGGGATACCTTTATTTGCAGGGTACAATAGAGATTTATGGATTGCGCCTTGAGATTTTCATTATTTACAAAGTCTTTGCAATTAGCATTAGTGTTTTATCAATAAACGCCTATTATCGGCTCGGGTTCCATTCGCCTTATGTCATCTAAAACTGTGCGCTCCTTTCTGATTCCCGCAATTATAGCGGGAGGAAAGACCAGTTTACAAAAATATGTCTGTGGGATCGCCATATTTTTTACTGTTATTTGTACTTTTATTTGTACTGACTCATTAGTACTGTTATATGTACTGCCATTTTTTCCTGTAATTTTTACTGTTATTTGCACTGCCATTTATACTGTCATTTGTACTGCCACTTGTACTGTTATTTATACTGTCATTTGTACAGTTTTCTTACATTCATTTGTATTGTCATTTGTACTAATATTTTTACTGTCATTTGTACTGTTATTCTGTCCCTTCTTTTGTATTGTTTTTTGTACTGCCATTTGTACTGTTATTTTGTCCTGTTTGTATTGTTTTTTTGTACTGCAATTTGTATTATTTTTACAGTCATTTGTACTGTTATTCTGTCCCTTCTTTTGCATTGTTATTTATACTGTTGTTGGTACTGTAATTAGTACTGACATTTGTATTGTTGTTGGTACTGTAATTAGTACTGACATTTGTACTGTTGTTGGTACTGTAATTAGTACTGACATTTGTATTGTTATTTGTACTGTCATTTGTACTGTCATTTGTATTGTTATTTGTATTGTTATTTGTATTGTTATTTGTACTGCCATTTGTATTGTTATTTGTACTGTCTTTTGTACTGTTATTTTTGTCCTGTTTGTATTGTTTTTTTGTACTGCAATTTGTATTATTATTTTTACAGTCATTTGTAATTAGTATTGCCATTTGTATTGTTATTTGTACTGCCATTTGTACTGTCATGTATTCTGCAATTTGTACTTTCATTAGTGCTGACATTTGTACTGTCATTTGCAGAGCTTATTTTTCTCAGAAAATAGGTGCAGGAACTCAACCACGAACCTGTTCAGATTTCACAAACAGTAGAAGGGTCTTAACCACTTGCCGACCGCCGCATGTATATGTACGTCCACAGAATGGCACGTACAGGCAGATGGGCGTACAGGCACGTCCCCGCCTTTCCGCGGGTCGGGGGTCCGATCGGGACCCCCCCGCTACATGCGGTGGTCAGATTCCCGCGGGGAGCGATCCGGGACGACGGCGCGGCTATTCGTTTATAGCCGATCCGTCGCGATCGGTCCCCGGAGCTGAAGAATGGGGAGAGCCGTATGTAAACACGGCTTCCCCGTGCTTCACTGTGGCGGCTGCATCGATTGAGTGATCCCTTTTATAGGGAGACTCGATCGATGACATCAGTCCTACAGCCACACCCCCCTACAGTTGTAAACACACACTAGGTGAACCCTAACTCCTACAGCGCCCCCTGTGGTTAACTCCCAAACTGCAACTGTCATTTTCACAATAAACAATGCAATTTAAATGCATTTTTTGCTGTGAAAATGACAATGGTCCCAAAAATGTGTCAAAATTGTCCGAAGTGTCCGCCATAATGTCGCAGTCACGAAAAAAATCGCTGATCGCCGCCATTAGTAGTAAAAAAAAAAAATTTATAAAAATGCAATAAAACTATCCCCTATTTTGTAAACGCTATAAATTTTGCGCAAACCAATCGATAAACGCTTATTGCGATTTTTTTACCAAAAATATGTAGAAGAATACGTATCGGCCTAAACTGAGGGAAAAAAAAATTATATATGTTTTTGGGGGATATTATAGCAAAAAGTAAAAAATATTGAATTTTTTTCAAAATTGTCGCTCTATTTTTGTTTATAGCGCAAAAAATAAAAACCGCAGAGTTGATCAAATACCACCAAAAGAAAGCTCTATTTGTGGGGAAAAAAGGACGCCAATTTTGTTTGGGAGCCACGTCGCACGACCGCGCAATTGTCTGTTAAAGCGACGCAGTGCCGAACCGCAAAACCTGGCCTGGGCATTTAGCAACAAAATGGTCCGGGGCTTAAGTGGTTAAAGGGGCATTAAATACCAGGATTGCATTTCATACAGAGTGCAGAGTTCAGGGGGGTTACACACAGAGTGCAGAGCTGTCACTTATAAACACAGAAACCAGACTTCTGTGTTTACAAGTGATTGTGGTGAGCAGGCACCAAAGGGTCTGAGCCAGAGGTGGTGGAACTGAGTTCCCCTAAGTTCCCCCTGAAAAAAAGCCATTTGTATTGCCATTTGTACTGCCATTTGTACTGTCATTTGTATTGTTATTTGTACTGCCATGTGTACTGTCCTTTGTACTGCCATTTGTACTGTTATTTTGTCCTGTTTGTATTGTTTTTTTTTTGTACTGTCATTTGTATTATTATTTTTACAGTCATTCGTACTGTTAAGGGGTATGAATACTTTTTCAAGGCACTGTATTTTGTGATGATGGTGATATACAACGGTACAATGTTTCTTTTTTTTCTTTTTTTTTTTTTTTTATCATCCTTTATTTGATTTTAAACAGCAAAAAACAGAAATTCACAAAGACCCAAGAGACATTCCTCTGGTTTAACCCTCTCATTTTACATAAGTCAGGGATATCAACATAAAATTCACAAAAAAAAATAAAAATAAAACTCAAAGAAACATTTCCCCAACATATCATTCTCCATGAGTACACGAGGAAGAAAGCAATCGCTATACATTTTAGTTATTCTTATCTTATCGTAATTTCCTTCCCCTCTATCTGTTATCTGAGGGCAGCTCTCTACTCTGAAAACACCTTCTTTGCAATGATACTATTTGTCCCTTTCCTAGCGGGATCCCCATGCCCCGCCAGAGTCAGGGCAGTTAAACTGTCTCTCTCTGTTTCGCTTTACTTTACCTCCCTTAAACCCCCCTTCCGTAACCTGTCACCCCCCAAAAAAAACAAAACAAAAAAAAAAAAAAACAAAGGGAAATAAAGAAAAAAGTTTGTCTCCCCCCCCCGACCCCACAGCGGCCACCCCCTCTCAATCCACATCCATCAGGGCCTTTCCCTCCTCCGAATATCTAAATATATTCCATTCCGCCCATGTTTCTAGATATACCTTCCGCTTCTGCCTTGAAGTCCATACTAAGTCCTCCATTCTATTCAGGTCTTCCACTCTAGTAAGCCACATCTTTACGGATGGGGCCCGTGCCCGCTTCCACAGTCCTGGGATACAAGCCCGGGCCGCATTCAAAAGATGGCACACGACTGATTTCCTGTATTGCCTCACTGGTATCTCCACATTTTGTAGTATAAAAAAAGACCACTCCTCTGGTAATTGTTCCCTACAAAATCTTTGGGTTATTTCCCTAACCTTTCTCCAATAGCTTAGAATCTTGGGACAGGCCCAGAAGATATGCATTAGGGTTCCTCCTTTCTTTCCACATCTCCAACACCTGTCTGTTATTTCTGGGAAACATTTTTTCAGTATCTCCGGGGTCCGATACCACTGAGATAGTATTTTATAGTTCATCTCTTGTGTCTTTATACACATGAATGTTTCAAAGATATTCCTTACTATCTTAGTCTTTTGATCTTCTGTGAAGGGTCTTCCCAAATCCCGTTCCCACCTATTAAAGAAGAGCATTTGATCATCCTCTGTTGGGGTATTTAATAGTTCACCGATTCTTGATAGGGAGTGTCGTAAGATCCCTCCCCCACTGCAGTATCTCTCGAACAGTGTCATTCTTCGACCATATCTAGCTGATGGTTTTAGAGAGTCTAAGAAATGGTGCAATTGGAGAGATCTCCAGAAATCCAACTGGTAAGGCAAGTCTTCACCTTCCATCTCCTGCCTGGTAATCCATCCACCCTCCCTCAAAAAGTGCGATGCCTGGAACCACCCTTGCTCCATCAGTTTACTAAAGGGTCCGTTCATTAACCCTGGTTCAAACTGCGGGTTTCCCAAAATTGGAAAAAGTGGTGAGTCCTCCGTGGACAGTACCCCCCTCACGAACAGCTTATGTGCTACCCGCAAGGTGGGGCCTATCAACGGATGGCTCTTGGTATCTGATGGAAGCCCCCGGTAACACCATGCCGCCCGCTGCAAAATACCGCCGCATTGATCCTGCTCCAGCCCCGGCCATAACTTTTCTCCAGCATGCCGACTCCAATCAATAAGTCGGCACAATAATGCCGCTTGATAATATCTATAGATATCTGGGGCAGCTATTCCTCCATCCCGTTTGGCCAATGAGATTATGCGGGCCTTGATTCTTGGACGTTTGTTTGCCCATATAAACCCACTGATAAGGGACTGTGCTTGCCTAAAAAAAGATCTGGGTATTTGAATCGGGAGGGTCTGAAAAAGGTACAGAAACTTAGGTAGTATGCTCATTTTAATGATGCTAGATCTTCCAAGCCATGAATGGAACCCCCTCCGCCAACCATCCAGGAGGGCCCGTGTTTTGGACAGCAAAGGCAAAAAATTAAGTTTAAAAACTTGTGTTAAGTCCGCCGGGATAGAGGTCCCCAAGTACGTAAGAGAGGTATCAGACCATTTAAATCTAAATTTTGATTTCAATAACCTCAATTCTCTCTCCGGGATCGCCACTCCCATCGCCTCCGATTTATCGTAGTTAATCTTGAAATTTGACAACTCTCCATACACACTTAGTTCTTGTTCCAGGTTAGGAAGGGATTCCATCGGGCTGGTGACACTAAACATCATGTCGTCAGCATAAGCTGAAATTTTGTATTCTGTACCTTTCAAAGACACCCCCTTAATATCAGGGTTCAGCCGAATCCGGCTCAGCAGCGGTTCAACAGTCAGGGCAAACAATAGCGGCGATAGGGGGCAACCCTGCCTTGTCCCGTTTGAAAGTTTAAAGGGAGGTGATAGTGTTCCATTCACTCTAACCTGGGCCGTTGGTTGTGTATAATTCCTTGCAATCCATCGCAGCATCTTCCTCCCGAACCCCATGTGTCTTAGCACCGCAAACATAAATTGCCAGTTAATCCGGTCAAATGCTTTCTCTGCATCTGTTCCTAAAAAGACACAAGGGGTTCGGGTGGTACCCACCAGGTGGATCAGATTCAGGGTCTTGACCGTATTGTCTCGGGCTTCCCGCGTCTGCACGAATCCCACCTGATCTTTATGGACAAGTCCTGATATCTTCTGCTGTATCCGCCCTGCCAAAATCTTGGCAAAGAGCTTCATGTCTTCATTCAGTAAAGAAATTGGTCTATAACTCCCACATTGGGAAGGATCCTTTCCTTCCTTAGGGATCACAGCTATCACCGCTTTTAGCGATTCATTATGGAAGGTACCAGAATCCCCTAAACCATTGAACAGTCTCACCATAAATAAGCCCAGTTCGGGCATAAAAGCTCTGTAATAATGAATGTTATAACCGTCCGGCCCAGGTGCTTTCCCTCTCTTCCCCTTTTTCACTACCTCCTGTAGTTCTTCTATTGTGATAGGTTTTTCCATTTCCTGGCTCATTTCTGATGTTAAGCTGGGGGTACCTGAAGTTGCTATATAGTCACCCATTTTCGCCTGGTCTTGAGAGCTTGTTTGCAAGTTATATAGGGAGCCATAAAAATCCCCAAATCTCCCTGCTATCTCTCTAGGTAGCACAATTTTCTCCCCCTCTGTGCCCTGGATCATCGGGATATAGGTTTTAGTCTGTTGTTCCTTTAGAGCCCTGGCCAGTTGTTTCCCACTTTTATTACCAAATTCGTAATTCTGTCTTCTGCCATTTTGTATTGCCCATTTGGCCCGCTTTAAAAGTAGTTCTGTGATTTGTCTACGCGCCCCCCGTAGATCCCGTTCCAACGCAGGGTTAGGGTTCTGTTTGTGTTTTGTCTCCAGGTTTGCAATTTCTGTCATAAGAGTTGTTACCTTTGTCTCCCTCTCTCTTTTTATCCTCGCCCCATGCTTCATCAGTATCCCCCTTATCACCGCCTTGTGGGCCTCCCACACCACTCCCAGGTCACAGTTGGGGGTCACATTGGCCTCAAAGTACCACTTTAGTTCCTTCCGCACCTCTTCTAGTACAACCTCCTCCTGCAACAAACTTTCCTTCAGTCTCCATGGCCCGGCACCCACTGGGCGTGAGTCCCCTAACGCATATTTTAAAATAATTGGGGCATGGTCTGTCCATGTGATTTCTCCAATTACAACCTCCTTTACAGAGTGCAATTGGTTATGTGGGATGAAATAATAGTCTATACGCGAATACCTTTTATGTGGGATAGAATAGAAGGAGTAGTCTCGTTCCCCTGGGTGCATCAGTCTCCATATATCTATTAGCCTTGCCCGTTGCAACATCTGTAGGACTCTCTTGCGGGTTCCCCCCGTAACTGATGAACCACCAGAAGAAGTATCTAACTCTGGATACAATGGCATGTTCAGATCTCCTCCCATTATCAACTGTCCTTCCTGAAAGTCTGCCAGTTTATCTAAAAATCTTCTCAGGAAGTGGTCTTGAGATGTATTAGGGGAGTAAAAAGTGGCAAGTGTTATTATCGTACCACCTATGGTCCCTTTCAGGGCCAGGTATTGACCTCCCGGGTCAACCAAAGACTCTGTCAGTGACCATGGGGTATTGTTTGAAATTAAAATAGACACTCCCCCCTTTCTAGCCTCTGGGTTCGTCGCGTGGTATACCACCGGGAAGGGTCTACCTGCAAGAAAGGAAGGCCCCCCTGTCCTTAAATGGGTCTCTTGTACCAAAGCAATGTTACATCCCCTTTTCTTCAGATCCTGAACCAAGATCCTCCTTTTTTCGGGTATGTTTAGGCCCTTAGCATTAATTGAAATCACTACCAGTGGGTCCATCTCTGAAACCAGAAACGAAACCCCAAAGGATCCCTCAATATTCCAGGACCAACAAGGTCAGGGCAAAGCACAACCATGGGGGCCGCGGGGGAGACACAAAAAGAGAGAGAAAAAAAAGAAGAATTATTAAATAAGACCCACCCCCCCCCCCAACCTCCCAAAAAAAAAAACCCCAGAGAAAAAAAAAAAAACCCTCTTCTAAACTGATATCACCGAGCGGCGGGAGGGAGATCTTATATCTCCCTCTCCCCCTCGGGGATACCACAAAGCCAAAGCTTTAGACACTCTCAACCCCTAGACCCTATGAGTGTTGGCCTAACAGGGGAAGATTACTTGCGCGGACCCCGGTGAGGAATCCTCCTCGCCCCCCTACCCAGCTCCTTCCATCCACTCCTTCTGATATTGGGAGATTAATCCCCCCAGAAATTATAGCCTTCCTCCCAGAGGAGAAAGGAGCAGGAGGGAGAGAGAAAAAAAAAAGAAGAAAAATACAACGGCAAAACAACCACCTCTGGTATCCTCTGGTATCTCCTATAGTAATCACATCCACCAACTTTACTTTATAATATCTGACAAAAAATAAATAAATTAGTGTCCCCTTATAGTGCCCCCCCCTCCCCAGATACCCCAAATACCCCCTTCCCCTAAATTCGACTTTTACGCCTTGTGTTTAGCCTTGTGTTTAACCTCTGAACTAGAATCCCCTTGGTCAAATCCTGCCTATTCTCTTGGATTCTTCCTCCTTAATAAATAAAGATCGATACTCATTTACCTCATTAGTAAATTCAAACCAGTAATTTCCAACCAAGCTTCCCTGTGCTCCCTCTTGGTAAATCCGTATTATTTGTCAGTCAATTGATGAGGAGGGAGAGTACACACTAACCGCACCGCATCTGTCCGATCTCCCTCCTTCTCTCCCCCCATTTTTCTCTAGCAACCTCCCACCCTGCCCACCCCCCCCCCCCCCCCCCCCTGATCTCCCCGTGACCTTCATGTGATGTTCCTTATGACCAGGTTACAAAATTAAACTGGAATAGATTAGTGTAAAAAAAAAAGGGGGCAGAGCATATAAGCCCCCGTCCCTAACCCCCCCTCCCCTTCATCCCCTTATATGTGCTTATATGTGCTATATTGAATGATACCCCGCTTATCCCCTTACAGTTCCAATTCCCCCCCCCCCCCCCTCCCCTATTAAGTGACGTGACTTCAGCTGTGTTCCCAACCCTATTTACTTCATCCCCAGTGCCTCTCAAAAAAAAAAAAAAAAAAAGGGGGGGGGGGGACCCGCCCCCTTAACCCCTCCCTAAATCTTTCCCTAGCCACTAATTCCTTAGTGTGACTCGGGGTACCACAGAGAGCAGGAGGAAAATAAGACAACTCTACCCAATGTAAATAAAATATAAAAAAAATGCAAGGGGAGTACTTTTCCCTACCGTCAAGGCATATATATCTTAAAATTAAACCAAGAAATATACCATTTTATAACATAATATGACATCACATACCCTTCCTTAAACTACCCCCCCTCCCTCCCTCCCAACCCCCCTGTGACCCCAAACAAACATCAAACATACCAACAGGCAGAGCCAAATATCTTTGAGACCTATGTCCTTAGTGCCCTCCCCCTCCCCTACTGTACATTATATTATGCACTCCCCCCCCCCAACCCATCCTTCACCCCTCCCCTCCAACCCCCATGTCACTTTATCAACATGTCTCCAAAAAAAAAAAAACACACCCCAAAAATGTATATATAAAAAAATAAGGGTTTTGACATATCTATATATCGATTATCCAAATGTCTATTCAGTATTAAACTTTACCAGATTATACCGTTTCTTTAATCCAAAATAAAACCGTGTTTGCCTTTGATCTCTCCATCTCTCCATTTCCCTCCTCACCCCCCCCCCCCCCTCCACCCCCCCCCCCCCCCCCCCAAAGGGGAAAGTCCCAAAGAAAAGCACAAAAAAAAACAAGAGAGACCCGAGAGAGAGAGGGGAGGGGGTTCCAGCAGGATCAAAAGGTGACCCAATTCTACCCCACCCCCCCTCCCCCTCGGGACTCAGGATCTCTTAAGGTCCACTATTCTGGGGTTCAACTGTAGCCAATCGGGGACCGCAAATGGTTCCATTTCCAGAAATGAAAAAAGACATGGGAGGTCGCCTCTTGAGCGCAACCAAAAAGATGATTGTCCTTTTTTAATAAGCACTGATATAGGGAACCTCCATCTATACGACCCTCCCCAGGCCTTCACTCGGTCCAAGACCGGGCGAAGCAACGCCCTTCTGTGAAGGGTAGCATTAGATAAGTCAGGTAAGATCTTCACAGAGGCTCCTCGAAAGTCAATTGATCCGACCTCCCATGCCTTCCGTAAAATTGCCTCCCTATGGGAAAAATAATGTAAGCGGCAGATCACGTCCCGGGGACGGCTATTGTCCTTTGATTTAGGACCCAAGGCCCTATGCACTCTGTCCATCTCATAATTTACTACAGTGGGTTCTTTCATCAAGTTCTGCAAGATAGACTTAGTAATCTCATGTAAATCCTCCCGGTCAGCGGATTCTGGGACCCCCCGCACTCGAACATTATTACGGCGGCTCCTGTCCTGGAGTTCTTCCAGTTGCAATTGCAGGGAGATCGACACATCCCTCTGCATATTCCTCTCACTCTCTAACAATCCCAGACGTGTTTCAAGAGCCTTCAACCCGCTCTCCCCTACTGAAGTACGGGCCTCCAACTCCTGTATTTCAACTCTGACCTGTTCAAAGTCCCTGGCATGTGCGTCTTCCACCTTAGTAATCAGGTCAGTAATATCGGCCCTAGTGGGGAGAGCTTGGATTAGAGTTTTCAGTACCTCTATCTCACTTTTCAGCCCTCCAACCTCCCATATGGGGGGGGGGTACGATTCCCTCCGCCAAGACCGCAGAGGGGTGCGGACTCAGCGGTGGAGCCTGTAGAGCCTCCACGTCTGATCTAACAGACATTTGATATTGTGGTACAGTTCTATTGAGCCCACCAGCTGTCTGCACCTTACCGTCCAGCACCCCACTCTTACCTGCAGAGAGGCTGCCCCCCCCGGTATAGGAGAAAAATACCGCTGGATCTCTTGTTGCTCTACGGGTCTGGATAGGTGAGTTGATGTCTGTATCTGTGACTGTGCTGATAATGCCGCGTTCCGTGATGTCCGGCTCTCACGCTGTCTGCAGGGGTGCATCCCTTGTATTCCCCTTGCTATGACACTCTACTCCTGCATCGGGGGCTCCAGTAGTCCAGGTACCCGACTCTCCCTTGCCGACACCACAGCAGATATTGACAAGTGTCCACAGGTGTCTGATGCTGGTAAATATTAAATATTTATGAATACTTATATTTGAAATTATTTGAAATTATTGAGTAGATGGGCACCAGCTATAAGCAGGCAAATAGTCTCTCACTGACCGTGACTGTGTCCCATTCCCATTCCTCCGACCTGAAAGCCACTAAGCCCGCTCTCCTGACCTCTCGTCTCTTCACGTGGGCGTCTCAAGCAACAGGGCAGGCAGTACTGCTAATGCTAGCAGCGGTGGCTATTGGTGACTATCCGGGAGGTGTATACGGACAGTCTGCAGCCACCTGCAAAACTCACAGTTCCGCTCTGTCCGCCGCCACACCACACTCACCGACCCGGAAGCGACAGCCCGGCAGCCCGCTCTCCTCTCCCTCGGATCTCTCCACAAAGACGCCGCAGGCGCCGCTGATTAGCTGCAGCAGACTGCCTGCAATCTCCGCAGTGTGTACACGCCAGCGGATCTGTTTCCGCGGATATATCTCCCCTGGGATGGATTCCAGCAGATCGAATATTCGCTGACATGCAGAACATATCCATCTGCTGGAGTCCATCCCAACGGATGGATCCGCTGGTCTGTATAGACTCACCGGATCCATCCGTCCGAAGGGATCCCCCGCATGCGTCGTAATGATTCGACGCATGCGTGGAATTCCTTATATGACAGCGTCGCGCACGTCGCCGCGTCATAATCGCGGCGACGGCGCGACACGTCATCGCCAGAGGATTTCGGCGCGGATTTCAATGCGATGGTGAGTACACTCCATCGCATTAAAATCTGCTGAAATCCGCGGATAAATCCTCCCGTGTGTATGGGGCCTTAGATGTGGTTTTTAGGCTTTTCTTCTTTATTATTACCTAGTGATTCAGCGGAAAAGTTTGTCATTTTTCAACTTCCCTTAACAGACCGAGCTGTCCAGTAAAAGTGTCAGTTATAGGCAGTGGCTGCCCATCCATTAGGCATGCCCAGGCGCCGCCCCCTCTATCCACAGCCGACACCCCCTATTCATACGTGCGGCCCTTTTAGGATGCCAGGCACATGAATTACATCGCCCCCATAGGCTCTAATAGGCTTATAGGACAGGTGATGCTATTGGATGCCTAGGAGGAGGGGGGGAGACGCACGGCGGAAGCGAGGAGGAGAAGACACAGGAGCCCCTGACCAATGCCCGCCGCAGCCAGATGTCTGCTGATGTCTCAATCCCCGCCGCCGCCCAATGTTCCTGCCGCTGCCCGATCCCCGCCGCTGCACAATCCCCGCCGCTGCCCAACATTCCTGCCGCTAACCGATCCCTGCCACTGCCCAATGTGCCCGCCGCTGCCCGATCCCCGCCACTACCCAATGTGCTCGCCGCTGCCCAATCCCTGCCGCTGCCCAGCGTTCCCAATGCTGCCCAATCCCTGCCACTGCCCAACGTGCCCGCCGCTGCCTGACGTTCCCGCCACTGCCCGACGTGCCAGCCGCTGCACAACGTGCCCGCCGCTGCCCAATCCCCGCCGCTGCCCGATCCCCGCCACTACCCAATGTGCTCGCCGCTGCCCAATCCCCGCCGCTGCCCAGCGTTCCCGACACTGCCCAACGTGCCTACCGCTGCCTGACATTCCCGCCACTGCCCAACGTGCCCGCCGCTGCCCGATCCCCGCCGCTGCACAACGTGCTCGCCGCTGCACAATCCCTGCCGCTGCCCAACGTTCCTGCTGCTAACCGATCCCTGCCACTGCCCAATGTGCCTGCCGCTGCCCGATCCCCGCCACTACCCAATGTGCCCGCCGCTGCCCAGCGTTCCCGACACTGCCCAATCCCTGCCACTGCCCAATGTGCCTACCGCTGCCTGACATTCCCGCCACTGCCCAACATGCCCGCAGCTGCCCGATCCCCGCCGCTGCACAACGTTCCTGCTGCTAACCGATCCCTGCCACTGCCCAATGTGCCCGCCGCTGCCCGATCCCCGCCACTACCCAATGTGCTCGCCGCTGCCCAGCGTTCCCGACACTGCCCAATCCCTGCCACTGCACAACGTGCCCGCCGCTGCCTGACATTCCCGCCACTGCCCGATGTGCTCGCCGGTGCCCGATCCCCGCCGGTGCCCGATCCCCGCCGCTGCACAACGTGCCCGCTGCTGCACAATCCCCGCTGCTGCCCAACCTTCCTGCTGCTAACCAATCCCTGCCGCTGCCCAATCCCCGCCGCTGCACAACGTGCTCGCCGCTGCACAATCCCCGCTGCTGCCCAACATTCCTGCTGCTAACCGATCTCTGCCACTGCCCAATGTGCCCGCCGCTGCCCGATCCTCGCCACTACCCAATGTGCTCGCCGCTGCCCAATCCCCGCCACTGCCCAGCGTTCCCGACACTGCCCAATCCCTGCCACTGCCCAACGTGCCCGCCGCTGCCTGAAATTCCCGCCACTGCCCGATGTGCTCGCCGCTGCCCGATCCCCGTCGCTGCACAATCCCTGCCGCTGCCCAACCTTCCTGCCGCTAACCGATCCCTGCCGCTGCCTGATCCCCGCCACTACCCAATGTGCTCGCCGCTGCCTAATCCCCGCCGCTGCCCAGCGTTCCCGACACTGCCCAATCCCTGCCGCTGCCTGACGTTCCCACCACTGCCCGACGTGCCCGCCGCTGCCCGATCCCCTCCGCTGCACAACGTGCCCGCCGCTGCACAATCCCCGCCGCTGGCCAACCTTCCTGCCACTAACCGATCCCTGCCACTGCCCAATGTGCCCGCCGCTGCCCGATCCCCGCCACTACCCAATGTGCTCGCCGCTGCCCAATCCCCGCCGCTGAACAGCGTTCCCGACACTGCCCAATCCCTGCCACTGCCCAACGTGCCCGCCGCTGCCTGACATTCCCACCACTGCCCAACATGCCGGCCGCTGCCTGATGTGGCCGCTGAGTAGACTGGTATAAGTGCCGGTGGACCGGCAGACAGCGAGGAGGGCGGGTTTGAAGTGCCACTCGGGAGGAAGGGGGTGGTTGTTCGCCGCTCCCCCAAACGATAAACCACCAGCCACAACTGGTTAGAGGGTTGAGACAAACCATTTACCACTGACAGGGGTGTTTACAATGATCAGCTTTTTTTCATTTATGTAAAACCTTTATGCCAAAATAAAAATAAAAAACTGTTGCTGTAACTGTTTATAAAGTGTTATCTGGAGTTCAGCTTTATTTGTTAGCCAAGTCCAACCCAAACACAATAAGTAGGAATCATCTTATTTCCCTTTTATATCTTTCTGTATTTATTGCAATATGTTTCCATTTCATATGCAGGGCATTTTTTATATTAACCCTTTGCCCACCGGACACTTTCACCCCCTTCCTGCCCAGGCCAATTATCAGCTTTCAGCGCTGTCACACTTTGAATGACAGTTGGGCGGTCATGCTACATTGTACTCATATGACATTTTTAGCATTTTTTTTAGACAGATAGAGATTTCTTTTGGTGATATTTAATCACTGCTTGTTTTTTGTTTTTTTTGTTTTTTTTTTAACAAAAAAAGGCCAAATATTTATTTAAAAAAGAAATATTTTTCTTAGTTTCTGTTACAACATTTTAGAAATAAGTAATTTTTCTTCTTCACTGATGTGCGGTGATGAGGCTTCATTGATAGGTAGGGCTGCTGTTAGAAATCACGGGGGCCCCATACAGCCTACCTAACAGGCCCAACCCCCCCTCCAGCCAAAAATATCCGAAGACATCGATTTGTCAGTCCCTTTCTTTGCAGCCTCAGTTGATGAATGAATTGGTAGCGCTCCGAAGCTTCTTGCGCATTAACAAACTAAAGCATAGTAAACTCAATTTACCATGCTTCAGTTATGAATGGACACGTGAGTGGTTGGAACCGATCACTCACTGTGTTCATTCAGGAAAGGAAAGAGCCAACAAATTATAATTATACATTTACTTCCCCCCTGCTCTTCTTCCTGAAACATCCCCCTGTGTGCCCACAGAAGCTTCCGGCAGAGAAGGAGGGAAGCCAGCAGTGCTGCAGGGGGGAAGGGGCACACGGGGGGGGGGTCCGGACAGCAGGTGGAAGGGGTTATGTGCTAGAACCAATCTCCTGCAGTGCAGCCGTAGGGAGAAGCTGGCCGCTTTACAGGCGAAGGCAGAAGAGGATTGGTGTCTGCCAGGGCAGCCATCAGGGGGGGTACAGGCAGTACACCTGTAAGGGGCCCGGATGGCAACTCCCCTTTTTTTTCTAAAAGAAAAAAAAAAAATATATATATATATATATATATATATATATATATATATATATATATATATACATATACACAGTATATATATTTATTTAATTGTATTTTTATTTTTTTAATTAAAGGGTCCAGAGGTCTCCAGGGCCCCAGATGGCAACCCCCCCCTCCTTTTTTTTATTAAAACATTTTTTTATTTTTTTTATTTATATATATATATATATATATTTTTTTTTTATTAAAGGGCCTTTTTTTTAATAATTTTTTTCTATATATTGCTTTATTTTTATTTATTTTTGTAAGGGACCCCTTTCTTTTTTATAAAAACATTTTTTTTATAAATGTATTTATTACTTTTTTTTTCTTTTTATTAAAGGTCCCAGAGGTCCCCAGGGCCCCCCCTTTTTTATTTGTTTATATATTTTTTATATACATTTTTTCTTGTATATCTTTTTTGTGTAAGGGGCCCAGAGGTCCCCATGGCAATGCCCCCTTTTTTTCCGTCAGCACCCAAAGCCCCCCGATCTCAATTTGTGGCACCCCCGCTTCTCAATTTTATCAATTAGCGGCGGCACCCCCCACTTCTCAATTCGCGGCAGCCCCCCCACGCTTCTCAATTTGAGGCGGCAGAAGCCCCCCCGGTTCTCTGCTCCAGGGGGCCCATGCCTGAAGCTGTGTAAGGGGCCCCATAATTCCTGATGGCTGCCCTGGTGTCTGCAATAAGACAGTACAGCTGTCTCTCCTGCTCAGCAGGTGAACTGGGCCCCGCTTTGGAACTGAAGGGGCACGGGCCCAGTACAGGAGGGCTGGCTGTACTGTCTTATCAGAAGCCCTGCTGATGGGCACTGATAGGCTGCGCTGAAGGGCAGAGATGGGCACTGATGAAGAGGTTTTCACTATCTCCTGTATTTATTTCATTTTGTACTCATGTCCATATGGCTGTCCCCACCCAGACATTATTTAATTATCCCCCATATAGTACTAATCAACTCCCAATTTTGTATTAATTTTTTATTAATTAATTTATTTTGTTCCATACAGTATCTCACAAAAGTGTGGACACCCCTCACATTTTTGTAAATATTTTATTCTATCTTTTCATGGCTGTCATCCCAGAAGGAAGTCTCTTCTAAAGATGATTTCCAAGAAAGAGCCGCAAACAGTTTGCTGAAGACAAGCGGACTAAGGACATGGATTACTGGAACCACGTCCTGTGGTCTGATGAGACCAAGATAAACACACTTGGCAGGATTCAGAAAGGACTTATGGCGGCGTATCTCCAGATACGCCGTCGTAAGTCCAAATGTGCGCCGTCGTATCTATGCGCTTATTCAGGAGTGTGTCTGCCCATATTTTACGCCTACACTATGGGATTGTCCCTCTCTTTTTCCCCACATGGTGTTTGATAAACACACGCTCACATACATCTATGCAAGTTCCATTTGGAAGCTGTGGTTAACCCTATGAGGAGCTGTGGATTCTACCATCTAATCTGTGGAGAGATCCGGATCCGTTCCCCAAAGGATCAGAATTTCCTGCTATGCCTGTTTAGACTCTTCCTGAAAAGGATTAGTCACAGGCTTTCTGGTAAGCCTTTATTTCTACTGGTGTTGGGCCACTGATGTCTGAAATCTCCCTCCTTTCTCACCTTTCATTGTTTGCATCATTTCATCACCTGCATTGAAAGGGGATAATAACTCCCAGCTTTTTTCTGTGAACTTCCAGCTTTTTTCTGTGGACTCATTTTGTTTTGCACCTCATATGCTGAATTGGTCACTTTATTTTACACTGTTTATTCATCTGTTGATATTTATAAGTAATTTATGCTCAGTGCCATAATGATTGGCACAGTGTTATCACAACCTATGCATTTATAGCTTTTGTGTATTCACATATTGAATTAAGTTTCAAAAGATTGTTACCACCTATAGATTAACATTGTTTACACCTGTTGCTTTAGATACTTACGTGGTATATGCTGTCCAGCGATACACTGTTTTTGCACAACCAATTAGATCTGAAGAAAAAGCTGAAGCTTTGAAACGTGTCATCTGACACGCCCATACGTCACTTCCGATTCACTGACTCTTCCGAGTGCATTCCACACCTGGTCCTGTCCATCGCCCTGCTGACCATCTCACTGCAGCCCGCTGGGGCGCTCCTATGGACACAGTTCTGGACCCCACAGTGACCCTATTGAAACCAAGAATACCTTCACCCTATATGCCCATTTCTCACCGATGTTGTGTGAGTAGCCAATTGGCTTTGTTTTGAATACATTTCTCCTGATATACTGCACTTAGTTTGGCACACCTTGTTTCTCCTGCACTTAGTTTGGCGCACGTGGTAAGTGGAATGAATGCCCCCTTAAAGGATGTCCAGAATGGCAATTTTGGTGGCTCTGCCAAGTGGTATTGGACCTGGAATTATGCAGGGATCATCAGATGGGAGGTCACAGCTCAAAGAACACCTCTAGCTACCCCTTGAGAAAGCCTAGAGTTCTGCAGAACCCTGGTTAAGAATGGCTGCTCTACAAGCGAATAATCACTTTAGTAGACACCGCTGCTCCAGTGATCTCTACTAGTCTCCAGATTTCATGGCAAGTAGCTGCCCTGCTGCATTGTGAACACAAGATTGGCTGCTCGGCACAAGCGCCATTCATAGAATGCTTTGCTTTTTCTCAGTGAATGCAAGTTATTCTCTGATTGGACAGGGTGGAGAGCATGACGTCACCGCTCTGCCTCTACACCTCCTCCAATCAGAAAATGCTTTGCATTCATTGAGTGAATTCAAAGCATTCTCTGAATGGCACCCATGCCAAGTGGGTGACTTCCTGTGTTCATTGAGCAGCATGGCAGCCGCTTGACAAGGGACCCAGAAGCTAGTGGGGATCACTAGAGTAGTGGTGTCTACTGCAGTGATTTCCATCTTTCAGGGGAATCAGCCACATATGGCATATACATAGTTACATTGGTCCAGGTTGTAACTATGTAAAAATATCCATTCCTGGAATTCTTTAACCACTTAAGCCCCGGACCAAAATGCAGCTAAAGGCCCAGGCCAGGTTTTGCGATTCGGCACTGCATGGCTTTAACAGACAATTGCCCGGTCCTGCGACGTGGCTCCCAAACAAAATTGACGTCCTTTTTTTCCCACAAATAGAGCTTTCTTTTGGTGGTATTTGATCACCTCTGCGGTTTTTATTTTTCGCGCTATAAGCAAAAATAGAGCGACAGTTTTGAAAAAAATGCAATATTTTTTACTTTTTTCTATAATAAATATCCCCCAAAAATATATAAAAAAAAAAAAAAATTTTCCTCAGTTTAGGCCGATACGTATTCTTCTACCTATTTTTGGTTTTATTGCATTTTTATAAAAAAAAAATGACTACCAATGGCGGCGATCAACGATTTTTTTCGTGACTGCGACATTATGGTGGACAATTTTGACACATTTTTGGGACCATTGTCATTTTCACAGCAAAAAATGCATTTAAGTTGCAGTTTGGGAGTTAACCACAGGGGGCGCTGAAGGAGTTATGTTTCACCTAGTGTGTGTTTACAACTGTAGGGGGGTGTGGCTGTAGGTCTGACATCATCGATTGTGTCCACCTATAAAAGGGATGACTCGATCGATGCAGCCGCCACAGTGAAGCACGGGGAAGCCGTGTTTACATACGGCTCTCCCCGTTCTTCAGCTTCGGGGAGCGATCACGAGGGGGCGGCTAGAAACGAATAGCCGCCCCCTCATCCCGGATCGCTCCCACATGATTTCCGACTTCCGCATGTACCGGGGGGGGTCCCGATCGGACCCCCGACCGACGTCTAGGCAGGGACATACGGGTACGCCCATCTGCCTGTACGTGCCATTCTGTGGACGTATATGTACATGCGGCGGTCGTTAAGTGGTTAAAGTGTAACTCCACTTTTGTTGAGAAAAAAACATTCCCCTCTGGGTGATCTTTGTACATTACAAGGATTATAACAACCTTTGCTGCAGATTCCTACTTTTTGTTATTCTGACGTAATCCCTGTGTGTTCCTCTGACCCTCAGTCATGAGTGGGTCTAATGGGAGTGGTTTCATTATTATCTATCAGGTGTGCACCTGCAGGGCTCTAATGAGAAAATCGGCTGGGCCTGCATCCCTTTAGACGTGCTCCTATTGGAAATATCTCACCAAAAATGACATTTTAGTTGCAGGGGATGCCTGAAATCTGACTATCTTTGTCAGACTTCTGGGAAAATTGGTGAGCCAATCACACAAGCAGGAAATGATGTTTCTGGGGAGTGGTCAGTACACATTCTGTGTAGAGAACAACTCCAGGTAGCCATATTGCAATGCATTCTCAGAAATCTACAGCGGCTGAAGGTTGAAAAGGAAAGTAGCAAATGGCGTGGATTTGAGTGACTCTAAAATATCATGCACCTCATCCCAGATTTTGAAAAAAGTTGAAGGCAAGAAATGGGATTATAGCGGTGCTTAATTAATCAATGCATATCAAAGGTATGAAATGTATAAA
Organism: Rana temporaria; assembly: GCF_905171775.1. NCBI lineage: Eukaryota > Metazoa > Chordata > Amphibia > Anura > Ranidae > Rana > Rana temporaria. The sequence continues at coordinate 20,667,451 of NC_053491.1, read as the reverse complement.
GATTTCTTTATTGTTACAAAAAATAGAAAAAGGGTTCAATTAAAATAGATACACAGGGCATATACAATTTGCTTTTTCTTTCGGGTCGCTGGTGTCCCACATAGGTGAAGATGGTCAGAAATAAGTGTTCTTTCCCAACATGTTTCGCCATTGATGGCTTCCTCAGGGGATTATTTGGGACCACCAATATTAACAACTTCAGCCCCGGACAATTTGGCTGGTCAAAGACCAGGTCACTTTTTGCGATTCGGTACTGCATCGCTTTAACTGACAATTGTACGGTCGAGCGATGTGGCTCCCAAACAAAATTGACGTCCTTTTTTTCCCACAAATAGAGCTTTCTTTTGGCGGTATTTGATCACCTCTGCGGTTTTTATTTTTTGCACTATAAACAAAAAAAGAGCGACAATTTTGAAAACAATTCTATATTTTTTACTTTTTGCTATAATAAATATCACCAAAAAATCTATAAAAAAACATTTTTTTTCCTCAGTTTAGGCCGAAATGTATTCTACATATTTTTGGAAAAAAAAATTGCAATAAGCGTTTATTGATTGATTTGCGCAAAATTTATAGGATCTACAACATAGGGGATAGTTTTATGGCATTTTTATTAATATATTTTTTTTTACTAGTAATGGCGGCGATCAGTGATTTTTATCATGACTGCGACATTATGGCGGACACATCGGACACTTTTGACACCATTTTTGGGACCATTGTCATTTTTACAGCGTTCAGTGCTATAAAAATGCACTGATTACTGTAAAAATGACACTGGAAGTCAGGGGGTTAACCCTTATGGGGCGCTGAAGGGGTTAAGTGTGACCTAGGGAGTGCTTCTAACTGTTAGGGGGTGTGGCTTGCCATGACACATCACTGATCGCTGTTCCCGATGACAGGGAACACAATCAGTGACAGTGTCACTAGGCAGAACGGGGAGAGGTTGTGTTTACACTTACAGCTCCATGACACGATCGCGGGACACCCGGGGACATCGAGGAGCGGGCACGGTTACGGAGTTTGCGGCAGGGTCGTGAGCACGCCGCCTGCGGCAATTTAAAGGGGACGTATATATACGTCCATTTGCGCAGCCGTGCCATTCTGCCGATGTAGAAGTGCGTGCGGCGGTCGGCAAGCGGTTAACCCAGCTCTAACACAATGAAATATTAATATTGAACAGGGAAGGTAATTTTTAATAACATTCAATTACAGTATGACTTGTATCGCAATTGTATGCGCTATATTATTTTTTTCTCTATTTGCTATTTTTTTTCTCCCACGAAAGTGGAGTTATCCTTTAACCACTTAAGGACCGCCTAACGCCGATTTACGTCAGCAGAATGGCACGGCTGGGCACAGGCATGTACAGGTACGTCGCGCGCGCGACCCGGTCCGAAGCTCCGTGACCGCGCCCGCGGGACCAGTGGACCCGATCGCCGCCGGTGTCCCGTGATCGGGTCACAGGAGCTGAAGAACGGGGAGAGGTAAGTGTAAACACACCTTCCCTGTTCTGTGTGGCAGTGTCACTGATCGTCTGTTCCCTGATACAGGGAACGACGATCAGTGACGTCACACCTACAGTCACGCCCCCCTACAGTAAGAATCACTCCCTTAGGGCACACTCAACCCCTTAGCACCCCCTAGTGGTTAACCCCTTCACTGCCATTGCCATTTTCACAGTGATCAGTGCATTTTTATAGCACTTTTCGCTGTGAAAATGACAATGGTCCCAAAAATTTGTCAAAAGTGTCCGATGTGTCCGCCATAATGTCGCAGTCACGAAAAATAATTGCTGATCGCCGCCATTACCAGTAAAAAAAAAATATTACTAAAAATTCCATAAAACCATTCCCCTATTTTGTAAACGCTATAACTTTTGCGCAAACCAATCAAAAAAAGCTTATTGCGATTTTTTTTTTACCAAAAATATGTAGAAGAATACGTATCGGCCTAAACTGAGGAAATTTTTTTTTTTAATATATATTTTTGGGGGATATTTTTTATAGTTAAAAGTAAACAATATAGAATTTTTTTCAAAATTGTCGCTATATTTTTGTTTATAGCGCAAAAAATAAAAAACGCAGAGGTGATCAAATACCACCAAAAGAAAGCTCTATTTGTGGGAAAAAAAGGACGCCAATTTTGTTTGGGAGCCACGTCGCACGACCGCGCAACTGTCAGTTAAATCGACGCAGTGCCGAATCGCAAAAACTGGCCAGGTCCTTTACCTGCATAATGGTCCGGGTCTTAAGTGGTTAATGAACTGATGGGCTTAATCGTCTGACGTCTTTGTTAGGGTCGGAAAATGTCTCTCTTGTCCTGAGTGACAGATATATTTTCGGAAAGGAACAATGATTGACTTGAACCCAGATCCAAAAATACTTAACTCATATCCAACGTACATTAAATCTTAGCCAAACAATCAGGGTAAAAGATCGCCGATCACTTAACAGATGACCCGCTAATTATAAACTGGTATTTTAAGATAATAACGAGAGCAGCTCATGCGGAATGCTCTTCTTTGGAAACGTCCCAAAGCCGCAGAGCAAGACGATTTGAATGGTAAAGCTGTAGTCATAAAAGGTGCGACACGGATGAGTGCTTTGCTTTGATTGCCGCTCTGGTACATGTCGATTACTTGGGCCCATTTAAAAAAAGAAAGAAGAAGCCCATTTGAGAATCATAGAGATGCTGCAACTTTGGCATGCAGGTCCGCACCTTTGGGTGAACAGAGTGCTCTCTATAGCAGCTTCCTGGAGGGTGAAATCAGTGAACTAACCTCAAATTATGATGTCATCTCTGGAATTTTTTAATACAGAGAAGATCAAAACCCATGAAGTAGGATCCTGAGAAAGAATGCTTTGAGACCATTTTAGGCAACAGCATGTAAGTACTATAGAGCAACACTGCCATCTACTGTTCACTTTAGAATATTCTCTTCTGGCTGCACAGGTAATACAGAGCCAAGTAAACGGGAGTGCAAGATGACATAGGCTGAAATATTATCAATACTCGCGTACGTGTTTATGAATATATAAAAGAAAACAGATACACAAGACAAGGTTTGATTTTGGAGGAAATAATTTTCTTGATCTTTTCTTATTTTATATTTTTATTTAGTAAGGGAGGATGCATAAGACAGCAAACATTTGGCCACCAAAAATGATATGGGGCAGATCCACAAAAGCATTACGCCAGCATATCTCTTGATACGCCGGCGTAATTTAAAATTTCCCGCGCCGTATCTTTGTTTTGTATCCACAAAACAAGATACGATGGCATCTGGGATCGATCCGACAGGCGTACGTCTTAGTACACCGTCGGATCTTAGATGCAATTTTTCGGCGGCCGCTAGGTGGCGTTCCCGCCGTAATCCGCGTCGAGTATGCAAATTACCTATTTACGGCGAACCACGAACGTCCGTCCGGCCGGCACATTTTTTTTACGTCATTTTCGTTCGGCTTTTTCCGGCGTATACCGTATTTATCGGCGTATACCGCGCACTTTTTTGCCCAGGGCAAAATCGTGGGTGCACGGTATACGCCGATACCCGCTTTCCCGCGTCGAGTTTTGAATACTGCGCCGACATATACCGAGCGCAGTACACTCGGGTATAGTCGGGCAGTCTCGGCTCCTTCCGCACTCATGTCCTGGACGTACAGGACGTCAGCGCGGGTAGCCAAGCATTGCCGACAATACACGAATGTACTGCGCTCTGTATATGTCGGCGCAGTATTCAAAACTCGGCGCGGGAAACGAGCAGGGAGGACGCCGCAGAAGGACGCCGGACCCGCCGAAGAGGACACCGGACCCGCCGAAGAGGACACCGGACCCGCCGAAGAGGACACCAGACCCGCCGCAGAAGGACACCCGAAGCCGCAAAAGGACACCCGAAGCCGCAGAAGGACGCCGGACCCGCCGAAGAGGACACCCGAAGCCGCAGAAGGACGCCGGACCCGATGAGGCCGCCGATGGACGCCGCGCAAGACACCAAAACTGTAATTACAAAAAAAAACGTTTTTTCCACAGGATTGGGGGCCACTTTAGGGGTGCGCGGTATACGCGGGAGCGCGTTATACCGCGAAAAATACGGTAGTTAAAGCTGTTGTTATGAGGCATACTCAATGTTAAGTATGGCCGTCGTTCCCGCGTACAATTTTGAATTTTTTACGTTGTTTGCGTAAGTCGTTCGCGAATAGGAATTTGCGTAGAATGACGTCACCGTCGTAAGCATTGTCTGGTTCCGGTTTAATTTCGAGCATGCGCACTGGGATACCCCCACGGACGGTGCATGCGCAGTTAAAAAAAACGTTGTTTACGTCGGGTCACGATGTATTTACATAAAACACGCCCCCATTACATCCATTTGAATTAGGAGCCATTACGCCGGCAAAGATACACTACGCCGACGTAACTTACAGGGCGGATTCTTTCAGGATTTGAAAAAAAAACTTAAGTTACGGCGGCGTAGTGTATCTTAGATACGCTACGCCCAGCGCATAAATGCGCCGCTGTACGAGGATCTGCCCCTATAAGTGTACCGTTTTAGGGCAATTGACACAGCAAAGGACACATTGGGGGGTGATTTACGAAAGGCAAATCCACTTTGCACTACAAGTGCAAATTGCACTTGAAATTGCACTGAAAGTGCAGTCGCTGTAAATCTGAGGGGTAGATCTGAAATGAGGGGAAGCTCTGCTGATTTATTTATTATCCAATCATGTGCAAGCTAAAATGTTGTTTTCTATTTTCCTTGCATGTCTCCCTCGGATCTACAGCGACTGCACTTCCAAGTGCACTTTTAGTGCAATTTCAAGTGCACTTTGCACTTGTAGTACAAAGTGGATTTGCCTTTCGGAACTAACCCCTAATATTTTGCTATATTTTCTGTTGCATTACCCGGACCTTTAGGCAGCTAAAGGACCCGGCTAGTTTTTGCGATTCGGCACTGTGTCGCTTTAACTGACAATTGCGCAGTCGTGCGACGTGGCTCCCAAACAAAATTGGTGTCCTTTTTTCCCCACAAATAGAGCTTTCTTTTGGTGGTATTTGATCACCTCTGCGGTTTTTAGTTTTTGCGCTATAAACAAAAATAGAGCGACAATTTTAAAAAAAATACAATATTTTTTACTTTTTGCTATAATAAATATCCCCCCAAAAAAATATACATTTTTTATTTTTTTTCTCAGTTTAGGCCGATACGTATTCTTCTACCTATTTTTGGTAAGCGTTTATCGGTTGGTTTGCGCAAAATTTATAGCGTTTACAAAATAGGGGATAGTTTTATTGCATTTTTACTATTTTTTTTTTTTTACTACTAATGGCGGCGATCAGCGATTTTTTTCGTGACTGCGACATTATGACGGACACTTCGGACAATTTTGACACATTTTTGGGACCATTGTCATTTCCACAGCAAAAAATGCATTTAAAATGCATTGTTTACTGTGAAAATTACAATTGCAGTTTGGGAGTTAACCACAAGGGGGAGCTGAAGGGGTTATGTATGACCTCATCTGTGTTTCTAACTGTAGGGGGGTGTGGCTGTAGGTGTGACGTCATTGATTGTGGTTCCCTATATAAGGGAACACACGATCGATGACGGCGCCACAGTGAAGAACGGGGAAGCTGTGTTTACACACAGCTCTCCCCGTTCTTCAGCTCCGGGGACCGATCGCGGGACTCCAGCGGCAATCGGGTCCGCGGTCACAGAGCTTCGGACCGGGTCACGGGCGCGCGCCCGCAACCCACGGCTGGGCACTTAAAGAGGACGTACCTGTATGTGCTTGTGCCCAGCCGTGCCATTCTGCCGACGTATATGTGCAGGAGGCGGTCTTTAAGTGGTTAAAACTTTACAAAAGGGTGGTACTCTAAATTCCTACTTCCAGTCCAGGCCTTTTTTTGGCACTTTTTGCTTACATGTAACAATCAGTGTCATGTTTCACATGCTTTGTGATGTGTCTTTAAATGTTGTATGCATTATTCTGTCCATGGTTCCTCCCCTTCCTGTATCTCAGCTTATGCTGTATAGATAGCCCCGCCCTTTGTTCATTTCTCCCAGTAATGCATCTCAGCACATGACTGGATCACATTATGATCTTTTGACCTACCTGATGTTCATTGTCGTAAGATCCCCCCAATTTATGGATTAAAGAAGTTGTAAAGGAAAAAAAATGTTTTGCTCAAATGACTGTTTACAGGGTATAGAGACATAATAGTTAACTGATTCCTTTTAAAAACGATTAAAAATAGATAAAAAACAATCATATAATGTACCTTTAGTTTCAGTTTTGTTTTTGCATGTTATGCTGCCTCTGTGCTGTATAGAGCCATAGAGAAGTGAAGGTTTGAAAACGAAACTAGAAGCTCCCAGTACTGTGGTCCAAAGGAAACAGACAACCAGGAAGTGTCCAGAACAGAGCAGAATTACAGCAACATCAGAGCAAAAACGAACAATGAGGACATGAAACCAGTAAGGTAAAGGAAGCTATTTAGCTAAAAAAAAAATCCTTTAGTGACCCTTTAACCACTTCCATACTGGGCACTTAAACACTCTCCTGACCAGACCAATTTTCAGCTTTCAGGGCTCTCACACTTTGAATGACAATTACTCAGTCATGCAACACTGTACCCAAATTATTTTTTTGTCCTTTTTTTCCCACAAATAGAGCTTTCTTTTGGTGGTATTTGATCACCTCTGGGTTTTTTATTTTTTGCGCTATTAATGAAAAAAGACCGAAAATTTTGAAAAAAAATGTTTTTTTCTTAGTTTCTGTGATAAAATTTTGCAAAATATTAATTTTTCTTCATAAATTTTGGCCACAATTTATACTGCTACATGTCTTTGATAAAAATAACCCAAATTTTTGGGAAATTATTTGGTCTGTGTGAAAGTTTTAGAGTCTACAAGCTATAGTGCAAATCATAATAAATTATCACATATGATCACACCTGATGTATTTAAGGCCTATCTCATTTCTTGAGACCCTAACAAGCCAGGAAAGTACAAATGCCCCCCAAATAACCCCTTTTTGGAAAGTAGACATCCCAAGGTATTTAGTAAGAGGCATGGTGAGTTATTTGAAGTTGTAATTTTTTCCCAAAACACTTTGCAAAATTAAGATTTTTATTTTTTATTTAAAAAATTTCTCAAAAGTGTCATTGTAATAGCTTATTTCTCTCACATGGCATGTGCATACCACAAATGACACCCCAAAATACATTCTGCTACTCCTCCTGAGTAAAACGATACCCCATGTGTGAGACTTTTTCACTGCCTGGCCACATACAGATGCCCAACATGCAGGGAGCGCCATCAGGGGTTTTAAAATGACCCCATTTTGGAAAGCTAACACCCTAACGTATAATCTATGAGGCATAATGAGTCTTTTGAACGGTTCATTTTTTTCCAGAAGTTTTTGGAATATGTGGAAAAAAAATGAAAACGCATTTTTTTTACACAAAGTTGTCCATTGATAAGATATTTCCAACACATAGCATGTACTTAGCAAAAATGACACCCCAAAATACATTCTGCTACTCCTCCTGAGCAAAACGATACCCCATGTGTGAGACTTTTTCACTGCCTGGCCACATACAGATGCCCAACATGCAGGGAGCGCCATCAGGGGTTTTAGGAGCATAAATTGCACATCTAACTAGTTGACAACCTATTACACTTTTGAAGGCCCTGGAACACCAGGACAATGAAATTACCCACAAAATGACCCCATTTTGGAAAGCGAACACCCCAACGTATAATCTATGAGGCATAATGAGTCTTTTGAACGGTTCATTTTTTTCCAGAATTTTTTGGAATATGTGGGAAAAAAATGAAATCGCATATTTTTTACACAAAGTTGTCCATTGATAAGATATTTCCAACACATAGCATGTACATAGCAAAAATGACACCCCAAAATACATTCTGCTACTCCTCCTGAGTAAAACGATACCCCATGTGTGAGACTTCTACACAGCCTGACCACATATAGAGATCCAACATGCAAGGAACACCGTCAGGTGTTCCAGAGACACATAGCATGCACATACCAAGAATTACACCCCAAAATACATTATGCTGAGCAAAGCGTAAACAAAAGATTACCTGTGGTAATAGTAGCGCAGTTCTACACAGCAGGATAGCACTGGTCCAGGCAGCAGGCAGGGACTTGGTCAGCAACGGCATACACAATTGTCCAGGCAGGGATACTGCAGGTGGTCAGTTCATGCAACAGGCAGAGGCATGATGGCATAGGTCCTACAGGCAGCAGGCAGAAGGAGGGCCTCGTTCAGGACAGAATGGGGACAGGGGTAGAGGCTTCTCCCACCCAAATCTCTTTGAAGCCTCCGGGCAACCAGACCCTAATCTAGGATGAAAAAACAAAAAAAATAGTTTTCTTCATCTAGAAAAACTTTTCTGGTGCCCCTCACATATGTGAGACCCCTGTGTTCCCACTAGTCCAGTAGCAGGGTACAAGATCAGTCCAAGAGGCAGGCAAAAGGCATGGTCAAACAGTCCGAGGTCAGTTCCAGATCAGGCAGAGGCATTACAGAATCGTTGGGCAGAAGAATGGTCGAAAAACAGTCCAGGGTCAATTCCAAATCGGGCAGAGGTATTACAAAATCGTTGGGCAGAAGAATGGTCGAAAAACAATCCAGGGTCAATTCCAAATCAGGCAGCGGTATTGCAAAATCATTAGGCAGAAGCGTGGTCCAATAACAAGCCGGGGTCAGTTACAAAGCAGGCAGTGGCATAAGGGGTGAGAAGGCAGGAACGGAGGATTACGTTTACCATACTAAACTAATACTTTAGTTTAGTATGGTAACGTTTGAAACAGTCAGTTACACAGAGGCCTGGTTGTGAAGGACACTCTGCACAATAATAAACTGTGTCCCGTCTGACTCCTCCACTGGCACACACTTTACATTTTTTTGGAGCTCGTCAGCCTGATGCTGTGGGAGGGATCTTATCCGGGAAGTGCCGTTCGGAGAGCCGACTTAGAACATCTGATCGGATGTGTTGGGGCAGGTCGTTCGGGAATATCAGGGAAGTGGTAATTTCCTCCAGGTAGCCAAGGAAGGGTAGGGGGTTTTGGGTGGATTTGCGGTAAATAATATGGGAGTTGTAGACGGCCAAATGAAAAAAATAAATAGCTACTTTCTTGTACCAATGGTACGTGAGTCTTGTGGGTAGATATGGTTCCATCATTTGATCATTTAGGTCGACTCCCCCCATGAACGAATTGTAGTCCCGGATACAGGTGGGCTTTTGGATTGTGGTGCCACGCCTTCTGCGGGTTTCTACAAAGGAATCGTTGTGGATGGACGACAACATGTACACGTCTCTTCTGTCCCTCCACTTCACTGCCAGAACCTCCTTGTTGCGCAGACTCGCCGATTCCCCTTTCTTCAGCTTTGTATTCACAAGGCTTTGAGGAAAGCCTTTCCGGTTCTTTCTGGCGGTGCCACATGCTGGCGTCTTCTTTCGGTGCAGGTTGTGGAACAGAGGAAGAGACGTATAGAAGTTGTCCACGTACAGGTGGTATCCTTTATCCAGGAGGGGGGTGATAAGTTGCCAGACAACTTTTGCACTTGATCCCAAGTAGTCTGGGCAATCGGGGGGATTCAGCTGGGTGTCCTTCCCTTCGTACACCAAAAAGGAATACAAGTACCCTGTGGCTCGTTCACATAACTTGTACATCTTCACCCCATAGCGGGCTCTTTTGCTTGGAATGAACTGTTTGATTTTAAGTCGGCCACAAAATTTTACTAGGGACTCGTCGACACAAATGTGTTGTTCCGGGGTATATATTTGGGGGAATAATTCTGAAAAATAATCTAATAAGGGGCGAATTTTGAAAAGCCTATCAAAATTTGGGTCATTTCGGGGAAGGCACTGGGTGTTATCATTGAAGTGGAGGAACCTCATGATCGTGAAATATCGGTTTCGGGGCATTGATGCAGAAAAGACGGGCATATGATAAATGGGGCGTTTGGACCAAAATGAATGTTTTTCGTTTTTTGGGTTGAGTTCCATACAAAAGGTGAGGCCTAAAAAAATCCTGAACTCCTCCACTGTTAGATCTCTCCAATTGTAGGGACAGGCATAAGACGATGTGGGGTTGTTGGAAATAAACTGTTGGGCATATAGGTTGCACTGGGCCACAATGCTAGAAAGCAGTTCCTCAGTAAAAAATAAATTGAAAAAATGTATTGGTGAAAAATTGTCCGTGTCCACCTGGACTCCTGGCTGGGCAGTAAAAGGGGGAATGTTGGCTTCTCCGGAATTTGGAGGAAGCCACAAGGGGTACTGAAGGGCATAGGGAAGGCTTGCATGGGTCCTTGGCCTTTGCTGCCGAGGTACTGCAGTGCTGGTGGATGGCACTTCGGTGCTGGTGGATGGCACGACGGGGCTGGTGGATGGCATGACGGGGCTGGTGGATGGCATGACGGGGCTGGTGGATGGCATGACGGGGCTGGTGGATGGCATGACGGGGCTGGTGGATGGCACTGCCTCACCAGAGCGCCTTCTTTTGGCGGGCTGATTATCTTCCCCCTCTGAGCCTGTATCGGTTCCACTGCTGTAGACTGGCTCGTAGTCTACATCCGAATCGGAATCCAGCTGGGAATCGGAAGACGAGAGCTCCCCGTTGCTCTCGTCACTTGCGGCAATAATTGCAAATGCCTGCTCGGTGGAATAGAGACGCTTAGACATTGTTGCTGGCGACTTCACACAGATGTGTGGCACAGATGTGCACTGAGGCGGCACAGATGGGCAGAGATGGGTACTGAGGTGGCAGAGATGGGTACTGAGGTGGCAGAGATGGGTACTGAGGTGGCAGAGATGGGGTGGAATAGATGTGCACTGATGAGGCGGCACAGATGTGCACTGATTGATTGCACAGATGTGCACTGATGAGGCGGCACAGGTGTGCACTGATTGATTGCACAGATGTGCACTGATGAGGCGGCACAGATGGCACTGATGAGGCGGCACAGATGGCACTAATGTGGCGAAACAGGTGGGCACTGAGATGGGTACTGATGTGCACCGATGAGGCGGCACAGATGTGCACTGATGAGGTGGCACAGGTAGGCACTGATGAGGTGGCACAGGTAGGCACTGATGAGGTGGCACAGGTAGGCACTGATGAGGTGGCACAGGTAGGCACTGATGAGGTGGCACAGGTGGGCACTGAAAAGTACTGAGGTGGCAGGTGGGCACTTGGCACAGGTGGGCACTTGGCACAGGTGGGCACTGGTGGCACAGGTGGACACTGGTGGCACAGGTATCACTGGGCACTGATTGGGTACTGAGGTGGCAGGTGGGCACTTGGCACAGGTGGGCACTTGGCACAGGTGGGCACTGGGCACAGGTGGGAACTGGGCACAGGTGGACACTGGTGGCACAGATGGACACTGGTATCACTGGGCACTGATTGGGCACGTTTTTTTTTCACATTAGATACTTTTTTTTTTTACTCACAGACTCTCTCTCTCCTCACACGCGCTGTGTGTGTGAGGAGGGAGAGCCGGCAATGAGAGATGATCTCATATGTTTACATTTGAGATCATCTCTCATTGGCCACAGAATCGCGCTGTAAATAGCCGCTGTGATTGGCTATTTACCGCGATCTGTAATTGGCTGTGTCCAAGGGACACGGCCAGTACAGGAGTTCCCCGATGCGCGCTCGGGAGCGCGCGCGGGGAACGAGGAAAGGGGCGGCCGTAAAAACACGGCCTCCCAGAGATTCAGAGCCACCCGGCGGCCGTACAAAGTCGTACAGCCGTCGGGAACTGGTTAAGCTTCAAAAGATCAACAAGGTGTCTGGATCGAGTCACTGTCTGTTTATCCAAATAAGATTGGGGTTATCGACATCTCAACACAACTAACTGTAAGTTACAGAGATCACACTTTCAATGCTTAGATTGGAGAGACAGAACAGTCAAAAGATTGTTGGAAAGATCAGTCAATACATCCTTAGAGTCGGTTCACACTGGGGCGACACGACTTCCAGCTAGGGTTGCCACCTTTTCTTCAAGCAAAACCCGAACACTTTAGTGGCCTGGGAGACCTTTGGGTGCCCCAAGGAGAGTAGTAATGCAGTGGGCATAGCCTGCTTCAGCGAACAGTGGGTGCAGCCAAATTGCTCTTGCTGACATCATTGCCCTCAAATGATGCTGCACCTGCCCCCAGACCGCCACCCGCAGCCCCTGGACAGCAACAGATGTGTCTGACTATCTTGGTTACATGGGAAACCACAGCCCAGTCTGAATAATGTGTCTGGGATTCAGGCAGACTGAAACCCGGACATATGATTCAAAACCCAAACTGTCCTGGTGAATCCTGGACAGGTGGCAACCCTACTTCCAGCACGACTTTCAGAGGCAACAGTTTCTTTATTAGTTTCGAAGTCCCTCCCCTGGTCTGAGTGGATGCGTTGTGGTAGTCCATAATGTACGAAGAATTTCTCCACTAACACTTTTGCTACTGTTGAGGACTTCTGATCCTTAGTTGGATATGCTTGAGCATACCTGGTGAAGTGGTCGGTCACAACTAGAACATTTCCTACTCCACTCAAATAAAGCTCCAGACAGAGAAAATCTATACACACCAGTTCCAGGGGTCCCTGACTTTGGAGATGGCCCATCGGGGCAGCTTGACGGGGTAAAGTCTTTCTCTCGATACACCAGATACAGGAATTACAGTATCCCTCGACTTCAGCCCTCATACCGGGCCAGTAGGATCTGTCTCGGACAAGTTGGAAAGTCCTTTCAGGGCCCAGATGCTGGTCAGATGTACTGCCATTTCTCTTCTGGACCATCAGAGGGGCCCCTTCGGTAGACCACCCCTTGATGTAGTTGCAACCTGTCCCACTCTTTGTGCATGAGCCGTGCTTCTCTTGAGAAGTTAGTGAGGAGTACACTCGGGTCTTGGTCTTCAAGGGCCTGTAGAACCAACTTTCCCAAGGGATCTTCTTCTTGGTCCCTCCTTAGGTCTTTCTTGGAAAGTTTAGGCAGACCCTCACTCCCCATTTGAGTTACGTTACAGTAATACTTGGGCACTTCCACAGCCGAGACTCCTATCTGTTTAGCTCTGGGTCTTCCTTTCATCTGTAACTCCACTCCTTGATACAGAGCTTGCACCCCCTCAGGGGTTATTCAAATCCATTCCTTCTCGGAGACAATTGACCTATGAGGCCTCCTTGATAGGGCATCTGCATCTTTGTTTCCCACTCCTAGTCGATATTTCAGACTGAAATTGAATCCTGAGAGGGTGGCCAACCATCTATGTCCCGTAGCATCTAATTTGGCTGTGGTTAACAGATAAGTGAGCGGGTTATCAGTTCTCACCACAAACTCAGCTCCGTATAAGTAGTCCTTTAGCTTATCCACTACAGCCCATTTTAGCACCAAAAATTCAAGTTTGTGGGTGGGGTAGTTCTTTTCAGATGGAGTGGCCAAGATAGTGAACCGATGGTTGGTAGAATTGACACTTTTCTCTGGAGAGCTTTAGGCCTTCATCATGGAGCCTTTTCAGTACCTTCTCCAGTCTCTCTTCATGTTCTTCCAGAGTCCTTCCGAAACACAATGATGACATCCAGATATACCAACACTTCAATCAGATTCATGTCCCCTACTGTCTTTTACATTAATCTTTGGAAAGTGGCTGGAGCCCCTGACAATCCCTGTGGCATGCGGTTAAACTCAAAGAAACCCACTGGGGTAATGAAGGCTGTCTTTTCCCTGTCTTCTGGGTGCATGGGGATCTGGTAATAACCACTCTTTAGGTCCATTACACTGAACCATTTGGCTCCCGACAGACTCTGTAAAGCTGGTCAGGTATGGTTCGCTTGTTGAGGGTTCTGTAGTCGATACACAGCCTCAATGAGCCGTTTTTCTTCCTTACCACCACTATTGAAGAGGCATAAAGGCTCCTGGACTCTCTGATGGTTCCTGTCCTCTTCAGTTCCGCTAGTTGTTCTCTGAGGTCTTCTAGGTCCGTCAGAGGAACTCTCCGGACTTGCTCCCTGAAAGGTTTATCTTCATTTAGCCGAATCGAATCCTGTGAGTGGCACTCTTGGAAAACCCAACATCAAACTCAGTTTTGGAGAATATCTTTTGCCATCTGTCAAGTTGAGCTTTTGCTCTCTCTTCCTATTCTGGTGGAAGATTTGTGCCTTCAGGGTGGTAGCCCCCTTTGCAGTCTTCTACCTTCTTTCTCTCTTCTAGGTCAGAGGGAGCAACTGGGGTGGCCTGGTGTACATGGCCCAGTAGCATTCTGGCTGGCACTTCCACAGGGCTGGTGGTAGCATTCCTAATGCTGACAGACACCCTTCCATGATTTTTCTCCAACACCTTTAGTGGGATTACCTCTGGTATCACTTCCACTCCTTCTGAGTGTCCAGCAGGGTCAGGCTCGAGAACAAGAAACGGGCCTGGCTGGGACCAGGTAAGCTTTACAGAGGCCTTCAAACAGGTCACTTCACCTGGTTGCAAGATCTTCGCTGTCTTGTCCAGCCGCCAGATCTTGCCCACTCCTTCTTCGGGGGCCTTCTTTTCCATCACCAACTGTTGATAGACCTTCCGTAACATGGGATGAACCTTGGGTGATGGGGTCTCTGCTGCCTCTGTTAGAGGGATCAAAAGTCTCCTAACTAAATCAGTGTTTGTCTCTATAATGAGGGAGCTCTTGTGGGCCCCTGGTGGCCGAGGGCAGACTACTGCCAGGGTGTCAAAGGTCTCTGCTGCTCCTGCTACTGAAGGATCAAAGGTCAACTGGATTGGTAAGTCCCGATACCCCATATTTCGAATTCTTCTAATTTCTGTAGGGGCAAGTGAGAAAAGTGTCGGTCGTAGAAGTCCCTGAAGAAGAGACTTGAAAGTCTCGAACGCGTGCACCTCCCGCGCCCGGATGTGAAGTCAGCAGCAGCAGCAGCACACAGTGGAGACCTGTACCTTGCATGTCAGTTCCGAGGGCGCTTTTGGTTCCCGTCGCCGCTGCAGTACAGACCAGGACAACATTGTATGCCAGCATGAGGACATCTCGTCGTCTCCGGGACCCCCGCGGATTAATTCGTTCCAATTCTGTTATGCCTCTACCTACACCAGCATTGTGAGTAGGTTATCTACATGTTTTAAACAATTTTCCAATATTAAATACACCTGCTATGCTCAGAAGGCGCTGCATTGTGTCTCTTTTCCTATACAAGAGAGTCACCTGAGCTCCGGTATCCAGGGGGGCCTTAGTATAGATCCCCTCCACTTGAACGGAAACTAATGGGAAAGGCCCCACTAAATTTTCCAGAAATTTCCTGGGTGTAGTTTTTCCTTTTTGTTCTGTAACTTGCACCCTTATCCCTCTCTTATTAGGGTTCTTTCTGGCTTACATCCGTCCATGCGGGGAAGGGGTGAAAGGTGGCTTTGGAAAATGTCCTTTTTCCCTCCTTGGTCTCTGTTTCCTTCGCCCTTTTGGAGTTGTCTACAGTAGGCGGGCACCCAGTTGACTCCTTTCCGCCGGCTTCTGCATTTGTTGACTAGCTTTAACTGGGATGGGGCAAATTTCCCTCATATGTCCTACTCCTCCACAGTTGAAGCAAAATATGAGCCTCCTTGGTTTCCTTGCTTGATCACTCTGTCCACAGGTGGACTTCTCTGGCTCTTCCCGTTTGGTTTGGTAAGGCAGCACCTCTGCCTGACTGGTCAAGGTGACCACCATTTCCATCAGCTAAGACACTTGCGTCCTCAGAAGCTCGACCTGATGGTCGTCATCCTCTGTACTTACTAATCGGACTTGTGCTGGGGGCTCCGGTGGTTTGTGTATATTCTTTTGATTCAGTAACACCTCTTCCTCTCTAATCATCCGAATCAGGTCAGGGTATTCCAACACGCCACCTCCTTGTCGGGTTCGTAGCAGAAGGGCAATGGGATCCATAGGTTGAGCTCCCCTTAAAACTTGTTAGGCTCTGGTTTCATTCACCTTTATTGGGTCCAGTCCCTTATTCAACAGGATCTGATGCAAGATCTTATCTAATCTCCCAACAAATTCAGACAACTTCTCTCCTGGCTTCTGATAACAGTGTTCTAATTGGTAGCGGAGTTCACTGGTGTTTTCAGTCCTCCCAAACACACTCTGTAGAACATGTAAATAATCCTGTGCAGCACAGTCCTTTCGGCTAAGTTTAAGATCACGTATGGCCTCTAATGCTGGTCCCCTTAGGCTTAGCTTCTTGTGCTTCTCGGGTATTTCCCACTCTTCTAGAGTCTGAGTGGCGTGATCCAGCCATTCCTCAAACCCATCCTCCGGTGAGGGCACTGGCCATCTCCCAGAGAAGGTTCTGAGCTTCCGGTGTCCAGTTATCAGGTAATCGAGGGAATCCTTCTTGCACTGAGCCACAATTTCTCCTAACACAGCACATAACTCTGGGCCAAGAGTATTTAGTGATGAGGAGCCAGGGCCCTCTGTCCCTTGTTCTCTATCCCTTCCTTGTTTCAGTGGGCTAGAGGAGGTGGGTCCCTCCTGTTCTTCTGCAGTGTATATTAGGAAAAGTTCTACTTGGTCTGCTGTCTTTATGCCAGCAGCTTTAAAACAGTCTGGGAGTCCTTTCTTCCACTCACATAAGGCATATCCACCCCCCATGGCTTTCTGTCTGTGGATAAAGTCCTCAGGACTGGGAGCAACTTTTCCTCTGTCCAGACTTTTCCCTTAATCTCAATCACTAAACCATTCCTCAAGGTGACATCTTCTTTGCTGCACCACCTGGCTGCGGCAGCAGCATCCATGACTGGTCCTGGCGAGGGTGAGGCTCAATATAGAGAGAATTTTGATTTCAGAGAAGTAGAATCCTGGACGAGCCCCCACATGTAGCACTACCCCCGAAGGAGCTGCTGGTTTGTTTTGGGTCTACTCTCTGACCTATCTGACCCTCTAATAGGCTCGAACCCTCCCTTGGCACACCAGACAAATGCAAATGTATTGCGAGTCCCCTGCTTGGCTAGGACCCCAATAACACATGTGAAATATACAATGACATGCAATAATGTCGTTACCTTCTTCTAAATGCAGTCCTCAGGAGCAAACACACCCCACACAATCAATATAGTAAACCAAGGGTAACTTTACTTGACATGTAATAAGAAAGATAAAAGATCAAACAACAGATTAACTATATAGATATAGATATATAGCTGACTCTGCAAGGGCCCTTTGCAAGAGTCAACAAGAGCAAAACTAAAAATGTTAACGTTATAAAGTCTGCAAGTGGCTATAAATAGTCTATGCTCACAAGCTTCCCCTAGTGGGCAATCCCTTTAAGTGCAATCACTAGTAATCTTGACTAGGCCTGGCTTGGATAACTCCAGAATGTTCCTCAGTGATGAAGTCGATTGTAAATTAGTTGGTGCACGTTAACTTGTTTGTAATCCAAAGGTATTCAGGCTCAGTTAAAGGGTATGGTCAATACAGGTGCTTGTGGACCGATCCTCAAGTCAGCATCGGTCAACTTGGCTAGAGTGACTTTCAGATGTTAGGTCTTTGGGTTAGATCAGTAGACAGTACACTGCTCTGGTATGTGGAGCACTACGAGTTACAAGGCTAAGGTAGTATTGAAAGCTTGGGCAAGTGCCCTCTCACCGGAGCAGGCCTAGTCCGCCTGAGTTCCTCACGAAAGATACGCTGATCAGTGGCCACTCTGCAACGCACAGTATCTTGCTTTCCACTGTTACAATCGCCAACTGGTGATTCTCTCCGGTCTCTTGGAAACACGAGCTGGACGCACTTGATCTTGTCTCTCTCCGGATGGCTGGTCTTTCGGTGGATCCCGGCTCAGGCTTCAGGCCTAGCTGCTTGGCAGGAGTGCTCTCCCTCGTTCCGCAGAGTGAAGAATGCTGATCCCAAGAGAGCGAATTCAGCCCCCTCCCCGCCTTTAAGTAACCTCACCCATAAAGCTGTGCAGAGGTGCAATGTTCTCTGGGAAGCCAATGCATTATGGGTACCGTAGTCTATTTCTACTAATGTCAATGGAGTCCCTTTCTCCTAATACTTCAAAACCCACAATGCATTGCTTTAGGAAAAAATAAACACATATATACAACGTGACCGGAACTCCCGGGGGATTTAGGTATGCATAACTATCATATAGTCCATGATAGTATGACCCCGCTACATGTAGTAGTGTCTGTGCTGTGTGTAGTCTCCTGTGTGTAATAGTGTCTGTGTTGTGCTGTGTGCTGTCTGTCTGGTGAGTCTGCTCCGGTTGTGCGTAATGTAGTCTGTGTGTTGTAGTGTAGTTCGGTGTGTGTAGTGTGATGTATTAGTCTGTGTGTATTGTTGTGCTGTGTGCAGTGTCTGGTGTGTGTAGTGTCTGTGTTGTGCTCAGTGTCTGGTGAGTCCGCTCTGGCTGTGTGTAGTGTAGTCTGTGTGTAGTGCTGTGTGTAGTGTGTTGTGCTGTGTGTAGTGTGTTGTGCAGTGTCTGGTGAGTGTAGTGTCTGTGTTGTGCTCAGTGTCTGGTAAAACCACTCCAGCTGTGTGCAATGTAGTCTGTGTGTAGTCTGTTGTGTACTCTGTGTGTAATGTGTTGTGTAGTCTGTGTGTAGTGTAGTGTGCAGTGTCTGGTGTATGTAGTGCCTGTGTTGTGCTCAGTGACTGATGACTCCGCTCCGGCTGTGTGTAGTGTAGTCTGTGTGTAGTGTGTTGTGCTGTGTGTAGTGTCTCCTGTGTGTAGTAGTGTGTAGTGTAGTGCTGTATGTAGTAGTGTGTAGTGTGTTGTGCTGTATGTAGTGTAGTCTGTGTGTATGGTATTGTTGTGTTGTATTTATTAATGTGTAGTGTCTCCTGTATGTAGTAGTGTGTAGTGTGTGTATAATAGTGTGTAGAGTATCCTGTGGGTAGTAGTGTGTAGTGTGTGTATAGTAGTGTGTAGTGTAGTGTGTGTATAGTAGTGTGTAGAGTATCCTGTGAGTCACTCCAGCTGTGCTGAAACTCCAGTCCGGGGTTTCCCCGGTCCCCTGGTGTGTGTGTGTTGTTGGATGTTTCTCTGGCTTTTGTTTACAACATTAATGTCAGATCGCCAGAGGAGCGGAGAGAGAAGAGGAAAAGAGAAGAGAGGAGAAGAGAAGAGAGGAGAAGATCGGGGATGACAATCATCGCTCGGCTCACACACATCGCCAGCTCTGCGCCCTGACCGCCCGCCCACCCACCATCGCACAGGAGGAAAGCCAGGGGAAATAGTTTTTTTTAGGGGAATCCTTTCTCGGCACAACACCGGCCACCCACCCCACATATCGGGGGTCAGTGTGTGTGTGGGCTCTGGCCGCCATCTTTGTTTTTCGGTCACTTTTTGGGCTGTGGGTGTGAAGGGCACCTCGGGTCGCTGGAATGGCGGAGAGCCGCGTGTGTTCCTCCTGGGAGATGAAGACCGGCTGGGGGGCTCCAGCCTGGATGTCGGGGGTCCTACTACTACTACTGGTCCTGTGTCCGAGCCTGTGCCTAGGGCAACTGGGGGGCAAAGGTGAGTGTCTGCTGGGGACAGGGGCGAATCCAGATTCTAGTCTCAGGAGGGGCACTGCGAGAAAATACCTTTTTTGGGGGGCAATTTATCTGGGAAATGGCTGGCGTTGGCGTTTCAATTATCCCGGCACCAGGGTTGTTATGGTGTCAGGATGATTGAAGCGCATTATTTCTATTATTACATTAAATATAAAATGAAATAGTTCAACTCACTATAATGCAGAATCAGTGGGAGCCCTGAGTGTGTCACTTGTCAGGTCACCTGCCACCAAATGTGGATTGTCACTTGCCACATGCTGCAAATTGTCACTTGCTATGTCACCTGTCACCAGATGCGGATAGCCACATCACCTGCCGCACGTTGCGGATTGTCACCTGCTGTGTCACTTTCCTGCTAAGATGGTCCCTTGCTATGTCCCAGAGTCAGGCAGCAGAGAGATGATGTCATCTCTCTGCTGCCCACAGCTGCCTGCACAGTGAGGGCGGAACTGCGGGGATGCAGGGCGGGTGCCAGGCGGTAATTTCTCTGTTCCCCCTGCCCGTCGGCTCCCTGATTGGCCAGTAGCCCCCCCCCCCTCCGTGGAGCCACCCGCACTGTCACCCGCCGAGCCGCCCGCAGAGAGGCTGAGGTTGTCATCATTGATCTGTGTGACGTCAGCAGAGAGCGGACTTCAGACTGCCCTCTGCTGAAAACGGGTCACGGGAGTGGAAAATAAATTGCACTCCTGTGACCCATAGGAGAAGACCAGCCAAATGAGCTCGAACTGGACTACTCCTTTAAATCAATGAGTTTAGTTCCACTTTATAATTTACTGCTGCTCAAGGGCTCGGTGGCTTCAGCAAAATGGCGGCCTGCAGCAAGAAGAGACAGGAAGAATGCTGGAGACAATTTACACCACGCACTAATTTTGGTGGCGTATTTATTAATGTGGAATGGATGTTCCTTGCTAAAGAACATTATTTTATTTTGTTATCAAGTTGTTATGGGTGAAGTTCCCCTTTAACTACTTGCCGACCAGCCGCCGCAGTTATACGGCGGCAGATTGGCTCCCCTGCGGGAGAGTCCGTAGCTATACGTCGGCTCTCTAAGCGGCCACTGACTCCCGTGCACGGGCACCCACGATTGCTCGTTACAGAGCGAGGACCGGGAGCTGTGTGTGTAAACACACAGCTCCTGGTCCTGTCAGGGGAGAAATGCCTGACCATCTGTTCATACAATGTATGAACATCGATCAGTCATTTCCCCTAGTGAGTCCACCCCCCCCCTACAGTTAGAACACACCCAGGGAACATACTTAACCCCTAGTGTTAACCCCTTCCCTGCCAGTGGCATTTTTATAGTAATCCAATGCATTTTTATAGCACTGATTGCTATAAAAATGCCAATGGTCCCAAAAATGTGTCAAAAGTGTCCGAAGTGTCCGCCATAATGTCGCAGTACCGAAAAAAAATCGCTGATTGCCGCCATTACTGGTAAAAAAATATATTAATAAAAATGCCATAAAAATACCCCCTATTTTGTAAAGGCTCTAACTTTTGCGCAAACCAATCAATAAAAGCTTATTGCGATTTTTTTTTTTTAAATATGTAGAAGAATACGTATCGGCCTAAACAGAGGAAAAAATATGTTTTTTTTATATGTTTTTTGGGGATATTTATTATAGCAAAAAGCAAAAAATATAATTTTTTTTTCAAAATTGTCACTCTATTTTTGTTGCAAAAACTAAAAACAGCAGAGGTGATCAAATACCACCAAAAGAAAGCTCTATTTGTGGTGAAAAAAGGATGCCATTTTTGTTTGGGAGCCACGTCACACGACCGCGCAATTGTCAGTTAAAGCAACGCAGTGCCGAATCGCAAAAAGTGCTCTGGTCTTTGACCAGCAATATGGTCCAGGGGTTAAGTCGTTATGGTGAGTAGTGTTGAGCAGAATATGCCATATTCGATTTCGCGATATATCTCGAATATATATTCGAATATTCGAGATATATATTCGCTAAATTCAAATATTCGTGATATTTTATCGAAATTAATTGATTGCGATTTTTCGCTATTGCGAATGCGAAAATAATTGCGATTTTTTTATAACTGCGGTAGGAGCGCTCTGATTGGCTCAGAATATTCGTGATATTTTATCGAAATATCGCAACATGCGAATGCGATATTTATTGCGCAATTTCGAGATATGCTGGAGGAGCGCTCTGATTGGCTCAGAATATTCGTGATATTTTATCGAAATATCGCAACATGCGAATGCGATATTTATTGCGGAATTTCGAGATATGCTGGAGGAGCGCTCTGATTGGCTCAGAATATTCGTGATATTTTATCGAAATATCGCAACATGCGAATGCGATATTTATTGCGCAATTTCGAGATATGCTGGAGGAGCGCTCTGATTGGCTCAGAATATTCGTGATATTTTATTGAAATATCGCAACATGCGAATGTGATATTTATTGCGCAATTTCGAGATATGCTGGAGGAGCGCTCTGATTGGCTCAGAATATTCCTGATATTTTATCGAAATATCGCAACATGCGAATGCGATATTTATTGCGCAATTTCGAGAAATGCTGGAGGAGCGCTCTGATTGGCTCACTCTGAAATCGAATATTCGAGATATTTTAACGCAATTTCACAAAATGCGAATGCGAAATTGATTGCAGATATTTCGAAAACTGCTGTAGCAGCACTCTGAAATCGAATATTTATGATATTTTAACCAAAAAACATATTGCGATTGCGATTTTTCGATCGCGCATGCGCAATTGCGCGAACAACACGCGACCATTTCCTGGAGCCTTGCCAGTTTCCAACTTATGATCGCAGCGCAATCACACAGCAACATGGTTGGAAGCAATTTCACTAAGTCTGAGGAAAAGTTGCTGATTTGTGTAAGTATTTTGACCACTGTTATTTCATCATCTTCAACTGCATTTTAGTCTAGTTTAAAAGTTAGTATATATGATCAGATATTAGTATTTCACAAAAAATGTGTCTCCTGCTTTTACAAAACTACAAGTCCCAGCATGCCTGGACAGCTGCAGACACCCTGGTTGGCAAATGTGTATTTAGGCACTTTTCCTTGTTATTTAGCATAATGAATTTAACATTTTTTTGGACATAGGACGTATGCGAACGTCCTGACTTCAGTGTCCTCAAGGCCCAAGGACGTTCGAATACATATTGCCCTTTAGATGTTGCAGAACTACAACTTCCAGCATGCCTGGGAATGCTGGCACTTCTAGTATTGTAAGTTCTGCAGGCCCCCATTTTTCAGGCCTTTATGCACGGGTCTCTAAACTGTGGCACCCTAGATGCAGCAAAAGTAAAATTCTTAGCATGCACTGACAGACCGTGGCTGATGGGAGTAGTAGTTTTGCAACAGCTGGAGGTGGACTGGTCTTGAAACCCAGAGTTAGGTAACAAACCCGTAGTGTTTTGCAACCATTCTGCCTCCAGCTGGTTATTTTCTGTTGAAAAGCCTGTGGCGTGCAAAACACAACCCAAAAACTCCACCCGGTGCAAGGAAAAATTTGCACACACCTAAAGAGTGACATCACAAAAAACTGCGACGGTTGCATACGTCAGTGGTCCTCCGAAAAGGTCCCGTCTCTGACCCCCCGGGGCGTTAGGCTCCTGACAGGGAAAAGAGTTAGCAACGCATATCTCCCCTATACGTGTATCCTGTGTTGTTAATAATATATTCATAATTATGCAAATGATAATGGCTGCTATATTTATGTAAAAAAGGTGGCGACCGAAATGGCAGGATATAAAATCTGTCATGTTACCCCTGTCATTGATTAATAAGGCGAGAATGCTTCCAATTGTTGAATAGCATACATTTACGTCATATATCCATAAGGCTGTCAACAAAAGTATTACAATATACTTTGTTCTTCATCTTGCAGAAGTTCCTGGAAACAGGATACGATGAGCTGCGGAGGCAGCAAGAAAAACAGGGAGTTATAAGCTCCCTGATTGAGGAACTACGCGCCCAAAACGGCGAAGAACACACTCGCATGGCGATCCTCAAAAAGTGGTCCGACCTGAAGAGGCGCCAGATGAACCGGGTCAGGCGTATCCGGAATAAATATCATCCTGGTAAGTTATTGGTCACAGTTATGTTTTTTTTCCCCTAAAGTGTATTTTGTGCGTGTACTCGAGAGAGGAGCCGGACTGCAGGAGTTGGGAGTAGGCAGGCCTCCCCCAGAGGTAATCTGCCACCTTTCTCCATGCCCCGGGTGGCAATGGCGGGTGTGAGGGGGTCCTCCCACACAGACCGTCCTACCTGCTCCGCTTCGAAGCCCAACGGGGCAGAGGGACTCCCTATAAGGGAGTGAGAGGATTTGCCCGCTCAACCAGCCCCGTTAGTCCTTCGCCTCTCTTTTTAGAGACCGCATGGTCAGAGTGCGTGCATGTTAACCCAATTGCGAGTGCGTGTGTAAGTGTGGTGGTTTTTGTGGGAGGGAGGTGGGCATACTAAGCGCAGGCTTACCTCGCATAGCACACCCACCGGGGGCCGAGCTGAGACCACCAAACTCAATTCACATGTAGCCGAGAGCGGGATCCGAACCCCTAGCTGCAGAGGTGAATGGCTTGTCAGCGCAGTGGCAATCGCGTTGAGCCAGCCCGGGTCCCTTGGGGACAGTTATGTAAGGTCATATGTAATTAATGTAAGGTCAGATGTTGTTAACCAAGACGCCATGTTGTTGTAACATATATCACCACCAGCCAAGGTATTCATAGTACTGTTGGAAAAAAACATGGGACAGCAGACAGGAACACAGAAGTTATGTGGGAACATACTTTTCCCATTGCTTTGCATGGGACTTTAAACAAAAAGCCCGACCCTCACCAATGGGGTTAGTTAAGGGATAAATTAACGATCCTATACTTTAAGTGGACGTATAGATAACATGTGACCAAGTGTTATCGAAATATCTACAGCTGTTATGAAGTAACATGTATTTCCCATAGAGTTGAATGGGACTTTAAAGAAAAACCCTGACCAAGGCAAATGGGGGTGGGTAAGGGTTAAACCACCAATCCTATATTTGTGGCTGACATATAAGTAACCTGTGTGCCAAGTTTCATGTAAATATCTTTAGCCGTTTGGACGTGATGGTGGAACATACATACATACATGCACACACACGTTGAGTTTTATATATATAGATTCCCACTAAATTCCTGTGTTAGGCGTGGGGTTGTTATAGTAATCCCGTGTACTCCATCAAGTCCTTTTTTTAACATGAGATCGTCTGAACAAAACAAAGGAGACAAAAACAGCTCATTTTACCATGGTGGCAGCCCAGCTCACGCTCAGTCCCCTGTAGTGCCCACAAGACCCTTTAATATAACATTGTCCCATTGGTTAACTGTCTATATAAATTAATTTGTATTCATATACAATACAGCAGAGTACACAGAATTTGCATACGTCATTAGAAAACATTTTTATAATATATGAACATTGTGTTATTATAGGAGCTCCGCTACCAACTGTGCGCCCCAAGCGCACAAGGCGACAGGCCGCAGAGGAGGAGCAGGAGGAGGATGTGGAAGAGGAGGAGAGGGATGAGGAGGAGCAGCCAGGGCCATCCACATCACCACCCCCAGCTCCTGTGGAGGAGCAAGAGGAGGAGCTGCACCCCCCCCCCCCCGAAACTTCTGGTGGAGTAGTGGGTGACGAGGAAGAGGAGCAGGATGAGACGGTTAATTTTACCATCAATCAGGAGGGTAAATATGTGCACAGAGATTAATAAAATTTCAACAATAAAATGTAGCTCTAAAAATGGACAGCATTTAAAGCAGGGCTGTGGAGTCGGTAGATAAATTTTTCGACTCCGACTCCTCAGTTTTATGTACTTCAGACTCCGACTCCCCGACTCCCCGACTCCGACTCCTCTGTATTAATATGCGAATGTATTTTATAGATTCCTTGAGGGAAAGAAACGCAACCTACCACAGGACTACTGGCTGGGAAGCCAACAGTCTACTGTATTGCACAGTTTAAGCAAAAGACAAACACAATGAAAACAATCAAGTGACTGGATAGTAGCAGCAGGCTTAAACATCAGGAACATGATCTTTAACAGTTCAAAAATACAGACCACATTATTTGGCTGTTTTAGAACAAAAACAAAGCTTATCTATAATGAACCAAAAAAAAAATATGAAAAACCTAGAAATGGTTTATATTAATCTTGAAATGTAGTTCTAGGCTTAGCAAATGCAAATAAATGCAATGTAGAGTTCTAAGGAAGAGAATTGCCTCTGCCAGATCCTCTTTCATAGAGTCTCTTAAGTCCGACTTTATTATTTTTATGGCTGAAAATAATCTTTCGTAACGGTCTTTGAAATCCAAATGTTTTTTTCTTATATCCTAACAGTTATAAAAAAGCTCAAGGGGAAACAAGCTGCCATGAAAAACATGACGCAGAGAGTACTGGCAAATGAGCAGCAGATACTTTTTTTGACGCGCCAAAATCAGCAGCTGGTGCAACAACTGGCGAAAAACATGGATGAGGTGACAGAGCTTCAGAAGTTAATGTCTTAATTTTTTTTTTTTTTTTTTTTAATAAAAAATGTTATATTTTGCAAAGGTTTCATTTCTTATTGAAATTGTTAGTTTTTTAAACACATCTAACTTCACATCTAACACATCAACATCAACATCAACACATCTAGCTTAATAATAACCGAAAACATTTTATACTATTACTAGCTGAATACCCGGCGTTGCCCGGTCTTCCTATCTTAACCTTTTGGGGAGGAAAATCATAGTAATATAAATATACCCATCTTTTATATAAGGGTGTTGGTAAGGGTTAATTTAACTGTTATATATTTTTATTTGGCATATAAGTAATATGTATAGCGGGTATTATTGAAATATCTCTAGGCGTACAGAAGTTATGTGGGAACATACATTTTCCATTGATTTGCATGGGACTTTAAAGAAAAACCCCGACCCTCACAAATGGGGGTAGTTAAGGGATAAATTAACTATCAGTGGTATCAGTGAACAGCAGTGGTAATAGGAGTATATAGAGTGGGAATTAACTTTTTACATAGGTGTCTTGACTGAGCAGCAGCAGCAGTAGTAGTAGATACAGAGTCATATCACTTGGGCAGGAGGTGCCATGATGAACAGCAGTGGTAATAGGAGTATATAGAGTGGGAAATTACTTTTGACATAGTTGTCTTGACTGAGCAGCAGCAGCAGCAGCAGCAGCAGTAGTAGTATTAGCAGTAGTAGTTGACACAGAGTCATATCACTTGGGCAGGAGTTGCCATGATGTACAGCAGTCTTAATAAGAGTATATAGAGTGTGAAATAACTGCTGACATAGGTGTATTGACTGGGCGGCAGCAGCAGCAGAAGCAGCAGTAGTAGTATTAACAGTAGTAGTTGATACAGAGTCATATCACATGGGCAGGAGGTGCCATGATGAACAGCAGTAGGAATAGGAGTATATAGAGTGTGAAATAACTGCTGACATAGGTGTATTGACTGGGCGGCAGCAGCAGCAGAAGCAGCAGTAGTAGTATTAACAGTAGTAGTTGATACAGAGTCATATCACATGGGCAGGAGGTGCCATGATGAACAGCAGTAGGAATAGGAGTATATAGAGTGTGAAATAACTGCTGACATAGGTGTATTGACTGGGCGGCAGCAGCAGCAGAAGCAGCAGTAGTAGTATTAACAGTAGTAGTTGACACAGAGTCATATCACTTGGGCAGGAGTTGCCATGATGTACAGCAGTCTTAATAAGAGTATATAGAGTGTGAAATAACTGCTGACATAGGTGTATTGACTGGGCGGCAGCAGCAGCAGAAGCAGCAGTAGTAGTATTAACAGTAGTAGTTGACACAGAGTCATATCACTTGGGCAGGAGTTGCCATGATGTACAGCAGTCTTAATAAGAGTATATAGAGTGTGAAATAACTGCTGACATAGGTGTATTGACTGGGCGGCAGCAGCAGCAGAAGCAGCAGTAGTAGTAGTATTAACAGTAGTAGTTGATACAGAGTCATATCACATGGGCAGGAGGTGCCATGATGAACAGCAGTAGGAATAGGAGTATATAGAGTGTGAAATAACTGCTGACATAGGTGTATTGACTGGGCGGCAGCAGCAGCAGAAGTAGTATTAACAGTAGTAGTTGACACAGAGTCATATCACTTGGGCAGGAGTTGCCATGATGTACAGCAGTCTTAATAAGAGTATATAGAGTGTGAAATAACTGCTGACATAGGTGTATTGACTGGGCGGCAGCAGCAGCAGAAGCAGCAGTAGTAGTATTAACAGTAGTAGTTGATACAGAGTCATATCACATGGGCAGGAGGTGCCATGATGAACAGCAGTAGGAATAGGAGTATATAGAGTGTGAAATAACTGCTGACATAGGTGTATTGACTGGGCGGCAGCAGCAGCAGAAGCAGCAGTAGTAGTATTAACAGTAGTAGTTGATACAGAGTCATATCACATGGGCAGGAGGTGCCATGATGAACAGCAGTAGGAATAGGAGTATATAGAGTGTGAAATAACTGCTGACATAGGTGTATTGACTGGGCGGCAGCAGCAGCAGAAGCAGCAGTAGTAGTATTAACAGTAGTAGTTGATACAGAGTCATATCACATGGGCAGGAGGTGCCATGATGAACAGCAGTAGGAATAGGAGTATATAGAGTGTGAAATAACTGCTGACATAGGTGTATTGACTGGGCGGCAGCAGCAGCAGAAGCAGCAGTAGTAGTATTAACAGTAGTAGTTGACACAGAGTCATATCACTTGGGCAGGAGGTGCCATGATGAACAGCAGTGTTAATAAGAGTATATAGGGTGTGAAATAACTGCTGACATAGGTGTCTTGACTGATCCAGAGGAGTCATGGGAGAAAATCATGTGGTCAGATGAGACCATAATATAACTTTTTGATCATAATTTCACTAACCGTGTTCGGAGGAAGAATAATGATGACTACAATGCCAAGAACGCCATCCCTAATGTGAAGCATGGTGGTGGTAGCATCATGCTTTGGTGGTGGTTTTCTGCACATGGGACAGGGTGACTGCACTGTAGTAAGGAGAGGATGACCGTGGCCATGTATTGCGAGATTTTGGGCAACAACCTCCTTCCCTGAGTTAGAGCTTTGAAGATGGGTCGAGGCTGGGTCTTCCAACATGACAATGACCCAAAGCACACAGCCAGGATAACCAAGGATTGGCTCTGTAAGGAGCATATCAAGGTTCTGGCGTGGCCTAGCCAGTCTCCAGACCTAAACCCAATAGAGAATCTTTGGAGGGAGCTCAAACTCCGTGTTTCTCAGCGAGAGCCCAGAAACCTGACTGATGTAGAGAAGATCTGTGTGGAGGAGTGGGCCAAAATCCCTCCTCCAGTGTGCGCAAAGCTGGTGTAAAACTACAAGAAAGGTTTGACCGCTGTAATTGCAAAGAAAGCCTACTGTACCAAATATTAACATTGATTTTCTCAGGTGTTAAAATAGTTATATTCAGCACTGTAAATACATCAGGTCCGGGGCTCCATCAGGGAATGCATGACAAGGGACCCTTCAGCGCCCTGAACCGACGACGGGTGCCAGAAAGTCACCGCCGATCCAGGACTCATTCATCTTTATGAATGTGAGTCTGTCCACGGAGTCTGTGGACAGACGGGTCCTCTTGTCCGTGACCACCCCACCTGCCGCGCTGAATGTCCGCTCAGATAGTACGCTGGAGGGGGGGCAAGACAATAACTCCAGCGCATACTGAGCGAGCTCGCGGCAGGTGTCCAATCTGGCAACCCAGTACTCCATGTGGTCGTTGGTGCTCATACTGTCAGAAGCACCGACGGACGCCATGTAGTCTGCCACCATGTGGGCCAGCCGCTGGTGGTGACTGCTGCTGGTGCTGGTACTGGGTCGCTCGGTTTGGAAGAACATCCTCATCTCTTCCATTAGGTCCCCTGCTCGGCTGCTGCTGGGTGCAGCCACCTGCTGGGTGAGATGAGGGGGGACAACTGGAGGCCGGGGAGTTGCCTGCTCCAACCGTCTGACAATGCCTGCCTGCAGTTCCTCCATCCGGTGCTGCCTCCGGCTGGCTGGGATGAACTGCTCCAGTTTCCCCTTGCACCTGGGATCCAAAAGGGTGGCCATCCAGAAATCATCCCTCGCCTTGATGGTCTTAACCCGGGGGTCCCTCCTGAGGCATCTCAGCATGTGGGCAGCCATGGGGAAGAGCACAGCCCGCTGTGACTCCTCAATGCTGGCCAGGTGAATGAGGTGGGACTCTTCATCCCTGAGGCGCTGCTGGTCAAACTCAGAGATGCCCAACCCCCGGACTATCGGTGCCCCCAACACCGGCTCTCCCTCCTGACCAGGCCCTGACTCCGGGACGACACCAGCAACCACCTCCTCCTCATCATCATCATCCTCCTCCTCCTCCTCGTCCTGGCCCTGGTCTCGGTCGAGCATTGCTGACTCCTCCTGCTCCACCAAGGCACTCTCCCCAGCTTCGAGCAGGCGATCTAGTGTCCTCTCCAGCATGAACACTATTGGCAGCACGCCATTGAGGCCGACGTGCTCACTGCTGACCATCTTGGTCGCCTGCTCGAAGGAGGACAACACTTGGCAGACCTGCTTTATCTGCCCCCACTCCGCACAGGCGATGAAAGGGAGTTGTGGTGAAGCCCTCTCAGTGCCTAGTTCCATCAGGTACTCCCTCACCGCCCTTTGCTGCTCCCACAACCTCTGCAGCATATGGAGGGTGGAGTTCCACCGCGTCACACTGTCCACAATCAGCCTGTGAAGGGGCAGACTGTACTTCCGCTGCAACTTGGACAGGGACGCGGTAGCGGTTGGGGAGCGCCTGAAGTGGCTGGCAATCCTACGCGCCTTTGCCACAATGTCACTCAACCCTGGATAAGTGCGCAGGAACTTCTGCACCACCAGGTTGAGGACATGTGCCAGACAGGGCACGTGGGTCAGACTGCCAGCACTGAGGGCGGCGAGTAGGTTGCTGCCGTTATCGCAGACAACCATACCTGCCTGGAGCCTTCGGGGTGTCAGCCACTTCTGGACCTGAGCCTGAAGTGCTTTCAGCACTTCTTCTCCAGTGTGTCTCCGGTCCCCTAAACTAACAAGCTGGAGCACGGCCTGACAGCGCACGTGCCCCACACTTGAGTAGCTACGGGGGCGCTTGCTGGGAGGCTCAGCAGCTGCGGAGACAGTGGCTTGAGGGAGACCAGCAGTTCTCCCCTGGACACCCCGGGGCGGCACCACAAGATCGGTTGCCGCCGATCCCTCACCGACGCCTCGGAGGGAAACCCAATGGGCCGTGAAGCTGATGTAGCGCCCCTGCCCATGCCTGCTGGTCCAGCCATCCATTGTCAGATGAACCCTGTCGCTGACAGCGTGATCCAGCGACAGGGTTACATTCTGCACAATGTGCTGGTGTAGGGCAGGGACACCAGTCCTGGCAAAGAAATGGCAGCTGGGGACACGCCATTGGGGTTGGGCCTGCTCCAACATCTGCCTGAAGGGGTTGCTGTCAACTATGTTGAAGGGCAGCAGATGTTGGGCAATAACCCTTGCCAGGAGCCCATTGAGGGAACGCACACGTCGGTCTCCAGGGGGGAAGGGAGTGGTGCGGTCAAAGGCGTCTGAAATCGACGCCTGGCGCCGGACGGCAGTGCGGGACACAGACGCGGAGGGTGCTGTGGAAGTAGAGGTCTGGCTGCCGGTACCAGTACCTCTACTCGAGGGAGCGGGGGGGCATGACCTGCTGGAAAGAGATGAAGATGTGGCAGGGGCTGCTGTACCCTGCTCACTTGTGGTGGTGGCGCTGCTACCACCACCACGCTTCATCTCGTCAAACACCGCCCAGTGGTTTATCCTCAGGTGCTGGTTCAGGGCTGTGGTACCCACCCGAGCCAAACACTTCCCTCTCTTCACCCTCACTTTACAAATCCGGCAGATGGCCACGGTAGGGTTGTCTGCCACCAGGGTAAAGTAATTCCAGACAGGTGACTTCAGCACCGCCCTCCTGTCAGATGGGGTGACGCTTACTTGCACCTGCTGGGACTCGGTGCGCACAGGTGGAGCTGCCTGCTGCTGCTGCTGCTGCTGCTCCTCCTCCTGACACCTCCTGCTGCCATCACCAGTGGAGACCCTGACGACGGTCTCCCTGGTGGTGACCTGGCGCACCGTTTCAGCAGGGTGCCTACCTTCCCCGTCGTCACTGACGTAGTGAGCCGACGCGTCAGATGGCAACCATGATGGGTCACCCTCTTCGCCCCCAGAGATGTCAGACCAAGGGCTGAAATGTGTTGGTCTGAGGGAACCAACTGACATGGAGCCTCTAGCCTGGCTCCGCTGTCCCCTCACCCACGCCTGGGTCTGACTAGGTGCTGCTGTTTCCTGCACCAAAACAGCAGCACCAGTTTGAAGGGATGTCTCTGGGATACTGCCAGCAGGTATCCCATCCTCCTCATCCATCCCTTCAAAAAGGTCCTGACCATCAGGACAGAGCTGAAGGTCTGCCTGATGCATGGCCTCCCCCAAGATATCCCTCTCACTGTCGCTGTCGAACAGTAAGATGCTGGACTCTTGGGGGCTGGGGGGGGGTACTACAGGCACCGGTGTAATGGTGGTACTACTGTGAGTCGGGACCGACGACTCAGTGGCACTGCTGTGCCCCATGTAGTCCACCACTACTTCAGCCTGAGATGGCAATATCGGGCGGCTGCCCGATGGGAAGAACTCCTGGATCAGGCGTACTCCCCTTGCACCCGATCCTCTACCACTAGTAGGGGCACGAGAGGTACCCCGTGCTGGCAGCGATCCAGCACTGGGAGTAACTCCCCTACCCCTGCTGCCACGGCCACGGATGCCGCTCATTATTGCTGATATGTGTGTGGGGGGGGTAAACTTTATTGGGGGGGGGGAAATGTGAACAAAATGTGTTTTTGTGTTTTTTTTACAAGACAGGCACGCAGACAAAGACGTACACAGACAGCTACTAAACTATAAGAAAAGTAGTACACCAAAGACAAGGACTACAAAATTAAAGAAAAAAAAAAGCACTAAACAAACACTAACTTTTTTTTTTTTTTTTTTTTTTTTTTAAACACAAAACACAGACACTAAACACACACTAAGCTAAGCTAGATGAAATAAATGTACACTAACAGTGTGTACACTTACTACACAAAATTTAACTAAACTGAACACAAAACTTAGCTTTTAGAAAAGCTCTTTAGGAAAAACTAAGCAAAATGTGCACTGAAATGACTAGCAAATATCACTGAACAGCGAACCTGCAAGATCTAACAGTAACACAAGATGAACAAAACTTAGCTTTTAGAAAAGCTCTTTTAGAAAGCTCAGCAAAATGTGCACTGAAATCTCTAGCAAATATCACTGAACAGCGAAGATGCAGGATCAAACAGTAACACAAATGAACAAAACAGCACAAAACAGCACAAAACGTAGCTTTGAAAAAAGCTCTTGGGTCTATTGCTTTGAAAAAAGCAGTTGATATACTGGAAAAGATCCACTGGAATCACTAAATAGCAATGCTGGTGATGATATAAATCAATCAGGAACAAAGACACAGGAACACAGAAACAGCCTCCACACTCTCTAGCCAGCTTCTGAATCTGCAATGAAATGGTGCTGGGAGTGAGCTTATATAATGTCCATGCAGGCAGGTTCCTATTGGTTGCTAACCTCTGACGAGTGTGGAAGGAGAACTCTGATTGGCTCTGATGCAAAAGGGCGGAGCAAATAATCGCGCAATATTCCTATTGCCGAATATTCGCATTGCGAATATTCGGCAATATAAAATGATCGCTTCAGCTACTCGGCCCAAGGTCTCTAATCATACCAGCAATGCTTTTAGACGTCTATGGAGATCACTAGGATGTGATCTGTTTTAAAAATGAAACTGTAAAAATCGCTCTGATGCGGAAGATCGGGGCGAGGAAAATAATCGCGCGATATTGCGTTTGCCGAATAATCGCATTGCGATTTTTCGGGAAAATTCAATGAACGCTTCAGCTACTCGGCCCAGGGTCTCTAATGATACCAGCAATGCTTTTAGACGTCGATGGAGATATCTAGGATGTGATCTGTTTTTAAAAAAAAATTGTAAAAAATCGAATATTCGGAATTGCGAATATTCACCGCGAAATTCGAAATATAGCGCGATTTCTTGAATATGCTATATTCGAGTCGAATATTCGCAATGCGAATATTCGTGAGCAACACTAATGGTGAGCACTGCAGTAATAATTCAAAATCCTCTCTCACTGGAAAGGCACCATATGTTTCTCTTTATGGCATATTTATTACTAAAAGTACTGAACAAAAATCAGTTGTATTGGTGAATTAAAAATAAAATTGTTAAACGGAGAATTTAAAGCGGCTGCATTCACAGAAAAAAAAAAAACTTGGCATTGGGGGGCTAAAATGGCCGGTTGTTGTGTAATCCGCTCTGTCTGCTGCGAGTGCAATCTGGATAAAGCTGCTTTTATAAACTGCGCAGGGGGAAAAAAAGTGTTTTGGTAGGAAGGCCAGTCTAGTGTGTTGTATTAACCCCTTCATTGTCTGTGTATAGAAAGGGATACTTAGTAGAACTTTGGCAACACATATATACAGTTGCAATAAAAAGTATGTGAACCCCTTTGGAATGATATGGATTTCTGCACAAATTGGTCATAAAATGTTATCTGATCTTCATCTAAGTCACAACAATAGACAATCACAGTTCGCTTAAACTAATAACACACAAAGAATTAAATGTTACCATGTTTTTATTGAACACACCGTGTAAGCATTCACAGTGCAGGTGGAAAAAGTATGTGAACCCTTGGATTTAATAACTGGTTGAACCTCCTTTGGCAGCAATAACTTCAACCAAAGGTTTCCTGTAGTTGCAGATCAGACGTGCACAACGGTCAGGAGTAATTCTTGACCATTTCTCTTTACAGAATTGTTTCAGTTCAGCAATATTTTTGGGATGTCTGGTGTGAATCGCTTTCTTGAGGTCATGCCACAGCATCTCAATTGGGTTGAGGTCAGGACTCTGACTGGGCCACTCCAGAAGTTGTATTTTCTTCTATTTAAGCCATTCTGTTGTTGATTTACTTCTATGCTTTGGGTCGTTGTTCTGTTGCAACACCCATCTTCTGTTGAGCTTCAGCTGGTGGACAGATGGCCTTAAGTTCTCCTGCAAAATGTCTTGATAAACTTGGGAATTAATTTTTCCTTCGATGATAGCAATCCGTCCAGGCCCTGACGCAGCAAAGCAGCCCCAAACCATGATGCCCCCACCACCATACTTCACAGTTGGGATGAGGTTTTGATGTTGGTGTGCTGTGCCTCTTTTTCTCCACACTTAGGGCTAGATTCAGCAACAACATACAGCGGCGTATCTCCAGATACGCCACCGTAATTTAAAATCTGCTCCGTCGTACCTTTACGCCGATTCTCAAAGGCAGATACGTTCAAAAAATAGTCTTCCTCCGCTGACGTAACTTGAATACGCCGGCGTATAATTGCGTGCAATTTTACGCTGGCCGCTAGGGGCGCTTCCGTAGATTTCAGTGTAGAATATGCAAATGCGCTGGATACGCCGATTCACAAACGTACGTGCGCCCGTCGGAATTTTTTTATGTCGTTTGCGTAAGGCTTTTCGGGTGTAACGTTGCACCTGCTTCTATGAGGCATACGCAATGTTAAGTATGGACGTCGTTCCCGCGTCAAATTTTTAATTTTTTACGTTGTTTGCGTAAGTCGTTCGCAAATAGAGCTGGACGTAATTTACGTTCACGTCAAAACCAATACGTCCTTGCGGCGTACTTTGGAGCAATGCACACTGGGATATGTACACGGACGTCGGGTCACCACCCATTTACATAAAACACGCCCCCCTCATTTGAATTAGGCGCGCTTACGTTGGCCCGATTTATGATACGCCGCCGTAACTTAGGAGGCAAGTGCTTTGTGAATACAGCACTTGCCTCTCTGATTAACGGCGCATTGTTACGGCGGCGTAGCATATCGTATTTACGCTACGCCGCCGTAACAATGCGCCGGCTACCTGAATCTAGCCCATAATGTTGTGTGTTTCTTCCAAACAACTCAACTTTGGTTTCATCTGTCCACAGAATATTTTGCCAGTACTGCTGTGGAACATCTAGGTGCTCTTGTGCAAACTGTGAACGTGCAGCAATGTTTTTTTTGGACAGCAGTGGCTTCCTCTGTGGTATCCTCCCAAGAAATCCATTCTTGTTTAGTGTTTTACGTATCGTAGATTCGCTAACAGGGATGTTAGCATATGCCAGAGACTTTTGTAAGTCTTTAGCTGACACTCTAGGATTCTTCTTCACCTCATTGAGCAGTCTGCGCTGTGCTCTTGCAGTCATCTTTACAGGACGGCCACTCCTAGGGAGAGTAGCAGCAGTGCTGAACTTTCTCCATTTATAGACAATTTGTCTTACCGTGGACTGATAAACAGCAAGGCTTTTGGAGATACTTTTATAACCCTTTCTAGCTTTATGCCAATCAACAATTCTTAATTGTAGGTCCTCTGAGAGCTCTTTTGTGCGAGGCATCATTCCCATCAGGCAATGCTTCTTGTGAAAAGCAAACCCAGAACTGGTGTGTGTCTTTTATAGGACAGGGAGGCTGTAACCAACACCTCTAATCTCATCTCATTGATTGGACTCCAGTTGGCTGACGCCTCACTCCAATTAGCTCTTGGAGATGTCATTAGTCTAGGGGTTCACATACTTTTCCCACCTGCACTGTGAATGTTTACATGGTGTGTTCAATAAAAACATGGTAACATTTAATTCTTTGTGTGTTATTAGTTTAAGCAGACTGTGATTGTCTATTGTTGTGACTTAGATAATCAGATCACATTTTATGACCAATTTGTGCAGAAATCCATATCACTCCAAATGGGTTCACATACTTTTAATTGCAACTGTAATAATATACTGCACCAACCTAAGGAAATGTGAGCAGCCAACACAACAATCAGACTAATTGTGAACACGTGTAAATATAAAGTGTAGCGATAAAGAGTGTATTAGGTGGATGACCCAACCTAAAATTTGTAAAACCGTCTCTGAAAACGAAATAAAAACATTTTGTTGGATTAAAAAAAAAAAGTTTGTAAAACCGTAAGATAGTGGAAAGACCTATCCTGAATAACACCCTAAAGTGCATGTAAAAAATCCCTTGCGGTATAGTATTGCAAGAAAATCACTGACAGAGAATAACAAAAATAAGTACAGTTGAGCCTTGGATTACGAGCATAATCCGTTCCAAGAGAATGCTCGTAATCCAAAGTACTCGCATATCAAAGCAAGTTTTCCCACTGAAGTCAATGGAAACGAAAATAATGTGTTCTGCATTGACTTCAATGGGATGCAATACCGAATGCGGCCAGAGGTGGGGGGGTGCCAGAGAGAGCCGAAAACAGCCGAAAAGAACCGAGGGCACTTCGGCTCGGGTTCTGTGCCCCTGTACCTCAGGTCAAATGAGGTACTGCAGGCCTATTTTTGGCTCTGCTCAGCTCCTGCGCCCCCAAACCTCAGGCCAAATGAGGTACTGCATGCATATTTAGCTTGAATTCTGCTCGTCTTGGGAGTCAACACTCGCAAACCGAGTCAGAATTTTAAAAAAAAGTTGCTCGCAAATCAAAACTCTCTCAAACCAAGTTACTCTTAAACCGAGGTTCCACTGTATTTAAACAAAGTGATCATTAACACCACTGAGTGAACAAATAAAATCCACAACTGTGTAATCACTGATTATGCATCAAATCTCTGAAATGACAACAATGATATATATGCATGAAATGTGGTCCAGGTATCACAACAGAGAACCGCCAAGTGCAATAAAAAATCCAGTATCTAGTGAAAGAGAAATAATAATATTTCTAACTTAAAATAACTTAAGAGTCCATACAAAAGAAATCAGCAGTAATGTAAGCAGATGACACACTGTTGTTGCAGACGTCTAATGCCGCGTACACACAATCAGACTTTCCGATGGAGATGCAGAGTCCGTCCTTACATCAGGTGCCTCCAGCAGAGTCAGTCCTTGCATCAGGTGCCCCCAACAGAGTCCATACTTACATCAAGTGTTCTCAGCAGAGTCCCTTCTTACATCAGGTGTCCCCAGCAGAGTCCCTCCTTATATCATGTGTCCCCAGCAGAGTCCCTTCTTACATCAGGTGTCCCCAGCAGAGTCCCTCTTTACATCAGGCGTCCCCAGCAGAGTCCCTCCTTACATCAGGCGTCCCCAGCAGAGTCCCTCCTTATATCAGGCGTCCCCAGCAGAGTCCCTCCTTATATCATGTGTCCCCAGCCCAGCAGAGTCCCTTCTTACATCAGGCACCGCAGTAGCAGCTTAATCTCTATTGTACTAGCCGCCAGTGTTCTTCTGATCTTCTTAAAATTGGCGGCCGGCGGAGACATTGTCTCCGCCAGCCGCGGAGAAAATTCCGAAAAAACTGATTTCCCTGGACATTTCCCTGGACAAAATAAAATCGGGAAAAGTGTCTAAATCCCGGGAATGTCCTGGGAAATTCGGGACAGTTGGTAACTATGTGCACTTATTCACAACTATTCAGAAGAACACAACCTTCAAGTGTGTACGATGTATGTCCTTTGGGGAGAAGGTTGCAGCAGGTCCCGGTAGCACGCAGAGTTACTTGGAACTAAAGGCAAAACTTTTTTTCATTTTGGATAGAGTAAGGGAGGGTCATAACCCTGGTAAGGTTTATTTTTGCCATCTGTGTCCCATTGGGGTCCCATTAAATATTCCTCAAAAGTAAGGACACCATGATTCCTAAACTGAGCTGGTCCAGGCCGTAATCTGGTTGGGTATGGCTGTACTTTTCTTTTGGTTTTCCCAGCACCGAAGAGCTATAGTAATGGCTTGTAGCAGAAAAGCAGGTATCAGGGCCATTAGGGTTTGTTCTTAGGTGTGGTAGCCCTTGCTGCCCCTCTGAAGAGAACGGTTGACAGGTGGCTGGAAGGCGATATGCCACCTCCTTGCTGGCTGTTTCAACCCCAAAAAAAGGTGACCAGATTTTTAAAATAAATTCCGGGGACATATTTTTTTCTTTCCTAGTAATGGCAACAATCAGCAACTCTCTGCTCGTCGCTGCCTGCCTCACAGCCTCTCAAGTCTTACTCTTCGGGCCCCGGCTACTACTGGATGAGGAGCGGAGGAAGATCACTCCGCCAGGGAAGGCAAGGAGATAGGCAGGTGGCTGACCAGAGCCAAGGCAGAAGAACATGCGAGCGAAGCTGAATGGGCATGCGCCCGAAACTGAAGAAATATTCCCTCCGCTCCGACCAGCACATGATCATCAGAAAGGGGGACAGATAATGGGAAAAATACGACCCCCCTATGCTAGTAGGCACGGCGGAGCGGGGGTGTGTAATTCTAATTTTTTTATTTTAATTCTGCACTTATTGTCTTTGAAATTGCCCCTGCCCCCTATTAAATCCAATCTGGGGACAAAACCAGGGACAGACTTGGTCCGGGGACAGTGTCCTCAATCAGGGGACTGTCCCCTGAAACTGGGGATGTCTGGTCACCCTACCCAAAAAGGCTCAACCAAATGTGGTGGTTGGGCAGTTGCGACGCTGCCCCAGTAACTAATGGGTCATGCTCGGTGACCGTACTGCACACCGAGTGCCAATGAGTTCAAGTTTTGCCATGCTCCACAGTATGTGGACAGCCCTAAGCGGCTGCATGTCTTTGTTTCAGTGGGTGGTTGGTGGGAGTGGTAAATCCAGGGCTCCACCTGCTTTCACAGCTCCCTGGCTGCATGTCTGAACAAAGCTTACACTTGCAATTGGCGGGCGATAAGACCAGGGGGTTGAGCCACTTTTTTTTTATGTTGTATTTTTTATGTTGTATTATTATGTTGTATTATGTTGTATTTTTAATTTTGTATTAAGTGAAGGTTATATGTCCTGTTTACTGATAACAGTAAACAGGACAAAGAGAGGGTGAATCTCCCTTATTGGGGACACAGACAGCAATAAAGTCCCAGCAGATGTTCTTATCCCTCTCCGCTCTTTTCAAAACTTCAGTTCTACTTTCAGCCTCTTTTGGCAACTGATAATCTTCTAACGATGTAACGGTGAAATCTGCATTTGAATTGTTTGCAAAACACATTGTAGATCTAATTTTATAATTTTTATGTTGCCCACAGTATGCAGCAACAGCATTGACATACGTAACAATGTAAGTGAATTTAAGGAGCTGGAAGACTGTGTCGTGATTGAAGGCTACCTCCAGATTTCATTAATCTTCACCGCAAAGGTTGAAGATTTCCGGAACTTGCGTTTTCCCAAGCTCACAGTGATTACAGATTATTTACTGCTTTTCGGGGTGTCGGGCCTGGAGAGTCTGAGTGACCTCTTTCCCAACCTCACCGTCATCCGTGGCCGCGTTCTGTACTACAACTACGCCTTGGTTATCTTCGAGATGACGGACCTAAAGGAGATTGGGCTTTACAGCTTGCGGAATATTAAACGGGGTGCTATAAGGATCGAAAAGAACCCCAAATTGTGCTACCTTTCTACTGTGGATTGGTCACTGGTCTTGGAAGCGGTCTACAACAATTACATTGTCGGGAATAAACCACCAAAGGACTGTGGAGATATGTGTCCTGGCACTATGGAAGATAAGCCAATTTGCCAGAAAACCGTGATTGACAATGAATTTTCATACCACTGCTGGTCAGCCGAACATTGCCAGAAAGGTAAGATCATGCAAATGTGATATGCTTTAGGTGTGGGCACAAAGAAAAGACTGCGCCAGTCCAAGTCCCGAGTATATTCCCTGGGTCCCCCTCCACACTGATTGCTGGCTTTAGGAGCTCATCCTGCTTGTCACAGATGGCTTCCAACATCTTAAACCATGATGCATTTCACCCTAATTGGGCTTATTCGTAGAGGTCACCTCTTTAGATAAGTCCAGTCAGGGTGAAATGCATCAAGGCGCCTGGCTTGGGGTACGGAAAATGTTGGAAGCCAACTGCTAGACTATGGGTGAAGTGTTTCACACTAATCGGGTTTATTCGTAGAGGTCACCTCTTCAGATAAGCCCAGTCACAGTGAAATGCATCAAGGTACATGGCCTAGGGCGCGGATTATGTTCACAGCCATCCTCTAGACTATTTTTATTTGTAGAAGGCGGACTATGATGGAAACTGTGACAGACTCAGAATGTAACGGAACGTCCCACACTCCGCTGGAGTGCTTCCGTCATATACCGCTTCCTATCAGTCTGGATATAGATATCAGATATTCCAGCTGCCCTCAACACACAATGAGACAAGACTTGTTTGTGTGCTAAACATGGAGGGGTGGATTCAGATAGACTTACGACGGGTGTATCAGTAGATACGCCGTCGTAAGTCCGAATCCTCGCCATCGTAACTGTATGCTCAAACTGAGATACGCTTAAATGTTGCTAAGATACGACCGGCGTAAGTCTCCTACGCCGTCGTATCTTAACTGCATATTTACGCTGGCCGCTAGGGGCGTGTACGCTGATTTACGCCTAGAATATGTAAATCAGCTATATACGCCGATTCACGAACATACGCCCGGCCGTCGCAGTAAAGATACGCCATTTACGTAAGGGGTTTTCAGGCGTAAAGTTATTCCACCAAATACATGGCGCAGCCAATGTTAAGTATGGCCGTCGTTCCCGCGTCAAAATTTTAAAATTTTACGTTGTTTGCATAACTCGTCCGTAAATGGGGCTGGCCCGTAATTTACGTTCGCGTCGAAAGCATGACGATTTGCCGACGTCATTTGAAGCATGCGCACTGGGATAGGTCCATGGACGGCGCATGCGCCGTTCATTATAAACGTCAAATACGTGGGGTCACTAGTATTTTACATAGAACACGCCCCCAACCAGCCTATTTTGAATTAGGCGGGATTACGCCGGCCCAGTTACACTGGGCCGCCGTAAGTTTCAGCGCAAGTTCTATGTGAATACAGTACTTGCTGCTCAATCTTACGGCCGAGTAGTGTATCTGAGATACGCTACGCTCGCCTAATTCTACCTGAATCTAGGCCGGAGTGTTTAATAGAACCAAGAATACAGCCTTATATACAGTTAGAGCAGGT
This sequence comes from Rana temporaria, assembly GCF_905171775.1. Taxonomy (NCBI): domain Eukaryota; kingdom Metazoa; phylum Chordata; class Amphibia; order Anura; family Ranidae; genus Rana; species Rana temporaria. Next base: position 20,625,749 of record NC_053491.1, on the reverse strand, counting down.
AACCAGAACATAAACATGAGCTAATTAACTAATCATTTACCCAGACGAGGTGACTCCGAGATATGACCTTTCAAGGTAGACATCCCGTCTCCTCTTACCTGCTATACAATACACATTATCATAAGTGTAAACACAGGACATCTTCACACAATAGCAGGGTCAATTAGCACAGAGAACAGGGATGGCTGGAGGCGAGGACATTAGCATCTATGAATGAGTCATTCTTACAACCAACCCTTTGAGTTCAGAATCAACAACCAGCAAATAGTTCTCACAGATATCCTGGAATATATTGTGGATAATAATGACATAATAATCCCCTCTTAGGTAGTCCAAGATATAATTTCTCAGTCATCCTATGCCCCTAGTGGACATAGGATGATTTTAGACATAAGAGGGTCCAAGTCTGTCACAGAAACCAACTGCTAGACTATGGCTGCCGTGTTTCACCCTTATTGGGCCTATTCATAGAGGTCACCTCTTCAGATAAGCCCAGTCGTGGTAAAATGCATCAAGACGTCTGGCTTAGGATGCGGACTATGTTAGAAGCCAACTTCTAGACTAGGCCTGATGTGTTTCACGCTAATTGGGCTTATTTGTAGAGGTCACCTCTTCAGATAAGCCCAGTTGACAGCCATCCTCTAGACTATTCTTATTTGTAGAAGGCGGACTATGATGGAAACAAACTGCTAGACTATGCCTGACGTGTTTCACCCTAATTGGGCTTATTCGTAGAGGTAACCTCTTCAGATGAGCCCAGTTGAGGTGAAATGCGCCAGTTCATCATGGTTTGGGAGGGGGACTATTTCAGAAGCCAACTGCTTTGATTAAACTTTATGGTGGGACTTTATGGAAGTGCCACTGTGTCTTTTCTTTTTTCCATGCTTTAGACAACCCTATAGAATGGTTGTAACTTGTGTGTTGAGAAATAACAGTGACCATTCACATTTCTTTATGGTGACTGTAATGGTCACCACCGTTTACGACCTTCCATCAACTACGACAGCTCATCTGACACACAGACAAACCAGCAGGCATCCCATTTCCCAGAATAACGAGACTTGGTCCGTGTTCTCTGGTTTCAAATGTAAGACAACTTTAATGGTTCACTCTCAGATTTTATACAGTTTTCAAGGCACAGGAACAATCAAACTCTCCACCCACACCCTGGGGGGGCTTTAATACACCTTCAGATGGCTAATTGCTAAACATTCTAGACATGTCGGCGCCGGCCTATAATTATCATGATCTAATCACTGCACATTCCTTCATTAACAGAACTCAAACAAAACACCATCACACAATGATCTCTTCTCAATCCACATCCATAGACAGACGTTCTGTCTCTGCATACAGCTTGACAGAAAGGTATTCACACCTCTGAGCATCAATAGGCTTAAAGCAGTGTTATCACACAATGAAAGGTCTTTCAGAAGCAGACTCAATTAGCATGTCACTAGCCAGGGCTAATCATAGAAATGAGTCACTATTGACTGGTTGGGTCACAATGAACCAACAACTTGCAATATCTCAAGATCCTGCAATATGAACTATCAGTGATGTCCCCTGTCCTGTAATTTAGGATATCATTTCTCAGTCACCCTATGGCCCTATCGGACATAAGGTGACCCTAGACATAAGACTCCTTGGTGACGCCGGTCATCCTTACAAAGTCTCCATTTGTCCCGGGTCATTCCGTTACAGTGACTATGTAGGAATTGCATTAAAGGAGGCAAATAAGGTCAGGAGTCCAACACTGGCTGCATGCTTGTTTTTGGTGTTTGATTTTCCTAATGGCGAAGCAAGATTAAGGAGCTTGCAGTTCTAACAAGTCGGTTTAGACCATTTTTTCATAATAGGTGTCTTTAAAGCTCAACTCAAAGAAAAATCAATTGGACCTACCTTGTGACCTCTAATGATTGCTATTTAAAATCCGGAGGGTTGCTGGCAAAGCTCAAATTGCCATTGGTACACCGTGCCACATACAGTCCTGAGTTGTGATCTTCCAGGTTGTGCTGCAGTGACTTCCCTTTCCTTGAGGACCTCTTCATATGGATTGCAAGTGGCTGGCGTGTGGCTTCCCATTTGGCTGTAATGGGTGCATTTTACAGGCAGTGAAGAATTTAAATTTCTGCAGCCATGAAGCATCGCGCCTGCAGCATGTGTACTACCTTCCAGCTGCAATATTAGGATTTAGGTGGGTGGTGGTAAAAACAAGGATCAGCCCCCTATTTTTACTGCCCCACACCCATGATTGCCTCCTAAATGCCTGGTATCTGCTGCTTTATTGCCCCTGAAAAGCATTCATTTGCAGGCTGCTTCTCAGAGGGCAGCGGGCACTGCCGCCACAGTGAAAGTGCCCTTAGGGTGAGTGAGTGTAATGGGTCACTTGACTGACACGTCTTCTATTCAAAAATCTTCTTGTAAGTCACTGCAACACCACTTGGAAGACCACAGCTTAGGCTGGAAGTGGCATGGACTACCACATTGTGCCTCCCAGCAGCCCTCTAGATGTTACAATTATTTGAGGGAACGCACAGGCCCAATGTAAAGTTTACAAATCAACTTGTCAACAAGTTTAGCTTTTAATTCACCCATCATATGAAACTAAATTGGAGTACATGGCTTTTCTGTTGCTTTTGGTTATGTTTGATGTGAATGCTCCTAAGACGTAGGGATGAGCTTTGTGTTCGAGTCGAACTCGCGTTCGACTCGAACATCGTTAGTTCGATCGTTCGTCGAATTACGAACATTATGGGCCGTTCGCCCCCAAATTCGAGTGGCATGTCACGGCTCATAATTCACTGCAGCATCGCAGTGCATTGCTGGCTGATAATTGGCCAAGCATGCACTACGACCCGCATGCTTGGCCAATCACAGCTTGCAAAAAACGGAGAGCCATAATTGGCCAAAGCCAGGGTGGCTTTGACCAATTATGGCTCAGGGGGTTTAGTACACGCCCCACACTATATAAGGTTGCCTGGAAGTCGGCCTTGTGTAGTGTGTTGCAGTGGTTTACAGAAAGAGACAGAAAGAGAGAGTGTGCGGGGTCGCCTCCCCTATATAAGAAATGTCAAAGCTCCAGCCACGTCATTCCGCTGGGCTGTGTCCGGCGGAGAGAGGCGGCCTCCGATGCTGTGCTCTGGAGCTCTGGATGCCAGAAGATCTTCTCATCGCTGGACCGGAGAGGAGATCACCCGTCGCTGAATACAGACAACGTTGGAGCAGGGAGTCACCTTGTCTGGGTAAATGATTAGTAATTAGCTCATGTAGATTCTCTCGGAGACAGACTGTCTGTCTCCTAAAAGATGTGTATTGGAGGCTCGTTAGTACCCATTGTATGATGTTGTAGGTGGAGTGTGTCATTGTCCATTTGATTACTGCAAGTATTCTTTTTGGTGTATACAAGAGCCTGCCTTCTCAATAAAGATTGTTCTATGCCTGGTACACAAAGTCTTGGCTCATGTTTGGGGGAATATTCTAACCATTGGGAAGAATCATCCTGGAAATTGCATTCATCTCCACTATCCCTCTACCTCCTAGGGTAGCGATAATCCCTTATGCTCGGCGATTGAGGGATGGAAAGAAGGCTGCAGTACCATAACCACTGCAGCTCTTAACATACCCCATAGATGCCAAATACAGGTTTTGTCAGCAAGTTTTTGCATCCATGAATATATATATATATATATATATACACAGGGGGGTAGATTCAGGTAGCTTTTACGGCGGCCTATCTCCAGATACGCCGCCGTAATTTGAAATCTGCGCCGGCGTATCGTTACGCCGATTCTCAAAGGCAAATACGCTACAAAAATAGGCTTCCTCCGCCGACGTAACTTGAATGCGGTGGCGGCGTATAATTGTGTGCAATATTACGTTGGCCGCTAGGGGGCGCTTCCGTTGTTTTCGACGTAGAATATGCAAATTAACTAGATACGCCGATTCACAAACGTACGTACGACCGGCGCAATTTATTTACGTCGTTTACGTTAGGCTTTTTCGGCGTAAGGTTGCTCCTGCTTTTAGGTGGCGCAGCCAATGTTAAGTATGGGCGTCGTTCCCGCTTCGAAATGTGAATTTATTACGTTGTTTGCGTAAGTCGTTCGCGAATAGGGCTGGAATTTACGTTCACGTCGAAAGCAATGACGATTTGCGTTGGAATTTCGAGCATGCGCAGCGGGGATTTTTTCACGAACGGCGCATGCGCCGTTCGTAAAAAGCGTAAAATCCGCGGGGTCAACCTAATTTAAATAAATACGATACGCTGCGCCGCCGTAAGTAGGGGCGCAGATACCTGAATCCAGCCCAGGGCTTTTTTCTCAAACAATAGGTGCTAGAACTTAACCACGGCCCCACAAAACCCCTCCCCCTACACACACCCTCCAAATCACATCAAATAGTGGGCGTGGTCAGTAAAATTTCACGAAAACAGTAGGAGGGTCTTAAAGGGGCATTACAATTTGCTTGAAATCCGTACAGAGATAAAAATCTAATACTGTATCTGGTATAAACATTTCCCTGCAGTAGACGCGACTTAATAAGGACATTTTTGTGGTTAAATCTTGAACTGAATACTTCCGTTTTATACTCCGGCTTCTAATGAGAGAGTTATGTCTCTTATGCCGCGTACACACGATAATTTTTCAGCATGATAGAAAACTTCCTTTTTCAGCATGTCCAAAAAACGAAATTTTTCCAACTTTATCATTAAAAACGACGTTGCCCACACACCATCGTTTTAAAAAAATGATGAACAAAGCGCGGTGACGTACAACACGTACAACGCCACTCTAAGGCCCCGTACTCACGACCAAACATGTCTGCTGAAACTGGTCGGCAGACCAATTTCAGCAGACATGTTCCGTCGTGTGTACAGCCGCGCGGACAGGATTCCAGCAAACAATTGTCTGACAGACCGTTTCTGAGCAGACAACCGTTTCCCGGACTTGCTTTAAAACAGTCCGCTGGAAACCTGTCCGCCCGGACATGTACGGTCGTCTGTACAGACCTACCGTACATGTCCTGCCGCCCGCCATCCCTCGCATGCGTCGAATAACTTCGACGCATGCGTGGAAGCATTTTCAAGGCAGGCTGCCCACGCCGGCGCGTCATTGTCGCGGCGACACCGCGTCATCGACGCGTCGACACCGCGGACACGCCCCGCGTATTGTTTACGCGCGGTCTTCTGTTCGATGGTGTGTATAGCCATCGAACAGAAGTCCCCGGGCAGGCCCCGGCCAGACATGTCCGATGGAAAAGGTCTGCAGACCGTTTTCATCGGACATGTCCTGCCGTGAGTACTCGGCCTAAAGGGGAAGTTTTATTCGCCTTTTGGCTGCTTTAGCTGATTCCGTGTTAGTAAAAGACGATTTGCGCTTTTCCGTCTGTTACAGCGTGATGAATGTGCTTACCCCATTCTGAACGCTAGTTTTACCAGAACGAGCGCTCCCGTCTCATTACTTGCTTCTGAGCATGCGCGGGTTTAAAACGTCGTTTTAGCCCACACACGATCATTTTTTACAACCCGAAAAAACACCTTTTTAAAACAGCGTTAAAAAATGCAGCATGTTCGAAAAAAAATTGAAACTGAAAAACGATGTGCAGCCCACACACGATCATTTTAAATGATGTTTTTTTAAAAACAACGTTTTTTTCATGCTGAAAAATGATCGTGTGTACGCGGCATTAGGACTTGTTTTGAAATTTTTGTCATATTTTATGCGTTTTTTTGTCCCTGCAGTGTGCCCCGGCAAGTGTGAGAGACTCTCCTGTACAGACAAGGGCGAGTGCTGCCATCCGGAGTGCCTGGGAAGCTGTACCGCTGCAAACAACGACAGCGCCTGCGTGGCTTGTCAACACTTCTTCTACGAAGACAGATGTGTCCCCAGCTGTCCAGAGAACACCTACAGCTTTCAGGGGTGGCGCTGCATCACCTTGGAAGAATGTGCCAACATGCACACCATATATAATGTCACAGACCATTACATCCTCCATAACGGGGAGTGTGTGTACGAATGTCCATTAGGATATCGAGCCAATGACAGTCAAAGGTAACCGTGTCCATTTCTTTGTAATGACCAGGGCTTTTTTTCAGCAGGAATGTGAGGGAATGCCGTTCCAGTACCTCCTAGCATTGTAATGACTGGGGTGTGCTGGAGGGTCTATGGGGATCTATTGTCACTGGGGGAAGGGGGTCTTTTGTTGCTGGAAGGGTTTTATGTTACCTGACGGGTCTACTGCTGAGGGATGGGTCTACTGATGCCAGCTCCTGAGCAGGGCCGCCATCAGGGGGGTACAGGCAGTACACCTGTAAGGGGCCCGGAGGTCCCCAGGGGCCGGATGGCAACCCTCTTAAAAAAAGGGGTCCGGAGGTCCCCAGGGGCCCGGAGGCCCACAGAGCCCCATATGGCAACCCCCCTTTTTTTTTATTTCATTTTTTATAAAAAATATATATTTTTTTTTATAAAAAAAAATATTTTTTTTCAATATATTTTTATTTTATTTTTTATTAAAGAGCCATTTTTTTTGTATATATATTTATTACTATTATTATTATTATTAAAGGGCCCAGAGGTCCCCATGGCCACGGATGGCAACCCCCTTTTTTTTATTAAAAGAAAATATATTTTTATATATATATTTTTTTTTTATTATTAAAGGGCTTAGAGGTCCCCAGGGCCCCATGTGGCAAACCCCCTTTTATTTATTTGTTATAAATGTTTATTTTTTTATTTTTGTTTATATATATTAATTTTTTTATTAAAGGGCCCAGAGGTCCCCAGGGCTCTGGATGGCAACCCCCCTTTTTTTATTTTTTTATAAATGTTTATTTATTTTTATATATATATATATATATATATATATATATATATATATATATATATATATATATATATATATATATATATATATTTTTTTTTTATTAAAGGGCCCAGAGGTTTCTTTTTTTTAATATTAGGTCCCCAGGGCTCCGGATGGCTACCCCCCTTGTTTATATATATTTTTTTTTGTAATGGGCCCCCCCTCTCAATTTCAGGCAGCAGCACCCCCCCCCCCCCCCCTGGTTCTCTGCTCCAGGGGGCCCATGCCTGAAGCTGTGTAAGGGGCCCCATAATTCCTGATGGCTGCCCTGCTCCTGAGAGATATATTATTGCTGGCAGGGGGGCTGTTGTTGCTGGGGTGGGTCTATATTTGCTAGGGGGTATTTTGTGGCTGCAGGATCTGTGGTTGCTGGGGAGGTAAATTGCTAGCTGCAGGGAATTTCATTGCTTTTCTTGTTATTAAAGTGATTGTAAAGGCTCTTTTTTCTTTTTAATAACAAACATGTTATACTTTCCTCCCATGTGCAAGGTTTTTCCACAGAGCAGCCTCAATCCACCTCTTCTGGGGTGCCCCAGCGGTGCTCCTGGCCCCTCCTCTTCATTGGGTACCCCTACGGAGAGACACTTTCCATAGGAGCACTCGTGCGGGCACACTCACTAGTCCTGCTGCTGCGTCCGTGAACACAGACAGTGGGACTCGGCCCCGCCCTCCCAGCTCTTGTGTCATCGGATTTGATTGAGAGCAGCGGGATCTAATGGCTCCTGATGCTATCAATCTACCCAATGAGGGCCCGAGACAGCTGCTGGAGCTGTTGTGCTTGTCCCAGTTGCTGGAAAGATTGGGTTCAGGTAAGAAAGGGGGGGGGGGGCTCTTGGGGGCAGCAGCACTAAAGGGGTTGTAAATCCTCAAGGTTTTTCACTCTATGCATTAAGGTGAAAAACCTTTTGTGATGCAGGTGCCCCCCCAGAGCCCCCCTTTTACTTACCTGAACCCGATCTTTTCAGCGACGGGGACAAGCTTAGCAGCTCCAGCCAGTGTCTCGTGTTCTGATTGGAGAGATTTATAGCAGCGCAGTCATTGGCTCCTGCTGCTGTCAATCAAATCCAATGATGCGGGGGCGGGGCTGAGTCCTGCTGTCTGTGTCAATGGACGCAGCAGGACACGGAAGCGCGCCCGCACAAGTTCCCAAAGGGGGAGCGGCTCTCCAATGGGGCACTCGAAAAGAGGAGGAGCCAGGAGTGCCACTGAAGGACCCCAGAAGAGGAGGATCAGTGCCACTCTGTGTAAAACCAACTGCACAGAGGAGGTAAGTGTAGCGCTACCCCCGAAGGAGGCACTGGTTTGATTTGGGATCTACTCTCTTTTGGTTTTGCTCACCCCTATTTAACTAACTCAAACCCTCCCTTGACACATCAGAAGTCTGGAGAATGAGATATTGTGACCCCTGCTGAGCTGGAGTCACAATAGCAAGCATGCAATATACAGTGACAATATAGCAATTGAATTACCTGCGGTTGTAGACGGTCCCTCCAGACAAAGAAAAGAAAAGAATACACTCCACACAGTGAATATATTTGAATGTAAAGAGAGATAAGTTTACTGTACAGAACTTAACAGGCAAGCATAAGTTCAAGCATAAACACAACTAGCAAGTAAGGACTTAATATGATCCGCAAGGGCCCTTGCAAGGATCTGCAATTTATGTAAGCAAAAGAAAGTTAACCTATGAATGGTACCATTCGTTTAATCTAATAGCAGGCAGTCCATGCTCGCGAGCGCCCTCTAACGGGCAGTCCTACAGAACAGTTAATATCCCCGTTGCGGCCGGTCGGTGCACGTTAAAGTTTGTAATCCACCGGTGGCAATTGGGGAAAAGGAAGCCTAAGCAACAAAATGTCTAGGGTAGTTGAATGTTGGTGGATTGACTGCTCGTCAGCGTCAACCACTTCTGTGTAACACTGGAACAGTTAAATGGGCCTCTAAGTCCCGGCTAGGGGCCGAACAAATGTCTGTGGCCTGTGAAATGGCACTAGGTGTCTGTGTTAAACCGAGAGTCTGAAGTTGAGCATGTGCTCTCTCACCCAACAGGCCGATCCGCCTGAGTTCTCCTCAGAAAGGGCGCGCTGACAAGCACTGCTCCACGGCACACAGGATCCCGGATGGAGGTACTCCACTGTTTCAGTGTCAGCTGGGCAGTCTCCTCATCTTCATGAACACGGGTCGGATGCTGGGGTCTTGCTTCCGTCTGGATGGCTGGCTTCTCAGTGGATAGGCCCAGGCTTCTGGCCTAACGGCACGGCTGTGCTCTGTTAGCGGGTCCGCAGAGGAGAGAAGTGCAGGTCCCGAGAGAAAAAGAGCAGCCACTCCCTTTCCTTAAATAACCTCCCCCATAAGTCCGTGCAGAGGTGTCACATGTTCCAATAATACAGGGCATTGTGGGAAGTGTAGTCTGTTTCTCCTACGAGTCAGTGGAGTCCATATCTCCTGCTACTTGCAATGGGGATGACCTGTCGTAAAGTTCTGACAGGATGACCCCGCTACACAAGTATGACATGTTTTTTTTTTTTTAACTGCTTGCCGACCATCACACAACGATATACATGGCATGGGCAGGCAGATGGACGTATATATACGTCCCCTTTAAGAAGCATCATTGCAAGCTCCGTGACTCCGACCGCAGATCCCGCGAACTCGATGTCCGCGGGGATACCCGCGATCGTCTCACGGAGAGGAAGAACGGGCAAATGCTGATGTAAACAAGCATTTCCCCATTCTTCCTAGTGACAGGAAACTGATCACAGCTTCCTAGAATCCAAAGCGGTGATCAGTGACGTGTAACACACAGCCCATCCTCCCTACAGTTAGAATCACTCCCTAGGACACACTTAACCCCTTCAACGCCACCTAGTGGTTAACCCCTTCACTGCCAGTGGCATTTTCACAGTAATCAGTGCATTTTTATAGCACTGATCGCTGTAAAAATGACAATGGTCCCAAAAATTGTCCGATTTGTCTGCCATAAAGTCGCAGTCACGATAAAAATCGCAGATCGCCGCCATTACGAGTAAAAAAAAGAAATCAATAATAAAAATGCCATAAATCTATCCCCTATTTTGTAGATGCTATAACTTTTGCGCAAACCAATCAAACGCTTATTGCGTTTTTCTTTTTACCAAAAATATGTAGAAGTATACGTATCGGCCTAAACTGTGGAAAATTTTTGTTTTTGTTTTATATATTTTTGGGGGGATATTTATTATAGCAAAAAGTAAAAAATATTGTTTTTTTTTCAAAATTGTCGCTCTATTTTTGTTTATAGCGCAAAAAAAAAAATTGCATGGGTGATCAAATACCACCAAAAGAAAGCTCTATTTGTGGGAAAAAAAGGACGTCAATTTTGTTTTGGAGCCACGTCGCATGACCGCACAATTGTCCGTTAAAGCGACGCAGTGCCGAATCGCAAAAAGTGCTCTGGTCTTTGGCCAGCGAAATGGTCCGGGGCTTAAGTGGTTAAAACAAACCTTTAGCTATCGATTTAATGCTTAGAATGTGTACTTGTCTCAATCCAAAGCACCTGGTATGATTTATTGCTGCTGTATCCTTCTTCTGCTATCTGCAGGAGTCACTTCTGACAGTCTAGGGCAGGGGTTCCCTTAAAGCGGTGGTTCACCCTATAAAAAATTTCTAACACTACATCCAGCCCAGTTCTGCAAATAATTTTTTTTGTCGCGGTAGATAGCGTGTATCGTTAGAATTCACCGCGGCTTCCGGGTAGGGAATCCCACGGGAGTGGGCATTCCTATTGACATGCCAATTGATTGACATGCTAAACGACGGCGCATACAGCGCGTCACGACTTCCCGAAAGAAGCTCGGGTCGGCTCGGCTCTATTCGGCGCCTGCGCACCGGCGCCGAATAGAGCTCCCGCGGGATTCCCTACCCGGAAGCCGCGTGAATTCTAACGATAAACGCTATCTACGGCGACAAAAAAAAAAGGTCAGTGTAATTTTATTTGCAGGGCTGGGCTGGATGTAGTGTTAGAAATTTTTTATTGGGTGAACCACCGCTTTAACCACTTAAGCCCCGGACCAATATGCAGCTAAATGCCCAGAGGTGTTTTTACAATTTGGCACTGCGCTGCTTTAACTGGTAATTGCGCGGTCATGCAATGTTGTACCGAAACAAAATTTGCGTCTTTTTCTTCGCACAAATAGAGCTTTCTTTTGGTGGTATTTAATCACCTCTGCGGTTTTTATTTTTTGTGCTATAAACAAAAATAGAGCGACAATTTTGAAAAAAATGCAATATTTTTTACTTTTTTTCTATAATAAATATCCCCCAAATATATATTAAAAAAAATGTTTTCCTCAGTTTAGGCCGATACGTATTCTTCTACATATTTTTGGTAAAAAAAATCGCAATAAGCGTTTATCGGTTGGTTTGCGCAAAATTTATAGCGTTTACAAAATAGGGGATACTTTTATTGCATTTTTATTAATTATTTTTTTTTTACTACTAATGGCGGCGATCAGCGATTTTTTTCGTGACTGCGACATTATGGCGGACACTTCGGACAATTTTGACACATTTTTGGGACCATTTTCACAGCAAAAAATGCATTTAAATTGCATTGTTTATTGTGAAAATTACAGTTGCAATTTGGTAGTTAACCACAGGGGGCGCTGAAGAAGTTATGTTTCACCTAGTGTGTGTTTACAACTGTAGGGGGGTGTGGCTGTAGGTCTGACGTCATCGATTGTGTCTCCCTATAAAAGGGATCACTCGATCGATGCAGCCGCCACAGTGAAGCATGGGGAAGCCGTGTTTACATACAGCTCTCCCCGTTCTTCATCCCGGATCGCTCCCACACGAATAACGACCGCCGTATGTACCTGGGGAGGGGTCCCGATCGGATCCCCAGCCCACGTCTAGGCAGCGACATGCGGGCACGTCGTTCTGCCTGTTCGTGCCATTCTGCCGACGTATATGTACATGCGTCGGTCGTTAAGCGGTTAAAGAACTGAAAAACCTCAATGGGAATGGGATTTTTAAGGCAACAAAATGTGTGCGACAACCAGGTCATAAAAAGTTATAGATTTATTACAATACATAAATATATATCAAAAAAAGAACAAACAAAAATAATGTCAAGAATAATGGTAAAAACTTTTCAAGAAAATACTGTAAGTCACCGCATGCCCAATAACAGCGAGCTGTGAGCGTGCAGGACAATTTTTCCAACGCGTTTCAAATTATATACATTCTTCCTCAGGGAAAAGTTGTACAGTATCAATTTCTACAAAAAATAAAAACAGAATAAATAAATAATCAAAGACAACCAAAGACATATTAGGCATAGAGAGAGGGCCGTCATCAACAAAATCCCCCCAACATCAGTTGACAGAAATCATGACTCACCCTCGCTTCAGAAGAGACATGCGCCCAAGCATCCGGAATGTGTGCTCTCAAGAACCCAAACAAAGACGTTGTGAAGGGTACCAAAGATAGAAAGTTGGTGTTCCCCAATCCTCAAATCCATAGGGGGCGGAATTAAAAATAATTCCTTTTGGCCGGCATCCAAAAGCAGCTCCTCTCCTGCTGTGTAACTGGAGGAGGAAGGACGTATGTATATGTATAAGTATCCCAAAAATTCAACTAAGAAATTATTCTTACATTGAAAGGATCAATGGGGGTATCTGTATGTAAGAAATTCCCCAAAGGAAAAAGGGAGGTAAAGTTTTCAAATTACTCACCAGCCTCAGAAAGAACAAAGAAGGAAAATAAATTTCTGGAAACAAGGAAAAAACACAATCACTAGAGTGAATGATGGTCGGACTTTGAGGCAAGACGGAAGTATGTATAAAATATATTGGCCCAGATTCAGGTACATTTGCGCGATATCTGCGGGGGAGCAGGGCAACGATTTTGCCCTGCGCCCCCGCAAATATTTTGCGCTGCCCTCGATTCACGGAGCGGGGGCGGGAATCATTTAAATTAGGCGCGCTCCCGCACGGAGCGTACAGCGCATGCTCCGTCGGGAAACTTTCCCGACGTGCATTGCGGCAAATGACGTCGCAAGGACGTCATTTGCTTCAAAGTGAACGTGAATGGCATCCAGCGCCATTCACGAATCACTTACGCAAACTACGTGAAATTCAAATTTCACGTCGCGGGAGCGGCGGCTATACTTTAGCATTGGCTGCCCCTACTATTAGAAGGGGCAGCCTTGCGCTAAAGTTGCCGTACGGAAACTCCGTACCTGGCTTGCGCAGGGCCCGCGCAAGTTTGTGAATCAGTGGAAGTATGCAATTTGCATACTACACGCTGATCACAATGGGAGCGCCCCCTAGCGGCCCACGCAAGAATGCAGCCTAAAATCTGCGTGGCATAAGAGCCTTATGCCGCGCAGATTTTAGGCTGCAGTCGGTGTAACGAGGTTCCTGAATCAGGAGCACTCGTTACACCGGAGCAAGTAAGCAATTGCGCCGTGTAACCTATGGTTACACGGGCGCAATTGCTTCTTGAATCTGGGCCATTATTTATTACAAAAGTAGAAAAATAGAAAAATTACAACATTGATGAAAAATAAGTAAAACCATCTAAAGATTTAGATGGTTTTACTTATTTTTCATCAATGTTGTAATTTTTCTACTTTTGTAATAAATAATTTGGTCTTGCCTCAAAGTCCGACCATCATTCACTCTAGTGATTGTGTTTTTTCCTTGTTTCTACTATATACGGATGTGAGTGCTTTTCCCTGTGTATCTTGTCCTTCCCTTCCCTTTCCCTGCCTTTTGCCCTCCCTTCCCGTGTTTTTGTGTTTCCTTCCCTTTCCTTCCCTATCCCTATTTGATTGAAAATACATTTCTGTCCAACCAGAATGGAAAGCCTCAACTATCCCTTCATATGAAATGGGGAGGGATAAAATTTCCTTCACACACAAATGCTCCCACTCCTTCAGGAACTGAGAGAGGAATGAATGCCAAAGGGCCCCCTTGGCGTCCTTAAGTACTTACTTTTGTCCCCGATCCAGGTGGTAAAGACCTCCCCTAATTGTGCCTGATTGGCAGATAAGGGGAAAAGAAGCAGGTGGGTCAACGAACAGACCCAAAACTGCCATGTCATCCCATGTCCCCGCCATGGGCGCTGCGTCATTCAAACGCGACACACAGTGAGCGGCAACGCATACGTCCCGCGTCACATGCGTGCCGCGTCATTCAGACGCGACACACAGTCAGCGGCGACGCTGGCGTGCCGCATCACATGGAAGGGTCACTTCCGCAATTGGAATCCCAAAACCCATTGAATCATACAGCCGCGTCACTACAGGCGCAGGCATGATAAACGTGCCGTGTCATAGGTACGCGGCAAGCGATGAAGCCGGGCACTCCATGGATCTCTACCCAAGTCGTTTCCAACCGGAAACAACACAGCGGCCATTTTGACAAAGGGAAAAGTTATTATCAAAATAAGGGCAAAATAGGAAGACATCCCGAAAAATAAAAATAAAAAGGGGAGAGAAACCTTGCATGAGTTCCAAACAAAACAAAAGGGGGGGTCCCAGACCTAAACACCCCCTGATGTTATCCAACCACAGTCCCCTTTGGGGAGGGGGGGCCATAACATTCATATAATGTTTCAAACATAAAGAAATATCTTCCATTATCAGGCAGTAAAAAAAATACCTGACCTAGTTGACGACTGGAAAAAGGGCGTATAATGATAAATAGGCTGAGGGAGGATGGAAAAGGGTCTAAGGTCTCTATTTCTATCCTGATCTCAGAAGGGAAAGGAAAGAAAGAGACATGTCTAACTGACCCTGTAATCGGGGACACAAAGGCCCGGATTCACAAAGCACTTACACTGACGTATCTCGAGATACGCCGCTTAAGTGTAAATATGCGCCGTCATATCTATGCGCCGTGCCCATAAACTGAGATACGCCTGAAAATAGGCTTCATCCGACCGACGTAACTTTCCTACGTCGGCGTATCGTGGGCGCATAGTTACGCTGGCCGCAAGTCGCGCTCCCATTGATTTCCTATTCAAATATGGAAATGAGGGAGATACGTCGATTCACGAACGTACTTGCGCCCGGCGCATAATATACGCGGTTTGCGTAAGTCGTACGTCCGGCGTAAAGTTATTCCTCATATATGAGGCGCAACTCATGCTAAGGTATGGACCAGGGAACACAGCCGTCGTATTTTACGTCGTTTACGTAGTACGTGAATAGGGCTTGGCGTAGGTTACGTTCACGTCGTAGGCAGTGATCTGTTGTATCTTAGGGAGTGGTTCCGACGTGATTCTGAGCATGCGCACCACCCACTGAAGAAGAGCCATCATAAAATGTGTGTCACTTGCTCTCTGTAATCTTGATGATGACGTTATGCTTCTCTCTTGCAGTATGTTCTGCATTCCATGTGAGGGCCATTGTCCTAAAGTCTGCATCGAGGAGAAGACCATTGATTCCGTCACCTCCGCCCAGATGTTGGAAGGATGTACAGTGCTGCAAGGAAACCTTGTGCTCAACATCCGCAGAGGCCGTAAGTAGAAAAAAAAAAAAAAAAGACAATGGCGTGGTTGATGGACAATGATTTCTATGGGGTAGTAATGACCACATCAGACCATTGGGGAGAAGATGAGCGGGTCCCGGCCAAGTGGTGAATCATTTTCTGGGCCCTGGACAGACATTGCTCTCATTTACAATACTACTTCTGTATCCTGCAGTTGTGGTTTCCATCCAACGATGGTTTTCTCATTACGTTGGTTCATTTCTTTTAGTGTTTTTCATGATCAGATCTTGTTCTTCTGTTCAGGTGGATCTTACCTTGACTTTTCGGAGGTTGAGGTATGTAAGCGGGGTGTAGGGTGTAGCGGCTTCATAGAGGGAATCACACGTACTGACTTTATAAACCAGGCAACGTTTATTACCGGAGAGACGGTAGTAGAAAGAGTATTTACAGCAGTAATGCAAGTAGTTTCACCCCAAGCATGGAGGCACAGATACACAGTCACTTCTGATGTAAGCAGTAGTTTTATTCGTCAGTGTGACGGTAGTAGAAAATATCCCTGTCAAGCATTCCCTTCTTCCCATAAAAGAAAATCACACAATATTCCACGAGTAGGAATATCCCTGGAATCGCTGAATAATCCATACATGAGCCAAAGCTTAATGCTGGAACAAGAGACACTTTAATGGCAACATTCTGCTAGTTATATACAGTTTACAAGCTAATCATGAATCAAAGAACAATGAAATCTCCACCCCCTTTTCACACACTGGGGCTCCAATACAGATTATAGGTAGACACTCTGGTGCCGACCCCGACAAGACACATTTCTTTAGATAATGAAATCAGTGAAGTTAATTACTAATTGTAACAGAATACGTTATCTAGACAGCTTGGCTCCTCATATAGAAGAGGTAATTACTACAACGAAGCAATCAGAATAATTAACATGAGCCAATTATCTAATCATTTAGCCTGACGATACAATACACATCTCTTAAGGGTAAACACAGGTCTTCTTCACACACACAATAGATCAATTACCCTTTAGAATAGAGAGCTGGCTGGTGATGGGACATTCGCATTTCAACAGTCTGTTATGCAGAGGAATGAGTCACTCGGGTCCACATGAAATCACCTTCTACACATAACACACACACATTAAAATAGCAGGGAGAGAATTAAACTGAAGCATATAGGCAATTGCATAAAAGTCCTTCACAATGGCCCCCCTTTTTCTCCCTGCTCCGGCAACTCGGTTGGACCTTTCCTGGTCCAGTAGGGTTGACGGGTTCAGAGCTTTTAGTCCGAGGTTAACTCCGTTTGGCGTGACAATCCATCGGCATTCCCGTTTTGCTTGCCTGGGCGATAATGAATCGTAAAGTCATAGGGCTGTAAGGCCAAGCTCCAGCGTAGCAAACGGCGTTGTCCCCTGAAACCCGGTTAAGCCACACCAAGGGGTTGTGATCGGTGATGAGAGTGAAAGCCCGGCCATAAAGGTAAGGTGTGAGCTTTTTGAGTGCCCATACCAAGGCCAAACACTCTTTTTCAATGGTGGCGTAACTGACCTCCCTTGGCAACAGCTTCCCGACTCAGGTATGCCACCGGGTCGTCAGATCACACGCCGGTCAGTCCCCAAGTCTTTGTGCGATCTGCAGAGTCACCAGAAGTCCGTGTGAAGACGGCGGATGGGTCTGTGCGCCGCCGTCTAGGTGTCCCGCTATGGGAGGGGGCAGGTTATGGCTCTGAAGTGACAATCACAGGAGATTCATAAAAAGAAAAATTGATATTTGTTGAAATGCTGTAGCACTGGTGCTCAGAGTCCGGGGGGGTTGGATCAGTGCCCCATAGGGTCAGCCACCACCTGCTCCCTCCGCAGCCGCCGGTTCTCCTCTTTGAGCTTCTCCAGCTCCATCTCCAGTTCATGGAGCCTGGGGGGGTCGGCCTGCTGTGACCTCAGGCGGTTGTTCTCCTCCTCCATGCGGCTTATGCACTTCTCCAGCTCCATGTACTCACGGATCAGCTCCTGCTTGCTCATGTCCTGCAGGCTCTCCACGTGGTACTTCTCGTAGGTCTCGGAAAAGTCCTTCTGCAGGAACTTGGTGGTGTTGTAAGGGGCCACCGGTTGGCCCTTGGCAAACATCTCGGCCCGCATCTTGGACGCCCGCTGCCACACCCTCTCCTCCAGTCGCTTCTTCTCCTCCCAGGTCAGCTTGTTATACGGCTTCCAGGACCTCTTCTTCTTGGAGGGTAGCCGGCGGTGCCTCTTTCTGCCCAGCTCCCTCCAGGGCCCCTCCGGCTCATGGCTGTCGCCCACCCGGCTGTCTCTTAATCCCCGGGCGTTTTTTCCGTTAACCATGACCAGCTGACAATGGTGTTTTCTGTTGTCCGTAATAACAGATTGTACCATGAGGGCTTCGTAAAGGGTGCCCAATGGTACTTCCTGACCCAGCTCCTGGGGATCCCAAGCCAAGTCTACACAATGGGCTGCTGCTGGTGGGCGGTACCCAGGTCGAGACCAATTTGACCTGGTGTTGTCGTCCATGGGGCAATTCTGCTTGAAGTGACCCAGCTGTTTGCACCGGAAGCAGCGTTGTTCGTTGTCCTCCTGGCGTGGATAGCGAGGGCTAGATGTCACCGGTCTGTTAGGAGGTTGGTATCTAGCGGCTGGTGGGTGTGAGGGCACGGTTGGTCATGGAGGTTGTACCCGTGGTGTGACCTGGTTCGTCTTGCGAGTATCCGCATATTCATCCGCCAACTTAGCGGCCTCTGGTAGAGTCATGGGCCTGCGATCTCTCACCCAGTCTTTGACATCCGTCTGGATGTGATTGTAAAATTGCTCCAGGAGCATTAGTTGCAAAATGTCCTCTGCGGTGGTGGCCTGGCTGCTGTTAACCCAGTTAGAGGCCGACAGGGATAACTGGCATGCCCATTCCACGTAAGAGTCTTTCGTGGTTTTGCGTGAGTCCCTGAACTTCTGTCGGTAGGACTCTGGGGTTACTGCATAACGAGCCAGGAGCACTTCTTTAACCCTGGCGTAGCTATGGATCTCCTGCTCTGGCACGGTCCGGAAAGCATCAGAAGCTTTGCCCGACAGTTTGCCTGACAATATTGAAACCCACTCCCCTCTAGCTATTCGGTGCAGGTTACATTGTCGCTCAAAATCTGCCAGGTAGTTATCAATTTCACAGTCTTTTTCATCAAAAGCTTTAAAAGCGCTAAACGGAATCTTCCTTGTGTCTGCTGTGCTGTACTCACTGTTTGGAGAATGTGCGGCTGCTTGTTGGACTGCTGCCAGTTTTAACTGTAGCTCTGCGTCTCTTATTTGTTTAGCCTCCTTCGCTAACAGGTCCATCACTTTCAGCACCACAACTGCCATTGGGTTCGGACCGAACCATGCTAGCTTCTCTCTCATTACCTTGTTGGCTGGTGATTCCTCCTCCTGAATCACTGGTGTCTCTATCTCTTGTACTGCTGGCGTTGCTGCAACCAAGTTCTCCTGGTCTAGCTCCATTAATTCTGCTATGATGACCCGCTTGGTTTTGTTGCTAGCAATCCTTCCACAAACTTCCAGTAGTTCTTTCAGTGTATTTCTTTTAAGCCGGGTGTACCAGTCTTCCATTCACTGTTCCCCGTGTCTGCTTGGAATCCTGGTGTAAAGGAAAGTAGAAGGGAAAATCCCGCTGCTGCCAACCAGTTGTGACGGTAGTAGAAAATATCCCCGTCAAGCATTCCCTTCTTCCCATAAAAGAAAATCACACAATATTCCACGAGTAGGAATATCCCTGGAATCGCTGAAGAATCCATACATGAGCCAAAGCTTAATGCTGGAACAAGAGACACTTTAATGGCAACATTCTGCTAGTTATATACAGTTTTCAAGCTAATCTTGAATCAAAGAACAATGAAATCTCCACCCCCTTTTCACACACTGGGGCTCCCATACAGATTATAGGTAGACACTCTGGTGCCGACCCTGACAAGACACATTTCTTTAGATAATGACATCAGTGAAGTTAATTACTAATTGTAACAGAATACGTTATCTAGACAGCTTGGCTCCTCATATAGAAGAGGTAATTACTACAACGAAGCAATCAGAATAATTAACATGAGCCAATTATCTAATCATTTAGCCTGACGATACAATACACATCTCTTAAGGGTAAACACAGGTCTTCTTCACACACACAATAGATCAATTACCCTTTAGAATAGAGAGCTGGCTGGTGATGCGCATTTCAACAGTCTGTTATGCAGAGGAATGAGTCACTCGGGTCCAAATGAAATCACCTTCTACACATAACACACACACATTAAAATAGCAGGGAGAGAATTAAACTGAAGCATATAGGCAATTGCATAAAAGTCCTTCACAGTCAGCACTATAGGCACTTCCCACTGACTGGCACAGTATAAACTAGGGTTGTCCCAATACCACTTTTTTTTTTAAGACCGAGTACAAGTACTGATACTTTTTTTCAAGTACTCGCCGATACCGATTACCGATACTTTTTTTAATGTCATGTGACAGTGGCACATGTGTCAGTTTTTTTACAATTCATTTTTTAATAATTTTTTACCATTTTTTGTTTGTTTTTTTTACAATGCTTTCTTTTTAGTAGGGGTGGACGTGTCAGTGTGTTTTTTATTAAAATTTTTATTATTTTTTTCCAATTCATTTTTTTTTGTTTTTTTTATCAGCCCTGTTGGGGGGCTTTGGTGAGATATCAGGGGCCTTAAAGCAGAGGTTCACCCAAAATCACAACTATAATGTAACACAACCGCTGCAATATGTACATCATCAAAAGGCACAACATTTTTTTTTTTACATATGTAAATACCATGGCCCAGATTCACAGACAGCTGGCGCACATTACGCCGCCATAGCGCAAATAATATACGCTACGCCGACGCAGCGCAGAGAGGCAAGCATGGAATTCACTAAGCCAGTGATGCCAAAACTGCGCTGGGTTTCGAAGGCGTAAGTCGGCGTAGGTGGAAGTGGGCGTGAGCCATGCAAATGAGGTGTGACCCCATGCAAATGATGGGCCGAGCGCCAGACAGATACGTATCACTAACTGCGCATGCGCCGAGACGAGGACGCATCCCTCTGCGCATGCTCATAACTACGTCAGAACAACTGGCTAAAATACGCCGGATCACTGCCTACGGCCAGACCTTTACATGTCTGCTGCTGGGTTACACCTCCTTTATGGGGCTTAACTTTACGCCGGACATACAACTTACGCGCACATCGCGTAGCCTGCGTTGGGCACACGTACGTTCGTAAAATCGCTATATTTCCCTCATTTGCATATTTGAAAAGAAAATCAATGGGAGCGCCACATGCGTCCAGCCTAAATATGCGCCCACGCTATGCCGGCGTAGGCAAGTTACGTCGGCGGGATGAAGCCAGTTTTTAGGCGTATCTTAGTTTGTGGGTCCGGCGCACAGATACGACGGCGCACATTTGCACTTACGGGGCGTATCTTGAGATACGTCGGCGCAAGTGCTTTGTGAATCCGGGCCCTTGTACAGTTGTGTTCAAAATTATTCAACCCCCCAATGCTGTAAAGGATTTTAGGGAATTTAGTGTACATTTGTAATTGTATTCAGAATGAAATCCTACAAGGACTTCTTAAAGAACCATATGCAACTAAAATGACATCAATCGGTTTTGTAATACAGTAGTAAATATTTATTTTGTGAATTCTTCATTTACACAATTATTCAACCCCTTAAAGATTACCACTCTGAAGAACAGAGGTTCATTGAAGTGTATTCAATCAGGTATTGAAAACATCTGTGGATGTCAAGGAGCAGTAATAAAGCCTAATAAGCACCAATCAGGCAGCTTTAAAATGACTGTGATACTCAGCTCCTTCTAGACATTTACTGGTGTGGTTACAAACATGGTGAGGTCAAGAGAATGGTCTAGGAAGACAAGAGAAGAGGTGATTACTCTTCACAGGAAGGGCAATGGCTATAAGAAGATTGCAAAGATGTTAAACATACCAAAAGACACCATAGGAAGCATCATTCGCAAATTCAAGGCAAAGGGCACTGTTGAAACGCTAGCTGGTCGTGGCAGAAAGAAGATGCTGACTTCGACTGCTGTGCGCTACCTGAAGCGTAGAGTGGAGAAAAGTCCCTGTGTGACTGCTGAGGAACTGAGAAAATATTTCTCAGATGTGGGTACTGAAGTTTCTGCTCAGACAATACGGCGCACACTGCGTAATGAAGGCCTCCATGCCAGAACTCCCAGGCGCACCCCCTTGCTGTCTCTAAAGAATAAGAAGAGTCAACTGCAGTATGCCAAAAGTCATGTGGACAAACCACAGAAGTTTTGGGATTGTGTTCTGTGGACTGATGAAACTGTTTGGGCCCATGGATCAAAGCTATGTTTGGAGGAGGAAGAACAAGGCCTATGATGAAAAGAACACCTTGCCTACTGTGAAGCATGGCGGGGAGTCAATCATGCTTTGGGGCTGTTTTGCTTCTGCAGGTACAGGGAAGCTTCAGCGTGTGCAAGGTACCATGAATTCTCTTCAGTACCAGGAGATATTGGATGACAATGTGATGCAGTCCGTCACAAACCTGAGGCTTGGGAGAGGTTGGACCTTTCAACAGGACAATGATCCCAAGCATACCTCCAACTACACTAGAGCATGGTTGCAGATTAAAGGCTGGAACATTTTGGAGTGGCCATCGCAGTCACCAGACTTAAATCCGATTGAGAACCTCTGGTGGGACTTAAAGAAAGCAGTTGCAGTGCGCAAGCCTAAGAATGTGACTGAACTGGAGGCTTTTGCCCATGACGAATGGGCGTAGATACCCGTAGATCGCTGCAAGACACTTGTGTCAAGCTATGCTTCAAGTTTAAAAGCTGTTATAACTGGAAAAGGATGTTGTACTAAGTCCTAAGATTGAATGTCACTTGGGGGTTGAATAAAACTGATAATGATGTGAACACAGAAAAGACATTTGTGGTTATTTTATTATAAATGTTATGTTATATTTGTCTGACCTACACGTGCCTCTTTGATTTAGTTGTAAGCAGGATGACTGAATGATCAAAATCAATGTCAAACTGGCCAAAACAATCAATTTCAGTGGGGGTTGAATAATTTTGAATACAACTGTATTTGCCTTTCATAAAGCGACTTCCGGGATTCCCCTCCCGCGGGAGTAGGCGTTTCCAAGTCTTTCCCCAGCGCCGCAATGCAATGTGGGACTTGGCTGCAGTGTTTTCTGGGAGCACAGTGCTGCAGCTCTATCCCCGTACTGAGCCGTGTCATGTTTATTTAGATTGTGCATGCCATCACAACGGGGCGTGAACTTTCAATGACACCGCCCGTAGTGATGGCAACCTTTTAGTTTACGGCGCTACTCACCGTAAGCACTGCGCAGGCGCGAGAATAAGCGGTGAATGCTGGGAGCTGAGCATTCACCGCATCCAGGAAATGATTGCTTGTGGGCTTCACGATGCCCACAAGCACAATGGCGAGAAAAACGGAAAGCGGATACTTGCAGGGACTAAACAAGTGAGTACCTTAGTATTGGTAAACCCCATTAAATGCGGGAAAAAAAGTTTGCCCGCGGAACCCCTGCTTTAACAGACCGCTGACATCTCCCCTTTGAGACAGAGAAAGGGACTGAGGATAGAGATTTCCCAGTCCCTTTCTCAGCAGCACTGAAAATGAATGGAGAGGAGACAGCGGCTCCTCTCCATTCATAAACTGAAGCATCGTAATCACAGGTTACAATGTTTCAGTTCTGTGAATGGACAGAGTCGGTGATCACTGACTCTGTTCATTTGGAAAAAGAAGGTGGGGGGGTGCACGGAGCAGAATGGAGGGGGGACACGAAGCATAACGGAGGGGGACTGCAGCAGAACATAGGGGACTGCAGCAGAACGGAGGGGGACTGGAGGAGCATACAAGGACAGTCAGCGGTGATCGGTACGTGTACTCTGGCAAATGCTCGGTATCGGTACCGATACTAGTATCGGTATCGGGACAACCCTAGTATAAACCCAAGCGTATCTGTAGAGGCTGATATTCACACACGTTACCCGGTAACAGCAGATGGATATAGGCATCTGATACACTTGTCCCTCCCTCACAGCGAGGGAGTCTTTCATCCGACCAGGATTGCTGATACAGGACTCTGTAGGAACCCTGATCTATCCCTCAAAATTATCCCCAAACAAAAAAATTCCCCTCTTCATGTACAAATCCCCCCCCCCTCCTAGCTCAAATTCTCTTCCTCTCCAAATCCTCTCCCTCCTAGCATAAATCTCCCAACCCCCACAAATTCCCCTCTCCCAGCACAAATACCCTCTCCTAGCACTAATCCGAACTCCCCCTCAAATTTCTACACCTAACACAAATCCCCCAATCATCCCTACTAGCACAAATCCAACCCCCTGCCTAACACAAATCCATCCTCCTAGTACAAAGTCGCCCCTCTAAACCCCCCCCCTTATAATAATATCCCCACTATGCCAAGGGCAGCTGCCCCAACTGCCCACACCTTGTCCCGGCTTTGCTTGGATGTATGACTTAATTGTGGCCTAGGCCAGAAACCAGGAACCCCCGTAAAGTCTCCTGGGATGTATGATGACATTGTGGCCTAGACCAGAAACCAGGACGGACCATGAAGTCTCCTAGAATATATTACATAATTGTGGCCTAGCCTGAATCCAGAAAGCACCATGAAGTCTCCTGGGAAGTATGACATAATTGTGCCCTAGGCCTAAAACCATGAACTCTCCTGGAATGTATGACGTCATTGTGGCCTAGGCCTGAAACCAGGAACCGCCATGAAGCCTCCTGGGATATATGACATCATTGTGGCTTAGGCCTGCAACCAGGAATCGCCTAAAGCAGTGATGGCGAACCTTGGCACCCCAGATGTTTTGGAACTACATTTCCCATGATGCTCATGCACTCTGAAGAGTAGCTGAGCATCATGGGAAATGTAGTTCCAAAACATCTGGGGTGCCAAGGTTCGCCATCACTGGCCTAAAGACTCCTGGGATGTATGACATCATTTTGGCCTACGTCAGAAACCAGGAAGCACCATGAAGACTTCTGGGATGTAGGCCATCATTGTGGCTTAGACCTGAAACCAGGAAGCACCTTGAAAATGTCTGGTATTTATGACATAATTTTGGCCTAGACCAGAAACCAGGAAGCACCTTGAAAATGTCTGGTATTTGACATCATTTTGGCCTAGACCAGAAACCAGGAAGCAGCTGAAGTGTAAAAAAAAATAAGATAAAATCAGTAGTAAACTGCTGCATAAAAAAAAAAAAAAACGTGGAGAGTAGTGCTTGGACCAAGAAGGGAACACCCTGAAAGCTTGTCCTGGAGCTATTACACAATTGTTTGGGTGTAATTGGAATAATGTTGTTTGTGTCTCACCCTGGTCTTGTCTTCTTGCAGAAAATATTGCCGCAGAGCTGGAGAACTTTATGGGTCTCATAGAGACGGTGACCGGATACGTGAAAATCCGCCACTCCCACGCTCTGGTTTCGCTGTCCTTCCTGAAAAGTCTGCGTTACATCAATGGAGAGAACCTCACCGATGGGTCAGTCTACAGTCTTGTCTGTTACCATAATTTTTTTGTTGGGAACCAGATGTGCAGATGAGTAACATTTTGTAGTAGTTTGTGTATTTAGGGAAAAGTTTTCATCATGCATTTTATCATAGTTACCTATAATAAGAAAACCATAATAAAGTGTCAAATGTAAGAAAGAAAGTTACCGCTCCAGGTGGATTGTGTTGGGATGATCAGTGTAGTCTCAGGAGATCAAGGGTGCTGGCAATGCACAAGGCAACAAATGGAAAAAGAAAATATGGACAGCCGCACTCCAAAAAACCTTGATGGTTGTCTTTATTTTAAAAAGGAAAAATGCACTACAAGTCACAGCACACAACACGGGAGTAAAACAGCTGACGCGTTTTGCACTATAAATTAGTGCTTAATCATAGCTATGAATATCATAGCGATAATTTATCGTGCGAAACACGTCAGCTGTTTTACTCCCGTGTTGTGTGCTGTGACTTGTAGTGCATTTTTCCTTTTTTAAATTAAGACAACCATCAAGGTTTTTTGGAGTGCGGCTGTCCATATTTTCTTTTTCCAACGTGTCAAATGTAATCGTGTGGATGGCTTCAATGTTCAGTATTAGACTTATCCAAGAATCTGAATATTCAGTCTTAAATCATGATAAATGTGTAAGTTTAACTATAAATGATATACACTTTGGCCCGGATTCAGAAACAACTTACGACGGCGTATCTCCAGATACGCCGTCGTAAGTCTGAATGTGAGGCGTCGTATCTTGGCGCCTGATTCAAAGAATCAGATACGCCCGAATTTGTCCTAGATACGACTGACGTAAGTCTCTTACGCCTTCGTATCTTGGGTGCATATTTACGCTGGCCGCTAGGGTCGCTTCCGTATATTTCCGCGTTGAATATGCAAATGAGGTGAGGGGGGTGGGAAGGGTGTGGCCCAGCCCCAAACCGTACTGTGTGTCTATGGACGCACAACACAGCTTGGCTCTGGAGCGTGCTTGCACCTGTTTCCCCACCCATACCACATGACTTGCTATGTGGGCACATGCAGGAGAGGAGAAGCGGACAGCACCAGCAGGGGACATTAGAAGAGGAGGTAAGGGGGCCACTCTGTACAATATCCTTGCCTTTAGTATCACTTTAAGCTACATCTCCACCAGAGTTTGCACTGGAAGCGAAAAAAGAAGCCTCCTTGTTGACTG
Source organism: Rana temporaria (assembly GCF_905171775.1). Classification (NCBI taxonomy): domain Eukaryota; kingdom Metazoa; phylum Chordata; class Amphibia; order Anura; family Ranidae; genus Rana; species Rana temporaria. The sequence continues at coordinate 20,599,619 of NC_053491.1, read as the reverse complement.
TATTATGTGCGCTGCAGTCACAAGCTTCAAAGTGAAGTCCATTTTCCTCAACATGTTTCATGTTACACCCCTATTTACAAAATGTGGAATTTTCCTTCAACTATTGCTGCCAATATAATCCAATCTTTCATATGACCTCCCCTCTTCCATTCAGACTTGAAAATAGGTACACGCCCCATTTGAAAAAAATAAATCTGCGTTTTACAATAATTGTTTTTCCTCCAAACCGTGCTCCCTTGGTTAAAAAAAGCTTGCTTTCTCAAAGAAAACATGTGTGACCATTTTACGTTCTGTTAATAGATTTCCCAGCCTTATGCCGCGTGCACACGGTTGTTTTTCGGCATCATTAAAAACAATGTTGCCCACACACCATCATTTTTGAAAAATGATAAACAAAGCGCGGTGACGTACAACACGTACGACGGCACTCTGAAGGGGAAGTTCTATTCGCCTCTGGGCTGCTTTTAGCTGATTCCTTGTTAGTAAAAGACGATTCGCGCTTTTCTGTCTGTTACAGCGTGATGAATGTGCTTACTCCATTATGAATGGTAGTTTTACCAGAACGAGCGCTCCCGTCTCATAACTCGCTTCTGGGCATGCGCAGGTTTAAAATGTCTTTTAGCCCACACACGACCATTTTTTACAACCCAAAAAACGACATTATAAAAAACTTTTCAGAAGCCGAAAAACGATGTGAAGCCCACACACGATCATTTTAAATGAAGTTTTTAAAAACGTCGTTTTTTTTCATGCCGAAACACGACCGTGTGTACGTGGCAGTATTTGTTACATGTACTTCATACGGAGGGCTAGGATGGAGACGGATGAGACAGAGTTCATCGCAGTTGTTTTCTCACACATACCTCAGCCAAAGCAAACTCTACTTCCCAGCTCTTTGACCACTGTAGCCGAAGTACAATGGCTAATTACATAGTTACATAGTTAGTCAGGTTGAAAAAAGACACAAGTCCATCCAGTTCAACCACAAAAAATAAACAAACAAAATAAAAAACACAGTACAATCCCATACACCCAACTCCATACCCGCAGTTGATCCAGAGGAAGGCAAAAAACCCCAGCAGAGCATGATCCAATTTGCTACAGCAGGGGAAAAAATTCCTTCCTGATCCCCCGAGAGGCAATCGGATTTACCCTGGATCAAGACAAGAACCCTAAAATTCATCATCGTGGAAGGTGAGTTTGGACACTTTCAAGCACATTTCTCCCTTTTCATCCTACAGAAATGATCCCTGAAAGTATAGTCCTAATTAACAGAGTGTGAAATTTTTTTATTTGAAGAAAAGGTCTAGTTTTGTATAGCCATGCTTCTTCACTGTGGCCAGAAGACTTGGTTGGGGAATCGGTCTTGTTGTGTAGCCATTTTCCTTCACCATGGCTGGAAGACTTGGTTAGAGAATTGGTCTTGTTGTGTAGCCATGCTTTTTCATAGTGGTCATAAGACTTGGTTGGAGAATTGGTCTTGTTGTGTAGCCATGCTCCCTCACTGTGGTCAGAAGACTTGGTTGGAGAATTGTTCTTGTTGTGTAGCCATGCTCCCTCACTGTGGTCAGAAGACTTGGTTAACGAATTGGTCTTGTGTAGCCATGTTCCTTCACTGTGGCCAGAAGACTTGGTTGGGGAATCGGTCTTGTTGTGTAGCCATTTTCCTTCACCATGGCTGGAAGACTTGGTTAGAGAATTGGTCTTGTTGTGTAGCCATGCTTTTTCACTGTGGTCAGAAGACTTGGTTGAAAAATCGGTCTTGTTGTGTAGCCATGCTCCCTCACTGTGGTCAGAAGACTTGGTTAGCGAATTGGTCTTGTGTAGCCATGTTCCTTCACTGTGGCCAGAAGACTTGGTTGGGGAATCGGTCTTGTTGTGTAGCCATTTTCCTTCACCATGGCTGGAAGACTTGGTTAGAGAATTGGTCTTGTTGTGTAGCCATGCTTTTGCACTGTGGTCAGAAGACTTGGTTGGAAAATCGGTCTTGTTGTGTAGCCATGCTCCCTCACTGTGGTCAGAAGACTTGGTTGGAGAATTGGTCTTGTTGTGTAGCCATGCTCCCTCACTGTGGTCAGAAGACTTGGTTGGAGAATTGGTCTTGTTGTGTAGCCATGCTCCCTCACTGTGGTCAGAAGACTTGGTTGGCGAATTGGTCTTGTGTAGCCATGCTCCTTCACTGTGGTAAGAAGACTTGGTTGGAGAATTGGTCTTTTTGAGTAGCCATGTTCCTTCACTGTGACCAGAAGACTTGGTTGGGGAATCGGTCTTGTTGTGTAGCCATTTTCCTTCACCATGGCTGGAAGACTTGGTTGGAGAAATGGTCTTGTTGTGTAGCCATTGTCTTTCACTGTGGTTATAAGATTTAGTTGGAGAAGTGGTCTTGTTGTGTAGCCATGCTCCTTCAATGTGGTCAGAGGACTTGGACAATTAGTATTATTGTGTAGCCATACTCATTCACTGTATTCAGAAGACCTGGTTGGAATATCGGTCTTCTTGTGTAGTCATGCTCCTTCAATTTGGTCAGAAGACCTGGTTAGAGATTTTTTTTTTTTTTGTGTAGCCATGGTCTTTCACTGTGGTCAAAAGAGCTGTTTAGATAATCAGTCTTTTTGTGTAGCTATGCACCAAACTGTGGTCAGAAGACCTACAGTAACTGGATAGAGAAGAGCACAGTGGCTAGCTTTTGGCCAACTCGACCTTTACACATCAATTCGGTAATCTAGAGATTCACTGTGGGCATAAAGAAGTGAAAACAATATAAGCCATGTCAATTGTCTATATGCAGCTGGTAAAATGTTGTGACAAAAGCTGTAAATACACCATACTACCTTGTGTGAACAGAAATTGTAGTAGTGAAGTCAACTTTGTTGATTAAAAGTATCTTTTTACATACATTTTGTGCAGGAATTACGCCTTTTATGTTCTGGGCAACAAAAATCTACAGCAACTGTGGGATTTTACGAAACACAGCCTCACCATCAAAACCGGCAAGATGTATTTTGCATCAAACCCAAGGTTATGCTTAAAAGAGATCAATGACATGGAAAATGCGACAGGAACCACAGGACGGCAGACAGACCAGGACATAAATCCTACAAATAATGGAGACCGAGCATCCTGTGGGTAAAAGGCCATATATATATACAGTATATATATATATATAGTGATTTCAGTAAGCATTTTTCTTTTATTACAAGTATTTACTTTGCATTGACTGTTTACACAGTGCTTTACATATTGCGCATTCACACCAGTCCCTGCTCTCAAGGAGCTTGCAACATAAGATCCCTATCTTACATGCAGACATAAGCATACTTGGGGCAAATTTAGACAGGAGCCAGTTAACGTACCTGCATGTCTTTGGAGTGTGGGAGGAAACCAGAATGCCCAGAGGAAACACACGCAAGCACAGGGAAAACATGCAAAGTCCATGAAGGTAGTGTCCTGGTTAGGATATGAACCGAGGACCCTAGAGCTGCAAGGCACAAGTGCTAACCACTAAGAAATGTGTACTCAGAAGAACATAGATGCTGTGATTCCTCTGCCTCTTTCTGAAAATCTTTCCCACAAATAGAGCTTTCTTTTGGTGGTATTTGATCACCTCTGCGGTTTTTATTTGTTGCGCTATAAACAAAAATAGAGCGACAATTGTGAAAAAAATTCAATATTTTTTACTTTTTGCTATAATAAATATCCCCCAAAAATATATAAAAACATTTTTTTTCCTCAGTTTAGGCCGATACGTATTCTTCTACCTATTTTTGGTAAAAAAAAAAATTGCAATAAGCGTTTATCGATTGGTTTGCGCAAAATTTATAGCGTTTACAAAATAGGGGATAGTTTTATTGCATTTTTATAAAAAAAAAATTTTTTTACTACTAATGGCGGCGATCAGCAATTTTTTTCGTGACTGCGACATTATGGCGGACACATCGGACAATTTTGACACATTTTTGGGACCATTGTCATTTTCACAGCAACAAGTGCTATAAAAATGCATTGTTTACTGTGAAAATGACAATTGCAGTTTGGGAGTTAACCACTAGGGGGGCGCTGAAGGGGTTAAGTGTGACCTCATATGTGTTTCTAACTGTAGGGGGCGGGGCTGGACGTGTGACATCATTGATCGTCTGTCCCTATATCAGGAAACAGACGATCAATGACAGCGCCACTGTGAAGAACGGGGAAGGTGTGTTTACACACACCTCTCCCCGTTCTTCAGCTCCGGAGACCGATCGCGGGACACAAAGCTTGGGACCGGGTCACGTGCGCGTGCCAGCAGCGTCCGCGCAACCCCACGGCTGGGCTTAAAGAGACACGTACAGGTACGTGATTGTGCCCAGCCATGCCATTCTGCCGGCGTATATCGGCGTGAATGGGTCCTTAAGTGGTTAAACAGAGCTGAGACTGATTTTTAAGATGGCTTCCGAGCACATGTTGTATTAACTTGCTGTATTTTTTTTTTCAACTAACCCCATAAGTAGAATATAGAGATATTAGGCTTAACCATATATTGTTAACAGAATGTAAGGGAACATGCTGATAAGCAATAAAGTACCATGCTGTACCAAGAACTTCAGTATTTTCCTTAGCCAATAAGAAGCATTATAACTGTTTTATTGTAAGTATGAGGAGGGGGGCTATCCCTCCCTCAGTCTCTCTTATGCTGAATCCTTTGCCTTGTAAGCATGCATCCAAAGGGTACTGGTACATTTTGAATAAATTACCTTCACTTTAAAACACCTGGGGCTAGATTCAGCAAGAATTTACGCCGGCGTATCTATAGATACGCCGCGTAAATTCAAAGCTTCTTCTTTCTGTATTCAGAAAGCAAGATACGCCGAAATTAGGCCAAGATCCGACTGGCGTAAGTCTCTTATGCCGTCGTATCTCAGGGTGCATATTTACCCTCGTCGCTAGGTGGCACTTCTGTCGTTTTCGGTGTAGAATATGCGAATAACCTAGATACGCCGATTCACAAACGTACGTGCGCCCAACGGAATTTTTTACGTCGTTTGCGTAAGGCTTTTTCCGGCGTAACGTTGCTCCTGCTATATGAGGAGCAACCAATGTTAAGTATGGACGTCGTTCCCGTGTCGAATTTTGAATTTTTTACGTCGTTTGCGTAAGTCGTTCGCGAATAGGGTTGGACGTAATTTACGTTCACGTCGAAAGCAATGACGATTTGCGGCGGAATTTCGAGCATGCGCACTGGGATTCTTTCACGAACGGCGCATGCGCGGGGTCACCATTAATTTAGATAAAACACGCCCACATCATCCCCATTTGAATTAGGCGGGCTTACGCGGGCCCACATACGTTACGCCGCCGTAACTCAGGGCGCAAGTTCTTTATGAATACGGAACTTGCGCCCTATATGGAGATACGTTACGCCCGCACAAAATTACGCAGGGCTATCTGAATCTAGCCCCTGGAGTTTGATCACAGGGGAAGAAGAATCCTAACATTTTTGGTCCTTCGAGCCGGAAACCAATGCATGGATTTTGTGTCGAACAGTCTCGACAGAATTCAGTGAGTATTGGACCTCCAAAAGCTCACTGCGAACCAACGTTGGTGGAAAAACAGGGGCTAGTTGGCCAGTGACCCAGATCCACCGCCTGGTTCTGAACCTGCTTGATCTAGTCCTCCTGGGTGTTTGAAAGGTAAGATAATCTAAATTACTGTTTATTATTTTCTAAGGCCCCATACACACGATAGAATCCATCCGCTGAAAAATCCCAGCAAATGGGTTTCAGCGGATAGATCCTATGGTGTGTACACTCCAGCAGATCTGTTTCCGCGGATATTTCTCCCCTGGGATGGATTCCAGCAGATCGAATATTTGCTGACATGCCAAACAAATCTATCTGCTGGAATCCATCCCAACGGATGGATCCGCTGGTCTGTATAGACTCACCGGATCCATCCGTCCGAAGGGATCCCCCGCATGTGTCGTAATGATTCGACGCATGCGTGGAATTCCTTATATGACAGCGTCGCGCACGTCGCCGCGTCATAATCGCGGCGACGGCGCGACACGTCATCGCCAGAGGATTTTGGCGCGGATTTCAATGCGATGGTGAGTACATTCCATCGCATAGAAATCCGCGGAAATCCTCGAGAGGATTTATCCGTGGAAACGGTCCGCTGGACCGTATCCGCGGATAAATCCTCCCGTGTGTATGGGGCCTAAGTCTCTTCTCTTTTTTCTGTTTGATTCTGACACGGACATTCACTGTGCTGTTCATTTAAGCACAAGAGACTCCATTTTGTTCACGCTGTTGAAATGTGTTCTGTAACCTTCACCTAACACCCCTCCCCTCTCAAGGTTTTACTTTTGCAATTGTTCTATTCGCTAGCTTTTAATAATATATTCCCATTTGTTAGTTTTTAATAACATATTTCTATTTGTTAGTTTTTAATAACATCTCACACCACCCCTTTCTTATCTATGTATAAAATAACATGTAATAATAAAGTTTGTCACTGAACTGACATTTTACACACAGTGATTGCGTCCTGTGTATCTGTTCCTGCAGCTGCAGTAGTAACTTCTGTTTTTGGAGTCCCAATCAGAAATATTTCTATAAGGCCTCGTACACATGGACGGACAGTCCGCTGAAAACGGTCCGCCGGACCGTTTTCAGCGGACTTGTCCGCCCGGAGATTTCTGTCTGATGGTTGTACACACCATCAGACAGAAATCCGCGCGTAAACAATACGTGGGGACGTGGCCGCGCCGTCGCCGCGACGATGACGCAGCGACGTGGGCAGCCCTGGAAGTTCAAAGCTTCCACGCATGCGTCGAATCAGTACGAAGCATGCGAGGGACGGCGGCCGATCAGACGTGTCCGGTGAGTCTGTACAGACGACCGAACACGTCCGACGGACAGGTTTTCAGCGGACAGATTTCTTAGCATGCTACAATTGTCCGGTCGGGCCTACCCACGACCGAACATGTCTGCTGAAACTGGTCCGTCGGACCAGTTTCAGCGGACAGATCCGGTCGTGTGTACGGGGCCTAACAGTTTTTTGACGAGCCAGCCAAGAGTTTGGCAGAGTCTTCAGAAGGAACCGCGATTTGATCGGGATCATCAGGAATGCAGACCTCTAAATGCCAGCTAGGTAAGCTGTCCTTAAGCTTGCTATATTTCTGCCTTTCCTATGTATCCTATCTGTCAGTTCTCAAGAAAACCAGGCCACTCTCTGACCTTTCCGTTTGGGTAACGTGTGTGTGTGAATGTGTTTGTGTCCCCCTTCATGGGTTGGACTGTGTGTGGACAGGGAGAATTCTCTGCAGTTCCCTGCGTTGACTCCTTGTGGAAGACCTGGGTCAGAGGCACATGGTAGGGTCAGATAAAACCCAGAGAAGAGAAGAGACGAGGAGGGTCTCTTAAGCCTCGTACACACAACCTTTTTTTCCGGCATTAAAGCTGCCATGAGAGCGTTTGGCTGGTAAAACCGGTCTTGTGTATGCTTCAAGGCAGTTTTCCCGATAGGAAAACTGGCAAAAAAAATAGAGAACCTGCTCTCTATTTTCCCGTTGGGATTCCCGTCTGACTTTTTACCGTCGAGAAAACCGGTTGAGTGTATGCTTTTCCAAGGGTAAAAAAAAGCGCGTGCTCAGAATCAAGTATGAGACGGGAGCGCTCCTTCTGGTAAAACTAGCGTTCATAATGGAGATAGCACATTCCTCACACTGCAAATTTTTATTAAGCACGAATCGTCTCTCACCAAACTTTTACTAACACGCGATAACACGAGATCAGCGAAAGCAGCCCAAAGGGTGGCACCATTGGAATGGAACTTCCCCTTTTATAGTGCCGTCGTACGTGTTATACGTCACCGGGCTTTTGACTGCTGGGATTTTGTATGACAGTCTGTACGCAAGACAAGCTTGGCAGCAATCCCGTCAAGCTTGGCAGGAACCACGTCGGGAAAACCGACGTTTTTTTTTCCCGAGGGGAAAACCGGCCGTGTGTGCAGGGCTTGAATGAGTGTTTTGTCCATTGTCATAAACCCTTTCTATCCACATAGAAAAGTGGAGACTATTCTTGTAAATCTGCAGTTTTGCTGTACTATTTGTTTTAGAGGCAAGAGGGTATAGGCACAAGTAGAGAAGACTGGGCAGTCATTATGGGCATTAAATTAAATAATGGAAAGAATCCAAAGACATGCTGGTAGGTAAATTGGATCTCGTCCAAATTGGCCCAGTATATATGTATATATGTGTGTATGACTGTGTGTCCCTAGCGTGTCATGATCCTACGGGGTAAAATGACCGCACCAACCAAGCAGATACTGGCTGGAAAAAGCGCCCAGAGGCGATTCAGTTCGCATGCGTTGCGCTATACAAGTCATTCATTCATTCATTCATTCAAGGGTGAGAGGCCTTCAGATAATGCCCAGCACAAGATGAGCGATAGAGAATATATGAACCGAAGGAACGGTTCCGCCTATACTGAGCCCCTAGATAAATGGGTAGAATGGACAAAGGGAACAGCTTAACCTTTAAAATCTGAAGGGAGTTAGTATGGCAAACTTTTCTGTACGATTATGGCCCACTACTGTGCAATGACGGAACGTGCAGAATAGCTTGCACATGGGAGACAGAAGCTGAAGTTGCAAATCCAACTGGCTTGACGGAGATGTTTAATAAAAGTACTGCCCAAATTTACTACGTTTGGCCAGAAGACTCTGTAGAGGAGGACCCCCCACCTTATGCGGCTGCCAATTTGGCTTTAAGGGGTCCATCAACAAAAGCACAAGTAACACACAAAAGATGAGTTGGGCAATATAGTGGAGAGCAGAGGATTAACAGCCCCATATATACCTACAAAGAGAGATTTGGCTCATATCCTAGAAACAGATGATTGGCATAAATCAAAAGGCTCATATGCAAAACTAAATTTCTTAAAAAATAAGGCTTTGGCCAGAGAAAGAAACTTCCGGAGCAAACCATAATTTACAAATTGTGGCAGCATGATGAAGAGAGTAGGAAGGGAGACGTCACCCCTTCTGCCCCTGTCACAGAGCAATCTGTTGCAGTTTATCATGTCAACACTCAATTCGTTTTTGAAGTTAATGCTGTTGACAGTAAGTCTCAAATTAAATTGCATGTACCTTTTAGTCCCCAAGAAATTGGAGCCATTTTAGAGAGATTGGAAGACACTAGAAAGAATACAATTGGGTTTGCAAACAAACTCAGTGCTGCACAGGAAGCATATGAGGCTTCTGCTACTGACATTTATCAGCTTTTTATTAAAGCAGTGGGAAGCAACATGTCTGGCTATATACTTAAAGAATGTAATGTAGACGTCAAAAATCTAAATAAGATGGCTAGTGTGAAAAAATTAAGGAAAAATTGCCCCAAATATATGGACAAACCAGACATGCTGAATGTATGAATGCTAAGCAAGGGAAAGAGGAAGCAGCAGGTGCTTATTGGAGGTAGTTAAGCGATATGGCTGAGCAAGCAGGTCTTAAAATAGAGGAAGAGAAGGCGGGAGAAACTGCAAGTCCATCTACACAACTGGTGAAACAAAGGTTTCTTGATGGTTTAATACCCCAGTTGAAAGAAAAATTGGTCACATCAAGGCCTGAGGCAGGCAATATGTCTATTCGAGACCTCCTGCCTATTCTGTTATCCATAGAAAACAGGATTAACCAAAAAGACAGCAAACCCAAGGTTATATACATGGGGAAGCAAAGAGGAAGAGGAAGAGGCAAAGGCAATTTAAGAAATCATGGCAACCGGGGACCAATCATATGCTGGAATTGTAATGGGGAAGGACACATAGCCAAATTCTGCCATCTTCCTGACTGTAGACTGGAAAGGAGCTTAGAGGCACCTCATGCTGATCCCAGTTCTCTGCCAAAAGCCGTGGATCAGGCATAGGAAAATGGCATGCCAGTATCAATCATGTTAAATAGGGGAGGCAATGGTCCAGAGGCCAGAGTAAAAGTATTCATACAAGAACTCCCCTATCCTGGAGGAGAAACAGAATTAACCTGTTTAATAGATACTGGTGCAAGCCAAAGTGTTTTTAATATAGAGGACTTACCTCCAGGATTATTATCTACAAATGTTTTTTCTGGTGTTGGCCTAACCGGGACCTCTACTGATTTAGTTGAGTCCAAGCCACTTAAACTCAGGCTAGGACAGCAAACAGAAATTGTCACTAAAGTGTTCGTTTCAGACACAGTTCCTACCAATCTTTTGGGAGCTGACATTTTGAACCAAATTTTAGCAAACAGACTACACTCCAAGTGGTCAGTAGTCTATCAGGAGAAGTTTTAAATTCTGCCTGTGGAGTATTTTTAATCTAAGACTTCCCTTCCGCCATTTCCACCAGCAGCACGGGTTGTTGTACCAATTAAGTCCCAAGCCAATACACCCCTGTTCCCAATTGCAAAGAAGCTAGACAAGAAGGGTGGACAAGTAACATACTTGGTGCATGGGGGCGTGGCCAGGACAGGCATGTGAGAGGACGCATCTCTCATAGCTCCCGGCGCTCATCCGGTATCGATCCTCCCCCGGCCACGATTCCGGTTCACCACCACCATATGCTGAACGCCCGTGCTCCCAGGATCGTAGCGGTACCACCACCGGCGCTCTGCACCAGGGGGATGACCCGCAAAGGACAATCGGAGGCAGCGGGGATGGAAATCCAAGATGGCGCCGCCACGCTGGCTGGGAAAGGGACGCCTCGTGGAGCGGACAAAACGGGGCCCAAACACAGCAAGACTGCTAAAACCCAGGGTAAGGACCCCCCCAGGGACATGCTTTATTATGCCCAGAAGATGAATGGGACGGGGGGGCCGGAAAAACAACCGTCCCGCTCGGGTGATGCGCCCCACACTAGGCCCGCAGCACAGGAGGACAGTGTCCCACTTTACTGGGGGGAGGAGGAGGACAGAGATCAAGCAGGCCTCAGGCCTGAGGATGAGCAGGCCGCAGACGCACAGGCTGCGAATGCTGCGCAACCCACTCTGGCTGATATACTCAAAGCAGTAAATAAGTGTACAGCTTCTGTGGACACACTGAAAGAACATTTTGGACTGCTGAGGCAGGATATGCAGAAAATCCGCGAACGTACTACTGCCGTGGAAAGCAGAGTCAGTGAGGTGGAGGACCAGATGCAGCCCATGACCCAAGACACCAGAGCTGCTTTGCAGATGGCTAGAGACGCATATGACAGGGTGGAAGATATGGAGAACCGTCTCAGACGAAACAACGTTCGTATAGTGGGTCTGCCGGAGAGGGTGGAAGGCAAGGACCCCACCATGTTTGTGGAGAACTGGCTGATTGAACTTTTTGGCAAAAATGCACTGTCGCCATTTTTTGCAGTGGAAAGGGCCCACCGAGTACCCTCTCGCCCACCGCAACAGGGGGGCCCCCCTAGATCCATCCTGGCGAAACTACTTCACTACCTTGACAGGGAGGCGGTGCTGCGCCAGGCTCGGGAGCGAGCGAATATACAACATAACGGTGTCCGGGTGTCCTTCTACCCGGACTTCTCACAAGAAGTACAGAGGCGCAGGGCCAAATTCTTTGATGTAAAACGGCGGCTGCGAGCTCTGCAACTCCCATATGCCATGCTTTACCCTGCGAAGCTCCGGGTGGTGGTGCGGGGTCAAGCCCAGTTCTTTGAATCTGCCAAGGAGGCCATGTCATGGCTGGATCGGAACGAGCAATCTTTGCAACGCCGAGTGCAGGAGGAAGGGGAGTGAGACATGAGCAAGTTTGTCCCAGGCTATATCTTTTGTTTTGCCTCCAGGCACCTAGTATGCACATGTTGGAAGAGCTATTATACTTCAACGGTTGGCCCTTTTTCTGTTTAGGGGGGATCTCCTACTTTTTACCTATATGAATCTTTTTATTTTTCCCTTTGGCCGGGGGACTCAATGATTGGCGACACAAAGCGAGAAAAGCTGACCTAAATGTAAAGTGTACTGTGCTGATGGTTGATGTGACTGGAGTAAGTCGACGATTAGTCGCACAAAGTGTTGAATCCGCCCTGTTGGCGGTCCAAGAAGTTTTAGGACCCGTTCGGTCCATAAGTTTTACTAACTTTAATCTTTTCAGCCACCATACAAAGAAAGAGGTACAACACACCAGACTTGGGCCTTCAGCCCTTGTGCGAGAAACTGTGCAGGACAGAACAGGTATGGGGGGGTGCCCTGTCCCCCGAGAGAGGGGCCAGCCTACATATGTTTGCTCGCTAGTATACTGTTTTTTGATGATAGTGGAAGATACACATGGCTAAGGTGTCTATCGTATCCTGGAATGTGAGGGGTATGCACTCTCCACTGAAACGCACGATGTTATTTATGTGTTTGAGGAAATTTTTACCAGGGGTGATCTGTTTTCAGGAAACACACCTGACAGCGGAAACTGTGTGCTTTTTGAAATACAGGTGGGTGGGTAAGGCATATCACTCTACACACACCTCCTTTTCTAGGGGGGTGAGTGTATTAGTGCACAATGCTCTGGATTTTCAGGAAATTGACAGTATGATAGACTCGGAAGGTCGCTATGTGTTTATTCATTGCAAAATGGGTAATTTGGTATGTGTCTTAGCATGTGTTTATATCCCACCGCCGTTCACGGCAGCGGTGCTCCGGCTCCTCCTCTCCTTTTTGGATGGTAGGCCGGATGTCCCGTTGCTCGTGATTGGCGACTTTAACTGTTGTCTAGACCAGGTGGCGGATAGACACCCGGGCCCCGGTCCCTCTGCCCTCGCTAGGAGTACTCCCCTGGCGCGGTTGTTGCAAGAGGTGGGCTGGGTGGATATCTGGAGACACCGTAATCCCGGGGTCAGGCAGTTCACGTGCTTTTCGAAGACGCATGGATGCCTATCAAGAATAGACCTAGGGGTGGGAAATTCGAGCATGCTTCCATTGATAGCGGACCTATCACACAGACCCCGCAGTGTGTCGGACCACTCTGCCCTGGTGGTACAGCTTTGCGTGGCACCGCAGGGGAGCTTGGTTAAGGCACCATGGAAGCTGAATGCCTTTTGGCTGAAGCTGATAAGTTCCCATGTGGAAATAGAGGAGGACATACGAAGGTATTTTGCTGATGGGGAAGGAATGGAGCGGAATGTGTTAAACTGGGATGCTTTCAAGGCGTATTTTCGGGGCCTGCTTATAAGGGGAGTGAATGAGGTGAAGAGGGCCTCGGCTGCACTACTGATAGAAGTGGAAAACAGGGTCCAGGAAATGGAGCGGGTATACGTCGCTGATCCTTCTGGCCTGACCAGAGAGGCCTGGCAGGCTGCTCAGTCTGCCTACCAGCAATTGCTCTCCTCGTCGGCTGAGAAGAAGAGGTTCTTTGCTAAGCAGGCGTTCTTTGAGGAGGGTGAGAAAACCGGCCGTATATTGGCGCGGATTGCAAACTCACACCAACGCTCGCCTGCGATAGGGGCTATAAGATCGGGGTCAGGAAGGGTAGTCTCTCAGCCAGACCAGATTATGCAGGAACTGGCGGGTTTCTATGAGACCCTGTACAGTTCTGGCACGATGTACACCCAGGGGGATCTAGAGAGGTATTTGGCCCAAATGGTCTTCCCGGAGCTGTCCGATAGCCAACGTACCATGTTAGAAAAACCAATCACTGTCGAGGAGCTACAGGTGGCAGTCAGTGCTTTCCCTAACTGTAAAGCCCCGGGAGAGGACGGGTTGCCCATGGAGGTGTACAAACAATATCCCGAGGTGTTATTGCCACAGCTTCTAAAAGTCTTTAACAGCGCCAGGGAGGGGGGGACTTTGCCCCCTTCAATGTCCAAAGCAAATATAGTACTGTTACTCAAGCCAGGTAAGGATCCCGTGGACCCGGGGGCTTATCGCCCCATCTCCCTATTACAGAGTGACATTAAGATATTGGCCAAGGTGCTCGCCATTTGACTGAATGGGGTGGTGACTTCCTTGGTTCATGGGGATCAGGCTGGGTTCATGCCCAATAAGTCCACGGCGGTTAATCTGAGAAGGCTGTTCCTTAACATGCAAGCACGGGCAGATAATATGGGTAGTAGGGCACTGCTGTCCCTAGATGCTACAAAGGCCTTTGATAGCATAGATTGGAACTATCTCTGGACCGTGTTGCACAAATTTGGATTTGGCCCTGTTTATATCTCCTGGGTGCGGCTGCTGTACAGTCAGCCGCAGGCGGCGATACGGACATTTGGCTCTTTGTCGGGGAGCTTTGCACTGAGGAGGGGGACGCGACAGGGATGTCCCCTGTCCCCCCTGCTCTTTGCCTTGGCTATCGAGCCGCTGGCCATTGGCATCAGAGCTAACCCCCGCATCACTGGATTCTGCTATGGTGACATGCAGGAAAAAGTGATGCTATATGCTGATGACACTCTCCTTCTGTTGGGCGACACGGATCCCTCCCTCAGGGAAGCTATGGTGGCAATTACAGAGTTTGGACAGTTCTCTGGTTTGCTTATAAACTGGGCAAAATCATCACTACTTTTACTAGATGGCGACGATACGCAGATAATCAACCCCGTATGCCCCATACCCGTTACTTCGTCCTTTAAGTACCTGGGAGTACAGATCACGGCTAAACCACGGGATTTCATACATCTAAATATCTCTCCCTTACTTCTGAAATTTAGAGACAAAGTTAAGACTTGGAAGGCCCTATTCTTGTCGGTTGCCGGCAGGGTGAATCTTATTAAGATGATACTCATGCCGCAACTGTTGTACTTTCTACACAACACCCCTATGGTTATACCCCTGAAGGTTTTTCATACCGTAAATAGTATTTTCCGAGATCTCATATGGAAAGATAGGACGCCTAGGATTAAACTGGAACACCTGCAGAGACCTAAAGATGGCGGGGGATTGGCGCTGCCAAACCCCTGGCTGTACTATTTGGCGGCTCAGATGCAGCAACTGGTTGGCATGTTTCGGCCGGCGGTGAGATCCTCGGCTCAGAAGCTTATGGAGCACACCGTGGGCGGAAGGCCGATCCCTGAGGCATTGGAGGCGCAAGCCTTTGCTAAACCGCACAAGAAGCTCCCCACTTTTAGCTTAATTCAGAAGGTATGGAATAAGGTCAAATACGTGCAAAATGCGGAGGGTTACACGAAATACAGCCCTATATGGCAGAACGACACATACACTGAATTGGCCAAGTTACAGTCCGGGGCCAGGTGGAAACAGTATGGGATCACGCACCTCACACACATATTCAGTAACGGGGTGCTCCGCTCGTTCTCTGCACTGCAGGGGGCGTTTGGCTTGCCCCAGACTATGCACTTCTCCTATCTGCAGTTGAGGCACGCAGTGGCGGCACAGGGTCGCTCCTCTGAGTGGTGCCTGTCGCCGACCCCTGCTTTTGATCTTCTGGGGGATGCTGGGACGTCAAAAGGCTTTATTTCCCAGTGCTACGCCATTCTGCTACAGTACGTGATGAAGCAGCATCCCCTGAGGATACGGGAAAGGTGGGAGGCGGATGCGGGCGAACTGGATGGGGAACAATGGGAGGAAATCTTTCAGGCAGTGGGTAAATGCTCGCTGAATGTTTCACAGAGGCTCACACAACTGTATATTTTGCTGCGCACTTATTATACCCCACACAGGCTCCATAAGATGAATCCTCAGCTTGATCCAACCTGTACCAGGTGCAAAAGAGACCATGGTGATCTGATCCATATGCTGTGGAGATGCCCAAAGCTCCACACGTATTGGGCGGGAGTTGTGAGTACAGTAAATTCGACTTTTGGCGTGGCTCTTCCACAGGACCCGAGGGCTTGTCTCTTGGGGGCTCTGGAGGAGTACGAATGGGAGGAAGCGGACAGAGAGGCGATACACAGGGTTCTGTTCCAAGCAAGGAAACTCATTATGGTTCACTGGAGGGCTGAGGCCCCTCCGACTCTGGCTGAATGGATTAATAATATTGGGCTGGTGCTGAGGATGGAGAAAGTGGTGTATCAACACAGGGGTAGTACCCACAAATTTGAGAAATTGTGGGCAAAGTGGTTGGATGTACCAGGTCTAGCCCCGGTAGACCTTGTGATGGATAGACTTCTGGGCATCAATGTGGGGTGAGATGGGGACGGTGATACTTTGCGGGATGGTGTTGTTTGAAACGGTTTGGGGGGAGGGGGCTATACCTCCTACCTATAAATACTCACTGAGTACGGGATGTCCTAACCTATGTTGTTATCTTGTCCCCGCAATGTTAAGGGGACCTTGTATAATTTGTACCTCTGCAAACTAAATAAAATTTTGTTGGATCAAAAAAAAAAAACATACTTGGTGCATGATTTAAGAGCAATTAACAATATAATTGTGTCCAACCCCTGCACTTTACTAAGTGGAATACCTGCCTTCAGCACCTGCTTTACAGTGATTGATCTTGCAAATGCTTTCTTTTCTGTGCCCCTGCACCCAGATTGCTGGCACCTTTTTTCATTTACCCATGATGCCCAAAAGTTAGCATGGACAGATCTACATAGATGAGATTGGAGTTCCTTGCAGGGTGCCAGATGAGTTTAAGGCCAGGAATCAGGTGACAGCTGGGTTTGAGTCTCTTCTCTAGTGGGTGACTATACATTAAAATGTTGACTGGATTAACTATATTTACTGTACTATAACCAACAATGATTTGTAAATTATACTAGGGATGCTGTAGCAGAACAGCTGGCCCCCACATCTCTAATGGCATGGCAGAACCGAATGGCCTTAGACATGGTCCTAGCCCAAAGAGGAGGGTTATACAAAATGTTTGGTAGCATGTGTTGTACCTTTATCCTTAATAATACAGCTCCTGGAGGGACCGTGACCAGAGTCCTGGAAGGACTGACTGCTCTATCCAATTAATTAGTGGAAAACTCTGGTATCAACGATCCGTTCACAAATTGGCTTGAAAGATGGTTCGGTAAGTGGACTGGACTTATCACATCACGTTTGATCTCAATTGCTGTGGCTTTGGCCAGTCTCGTCACTTGTGTATGCTGCTGCATTCCCTGTATTCAAGGACTTTCACAAAAATTTGTTGAAACCGCAGTTTCAAGAACAATGTATCAAGCCCTTCCTACCTCTTGGAGACCTATGTGGAGGTTAACTTAATGACATACAGTCCGAAAGTGCATAACACAGGGACTATCATCAAAATGTGTTGAGATAAAATAGCCACACAAGAGGAGGGAATGTTAGAAAATTTTTAAATGTTTGTTGTGTGTCTATTAAACAGAGATGAGACTGATTTTTAAGATGGCTACCGAGCACATGTTGTATTAACTTGCTGTATCTTTTGTTTCAACTAACCCCATATATAAAAAAAAAAAAAGAAGAATATAGAGATAGTGGCCCAGATTCACAAAAGAGATACGACGGTGTATCTCCTGATACGTATCTCTGTTTTTAGGGTCTTCCTAACTATGCGACTGATTCGTAGAATCAGTTACGCATAGTTAGCCCTAAGATCCAACAGGTGTAATGGAATTACACTGTCGGATCTTAGGATGCAATACCTCGGCCGCCGCTGGGGGGAGTTTGCGTCGTAAACCAGCGTCGGGTATGCAAATTAGTAGTTACAGCGATCCACGACGGTTTTTCGCGTTCGCTACGTCGCTGCTAGTCTAGTTTCCCGTCGCAAAGTTAGTCGTCGTTTTTGCTGCCCTAACTTTACACAGCCCACGTATGTGCTGTATAAAGTATGGCCGTCGTTCCCGCGTCGAAACGTGAACATTTTTTGTCCTTGCGTAAGACGTCCGGGAATACGAAAGTACGCTACGCATGTCGCCGTTCGAAAAATGACGTCACTTCGCGCAAAGCACGGCGGGAATTTCAAAACGGAGCATGCGCAGTAGGTCCGGCGCGGGAGCGCGCCTAATTTAAATGGCACACGCCCCTTTGAATTATGCGGGCTTACGCCGGAGGCCGCCAGCGTAAGTTTTCATGCAAGTGCTTTGAGAATCAGGCACTTGCGATTAAAACTTGCAGCGGTGTAACGTATCTACGATACGTTACGCCGCCGCGATTCTACGTGAATCTGGGCCAGTAGGCTTAACCATTTTGAATAAATTACCTTTTTTTTTTTAAAGATATTTTTATTAGGTTTAAGACTAACCAACAAACAGAAAGAAACATACAAAAAAAACAACAATACCACCTGACAACCTGGTCATAAACTTTAGGCAATACACTCAAATATAGAAAAATAAACTGACATCAGTGCAAAATATAAAGTAGGCACAGTGGTAAAAGGATCAGGTATAATACCGGGATATAGCAAAAGCGGAGGTCCAGACATTAGAGATTTGTGAGGCACGGCCCATCAATGGTCAAGCAAGCGTAGTACAATCAGTGCTGGGAGAGGGTTAGCAGACTAGCCAACCATCTTCCCCCAAATTTTGTGGAAGGTTTTGTTCCGTTTCCGGAGTTTAAAAGTATGTTTATACAGTGGTATAGCGTCATTAATACGTTTTAACCGGAGGCATTTTAGAGAGGTCTGTGCGCCCTTCCAGGACAGTAAAATAGCTTTTTTAACATAGAAGAAGAGTATACGGAGCAGTCTCTTGGCATGTGATGATAGGTGTAATTCGCCAAAAATGCCTAATAGGCAGTTCCTGGGGTGGATTATGTTTGGGAGGCCTAGCGCCGATGAGATGAAAGCACCCACTTCTTCCCAGAAGTTCAGGACTACCGGGCATGACCAGAAGAAGTGTAAGAAATCGGCCTCTTGGCCACAGCCGCGAAAACAGGCAGCCGAGGGCAGGAGACCCATCTTGTGTAACCTAGCCGGAGTGAGGTGGGTTTGATGAAAAATTTTGACCTGTATGATGTGGTCAAGCAATAACAGAGGTTTTATACGTATCACTAAATTCTGACCAGTCCTCGTCTACCAGGGAGATGTCCAGAGAGGTCCATTTTACCTAAGCTTTGTGAAACCTGGGGTTAAAGTCAGTCATTAGAGCTACATATTAGGTGGAGACAAGTTTAGTGGGATCTGGCTGTCTGAGCAGTTTTTCCAACGGGGGCAGGTCAGTGGGATCATCCAGGGAGCCAAACTGGGCACGGATAGCCTGTCTGAGCTGGTAGTAAAAAAAATAGGTACGATCTTGGTAGATCAAAGTCTAAACGTAGCTGAGAAAAAGATTCAAAGCCCTGAGCATTGTACAGGTGGCATAAATATTTAACACCCTTGGAGTACCAGCGATTGGGATCAGGAAGGGAGTATAGTTCCTGCAGATTAGGGTTAAACCACAGGTGTGCCTAGATACTTTTGTGACAATATAACGGAAAGTGGCAAGTAGTGAGGTTCTGGGGCGATCAGGGACCCGGCTTCTGTAGATAATATTATGTAGGGTTTCCAGAGAACATGTGATGGCTCCCTCCGTGGAGGTACAGGCATTGGCCGGAACCGGGCACAGCCAATCATGGATGTGCACCAACTGGGATGCCAAATAATATAGAAAGAAGTTGGGAAATGCCAGGCTTGCCAAGTGCGCTGGCAACCGTAGTGTTTCAAGTGCTACCTTGGGGGAGCCACCCTTCCGCAGGAAAGTAGTACATATTGAATCTATGCGTTTAAAAATAGATTTAGGTATTTTGCAAGGGGAATTGGCAAGGATATAGAGTAATCTCGGTAGGTAGATCATTTTGAGGACGTTGGCCCTCCCCATAAGATCCAGAGGCAGATCCATCCACCGCTTGGTCTGCTCCTGAAGGCGGACCAATAGAGGATCTAAGTTATTGGCGACATATAAAGATAAAGGGGTCTGCACCAGAACCCCAAGGTACCTAAAAGAGGATACCACTTGAAGCTTGGAATCCGGGTGAATCAGGGGAGGCTCAGCCACGTCTAGGAGGAAAAGACTAGACTTATCCCAATTCACCCGGAAGCCAGAATAGTCTACAAAAGGTATTAATCTCCACCAACAGGGCCTGAAGTGATTCATTAGTATTAGCTAGATACACCAATGTGTCATCCGCATAAAGTGAAATGCACTCCTCTATATTAGCAATTGGGAGTCCTTTAATCGAGGGGGAGGAGCGAATGCAAGCGGCTCCATGGCCAGGGCAAACAAGAGGGGTGACAACGGGCATCCCTGTCGCGTGCCCCTAGTAATCGGAAAGGGGCCAGTGATAGAGGAATTGACCCGCACCCGAGCTACTGGGGAGGTGTAAAGGAGTTTTATCCATGCTACAACACGGGGGCCAAAGCCATATATCTGTAACACCCGAAACACCATTCCACACTGTCGAATGCCTTGCAAATGTCCAAAGACACAATAGCACGAGTGGGAGGACAGTCATGTGGATATTGCAAGTTGTGAAACAGCCTGTGGATATTCATTCTGGTGGACCTGCCAGGGATAAAGCCCCCTTGGTCACTATTGACCAAGGACGTGACTACAGTGTTCAAACGGTTTGCCAATATTTTGGCCAGAATCTTAACGTCCACATTAATAAGATAAATCAGACGGTAAGGTTCGCATTTAAGTGGGTCCTTACAGGGTTTTATTAGAAGTAAAATAAAAGCCTCTCGCATCGTTGGGGGGAGGATCTAGAGCTTTGTTATAAGTTCGCAAAAGAAAGGGGCACAAAGGGTCTTTAAATTGTGAGTACCATTCAGTCGGGAAACCGTCTAAGTGCGGAGTCTTATGTGCAGGCATTTGTGAAATGGCTGCAGCAATTTCCTCAACCGATTTCTCGGCAAGAAAGCTCCGCCATCCAGCCCATCACGCCCCTCCATTTATAAGGAGGGGAGAGATATGTCAGCCAAGTAGTCACTCAATTGGGAGTCATCATAGTCAACCCTAGAGGTATACAGGTCTTTGTAAAGCATAAAAAGGAGTCTAGGATATCCCCTGGGTTGTCACTGATGGGGCCTTGAGCAGTAAGGATACGTGGGATGGAAATGGGAGAATGGTCAGGTCTAGTCAGATATGCCAAGAGACGTCCGGCTTTATTACCATGTTCAAATGATTTTTGTGTGGCATGCAACATGTGTTTTTGTGTGAGATCTAACAGACGGAATTCATATTGCCTATGGCTCTGTAACCATGCCTCCCTCATGTCGGAGGCAGGGTTAGAGGCATAAGCAGACTCAGTACGTACCATAACAGTCTCAAGTTCTTCTGTAAGCATCCGGTTATTTTTGCGCAAGACCCCTGTGATGGACATGAAAGTGCCCCTCAGTGTTGTCTTAAACGCGTCCCATTCAGTGGAAGGGTCTACTTTTTCCAGATTATCCCCCCAATTTTGGGGAGGGGGGGTGTGTACTGCTCTGCCATTTTAGCACCTCAAGAAATAAGATAGGCAGTCATAAATTAAATATATATATATACAAACAGTGTAGCGCTGGAAATAAATCAAAGTGAATAAATCAATAGTCATACATTATGACAATCAAAAGCAATAATGTGAGGATCATAAGATATATGCTGAGGGCATATATTAAATATAATGGTGAATATTCAGTGAAAAAAAACAAACAACAATAAGTCCAATGAATCAGCAGATGAAAGTCCAAAGAAAAGGATTCAGAGGAAAACTGAGCATCCAGTGTAGGTTAAATGATTCCAAACAAAACGTGAAGTCAGCCCATCACCTAGTAGTAAAATTAAAGGCTTACCGAAAAGCCTGTGACCATCCTTCTCAGGGGGTTAGGCTGGGTTCACACTACTACACTACTTTCATCCTACTTTGCTCTGTGTTCAATGTTTCCCTATGAGAGCGTCTTGTAGCATCCTACACAAGTCGGTCCGACTTTGAAAATGCTCCCTGTACTACTTTTGGTCCTACATTGATCCTACTTCAGGCCCATTGAATATCATTGAAGTCGGACCAAAGTAGGAGCCTGTTCATGAAAGTAGGATGGATGTAGGACCAATGTAGGATCAATGTAGGACCAATGTAGCAGAGCAAAGTAGGATGAAAGTAGTGTAGTAGTGTGAACCCAGCCTTAGGCTGGGTTCACACTTGTCCTACAAACGGTCCTACATTGGGAGCCTCATGTAGCATGACGTGTGAAAATCAATGTTTCCCTATGAGAGCTGTCTTAACTGGTCCGACACAAGTCGATCCGACTTTGAAAATGCTCCCTGTACTACTTTTGGTCCTACATTGATCCTACTTCAGCCCATTGAATATCATTGAAGTCGGACCAAAGTAGTATCCTGTTCATGAAAGTAGGATTGATGTAGGACCGATGTAGGATAAATGTAGGACCAATGTAGCAGAGCAAAGTAGGATGAAAGTAGTGTAGTAGTGTGAACCCAGCCTAAAACAAGCTTATAATATGAGATGAGGTTATCCTGCAGGTCAGCTGAAAGGATCCTCCGTCTCCCATGCCTTCAATGGCTCCAAACCACAGCTCACTGGTGTTTTCAGGAGTGCCACAGGTGTATGTGTGTGGTAATGAGATACACACTCAAAGTGGGAATAAATATGCCGCAATGGAAAAGAAACAAAAAAAGAATTCCATAGTGCAGGCGTTTTAAAAGGTTCAACGATTTATTGGTGGCCCCCTATCATTTTTAGTGGCCGACGTACACGTACGGCGATTCGTGCAGCTGTGCCAACCTGCCACAGTACAATGACGGCGGCTGGTCGGCAATCGGTTAAACAGGACAAATTACAGAACAAAATGCACACTTGTTGAGTGCAGTAACACTGTTTATTTTTAAACTAACAATTATCAAAAAAAAGGACCTTTTGTTTAGTTTTATTACATTTAGTTGTCTCAAGATTGTGAAAAAAAATCATTGTTGCAGGTAAATATTCACAAAAGGAAAGCCTTGGTTGTCCTCAAATAAACAATGGGCTAGATTCAGGTATGAGATACGCCGTCGTATCTCTGAGTTGCGGCGTCGTATCTATGCGCCTGATTCTTAGAATCAGTTAAGCATAGATTTGACTAAGATCCGACCGGCGTAAGTCTCTTACGCCGTCGTATCTTAGTTGCTTAGTTGCTGGCCGCTAGGTGGCGCTTCCATCGATTTACGCAAGGAATATGCTAATTAGGTAGATACGCCGATTCACAAACGTACGTACGCCCGGCGCATTTTTTTACGTCGTTTACGTTAGGCTTTTTCCGCCGTAAAGTTACCCCTGCTATATGAGGCATACGCAATGTTAAGTATGGACGTCGTTCCTGTGTCGAATTTTTACGTCGTTTGCGTAAGTCGTTCGCGAATAGGGCTGTACGTAACATACGTTCACGTCTAAAGCATTGACGATTTGCGGCGTAATTTCGAGCATGCGCACTGGGATTCTTTCGCGAACGGCGCATGCGCCGTTCATAAAAAACGTCAAATACGTGGGGTCACACTAAATTTTAATAAAACACGCCCACATGATCCAAATTTGAATTAGGCGGGCTTACGCCGGAGCACATACGTTACGCCGCCGTAACTTAGGGCGCAAGTTCTTTCTGAATAAGGAACTTGCGCCCTAATTTACGGCAGCGTAACGTATCGGAGATACGTTACGCCCGCACAACATTACGCAGGGCTATCTGAATCTAGCCCAATGTATGTATTACGTTGTTATCTTAAAGCGGAGGTCCACCCTAATTTTTTTTTGACATAAACACACTCTTTTAAAAAATGTAAAAAACATTTGAAAAAAAAAAAATGTTTTTACTTACCAGAAATGGCAGTTGCTAGGCAGATCATCCTAATCTGCCCCTTCCTATACCGCGGGGCTCTTCATTCTTCTCCTCCTCGTGTTGTCTTCTGGGAAATTTGGGCACGCTGTCGTCTGGGACCTGTGTGTGTCCCAGAAGGCAGCTGCCCATTCACAAAGCGATGCACGGTAGGTAACTGCCTGTTTCCCTTAGTGAGGATGCCGGCGCCGGAGCACGATCCGAAGGATGGACCGGCCTCGGGGGGGGGGGGGGGGCAACATCATGGGCGCCCAGGACCGGTAAGTGTCCTTATTAAAAGTCAGCAGCTACAGTGTTTGTAGCTGCTGACTTAAAAAAAAAAAAAAAAAAAATTGCGGCTAGAATACCGCTTTAAGCAATGACAACATTTAAATCGCTGAATAAACAGGCTCATAGCATAAATTAGAAAATTGCTCTGGTCCATATGGGGTGAGCAGGCGTGAGAGCTGAAGTGGGTATTCAGTTTGTGTAGGTTGATTATTTTTATTTTTTGCAATGCCTGAAATCCCACAACCCTAGACTCATCACATTATTTAACAGGATGTTTTCTACCACCAAACCACTAGAGGTCAGTATGTAACCACATTTCATATGGGAACAATAACATTTCTGTTGTCGGAATTTTAGGTATTCTCTTGATTAATCGGCCAAAACATCTTTTTATAAACTTGCATGTTCAGCTGACCAAGTGCCGGCTCCTTACAATAAAAAGTGATCGTATATTTTCGATTGTAAGCTCTAACGAGCAGGGTCCTCCATTCCTCCTGTACTGAATTGTATTGTAACTGTACTGTCTGCCCTCGTGTTGTAAAGTGCTGCGCAAACTGTTGGCGCTAAATAAATGCTTTACAATAATAATAATATGAAATTATCCAAATAATGATCACTCAATATCCAACATAGCTAATTGCTACCTTCCTTGAGTTCCACTGGTGGGGGGTATTTGGTTCGGTCGAATGGTATCTATATATAAAAGAAATGCTGATCAATTGTCTATGGGGTACCTTTTACTTTAAAGGATCAATAACTGTTTCAGTAATAGGAAGGTGACTCCTGAAGTCAGCTAACTTGACCTTTAGACTTTAAACAGAGCTACCATATGACTACAGTCAAACTTCTAAGATAGTGGTCTCCAAACTGCGGGCCAGGGGCCAGATGAGACCCTTTACTTGCCTTTATCCAGCCCTTAGGGCACTATTACCCCTACTGACATCAACTATGGAGGACTATTCTACCCACTGACACCGACTATGGAGGACTATTCTACCCACTGACACCAATGATGGGACACTATTCCTCCCACTGACACCAATGATGGGACACTATTCCTCCCACTGACACCAATGATGGGACACTTTTCCTCCCACTGACACCAATGATGGGACACTTTTCCTCCCACTGACACCAATGATGTGACACTATTCCCCCCACTGCCACTAATGATGGGACACTCTTCCTCCCACTGACACCAATGATGGGACACTATTCCTCCCACTGACACCAACTATGGAGGACTATTCTACCCACTGAATCCAATGATGGGACACTCTTCCTCCCACTGACATCAATGATGGGACACTATTCCTCCCACTGAGACCAATGATGGGACACTATTCCTCCCACTGACACCAATGATGGGACACTTTTCCTCCCACTGACACCAATGATGTGACACTATTCCCCCCACTGCCACTAATGATGGGACACTATTCCTCCCACTAACACCAATGATGGGACACTATTCCCCCCACTGACACCAATGATGGGACACTATTCCTCCCACTGACACCAATGATGGGACACTATTCCTCCCACTGACACCAATGATGGGACACTATTCCTCCCACTGACACCAATGATGGGACACTATTCCTTCCACTGACACCAATGATGGGACACTATTCCCCCCACTGACACCAATGATGGGACACTATTCTCCCCATAGACTCCAATGATGGGACACTATTCTCCCCATTGACTCCAATGATGGGACACTATTCTCCCCATTGACTCCAATGATGGGACACTATTCGCCCCACTGACACCAATGATGGGACAGTATTCCTCCCACTGACACCAATGATGTGACACTATTCCCCCCACTGCCACTAATGATGGGACACTCTTCCTCCCACTGACACCAATGATGGGACACTTTTCCTCCCACTGACACCAATGATGGGACACTTTTCCTCCCACTGACACCAATGATGGGACACTTTTCCTCCCACTGACGTGACACTATTCCCCCCACTGCCACTAATGATGGGACACTCTTCCTCCCACTGACACCAATGATGGGACACTATTCCTCCCACTGACACCAACAATGGGACACTATTCCTCCCACTGACACCAACTATGGAGGACTATTCTACCCACTGAATCCAATGATGGGACACTCTTCCTCCCACTGACATCAATGATGGGACACTATTCCTCCCACTGAGACCAATGATGGGACACTATTCCTCCCACTGACACCAATGATGGGACACTTTTCCTCCCACTGACACCAATGATGTGACACTATTCCCCCCACTGCCACTAATGATGGGACACTATTCCTCCCACTAACACCAATGATGGGACACTATTCCCCCCACTGACACCAATGATGGGACACTATTCCTCCCACTGACACCAATGATGGGACACTATTCCTCCCACTGACACCAATGATGGGACACTATTCCTCCCACTGACACCAATGATGGGACACTATTCCTTCCACTGACACCAATGATGGGACACTATTCCCCCCACTGACACCAATGATGGGACACTATTCTCCCCATAGACTCCAATGATGGGACACTATTCTCCCCATTGACTCCAATGATGGGACACTATTCTCCCCATTGACTCCAATGATGGGACACTATTCCCCCCACTGACACCAATGATGGGACAGTATTCCTCCCACTGACACCAATGATGGGACACTATTCCCCCCCCACTGACACCAACGATGGGACACTATTCCCCCCACTGACACCAATGATGAGACACTATTCTCCCCATTGACACCAATGATGGGACACTATTCCTCCCACTGACACCAATGATGGGACACTATTCCTCCCACTGACACCAATGATGGGACACTGTTCCTCCCACTGACACCAATATCAGGTTTAGACATTAGTGGCTGTGTGTTGAGTTATTTTGAGAGGACAGCAAATGTACACTGTTATACAAGCTGTACACTCACTACACAACATTGTAGCAAAGTGTCATTTCTTCAGTGTTGTCACATGAAAAGATAGAAGAAAATAGTTACACAAATGTGAGGGGTGTACTTACTTTTGTGAGATACTGTATATACGATTCTGCACATCCAGGTAGTTTCTGCACTTCCTCCGCTTCTGCTATGATTAGTCACAGCAGAAGCCAATCAGCGGGGGTCACCCAATAGATGTCCACCGACACTTACTGATCGGCAAGGAGAGAGGCTGGATGGAGCTCTGTATATGTAAACAAGGCAGAGCTCTGTCCTGTCAGCGGGAATGTGCCAGATTTTGTTTCTCTGTAAAGCTGGGGATAAAATTCATCACATCTCTTAGTGGAAGCAGCACACAGTGTGCACATAAACACTGGCTAGGCACACATTTAACCCTTTGATTGCCCTGTTTAACCCCTTCCCAGCCAGTGTCATTAGTACAGTGACAGTGCATATGTTTAGCACTGATCACTGTATTAGTGTCACTCCTCCCCGAAAAGTGTCAGTTAGTGTCAAATGGTCCACCGTAATATCGCAGCCCTGCTATAAGTCACTGACCATTACTAGCATAAAAATAAATAAATAAAAATTCCAGTATAAACTGTATATAATAGTTTGTAGACGCTATGGCCCAGATTCACGAAGGAGATACGACGGAGCATCTCAGATACTCCGTCGAAGCTCTCAGAGTATCTATGCGGCTTAGAATCAGTTACGCATAGATATCCCTAAGATCCGACAGGTGTAATTGTTTTACACTGTCGGATCTTAGGATGCAGGATGCAGTCGCTGGGGGGAGTTCGCGTCGTAAACCAGCGTCGGGTATGCAAATTAGGAGTTATGGTGATCCATGCCGTTTTTTCGCGTTCGCTACGTCGCCGCTAGTCTAGTTTCCCGTCGCAAAGTTAGTCGTCGTTTTGGGTGCCTTAACTTTAGACAGCAAACGTATTGCTGTCTAAAGTATGGCCGTCGTTCCCGCGTCGAAATTTAAAATTTCACGTCATTTGCGTAACACGTCCGGGAATACGGAAGTACGCTACGCACGTCGCTGATCGCAAAAATGACGTCAGTTTGCGCAAAGCACGGCGGGAATTTCGAAACGGAGCATGCGCAGTAGGTCCAGCGCGGGAGCGCGCCTAATTTAAATTGTACCCGCCCATTCGATTTGGACCGCCTTGCGCCGGACGTAGTTACGATACACCGCCGCAAGTATCCAGGTAAGTGCTTTGTGGATCGGGCACTAAAACTGAAAACTTGCGGCGGTGTAACGTAAACGGATTACGTTACACGGGCGCAATTGTACCTGAATCTGGCCCTATAACTTTTGGGAAAACCAATCTATATATGCTTGGTGGGATTTTTTTTACCAAAAATATGTAGAAGAATAAATATTGCCCTAAATTAGTGAAGAAATTTGATTTTTTACATTGTACATGTTTTATAGTAAAAAAAAAATATTTTTTTTTTGTTTATAAAAAATGCAGAGGTGATCAAATACCACCAAAAGAAAGCTCTATTTGTGGAAAAACATTACATACATTTCATCCATGTACAGTGTCGCATGACCGCGCAATTGTCAGTTAAAAGTAACGCAGTTGCCATCTAGCAAAAAATGGTCTGGCCATGAAGGGGGATAAATCTTCTGGAGCTGAAGCGGTTAACCGTTTGCCGACCGCCTCCTGTATATTTATGTCGGTAGAATGGCTGCGCAAAGCAACGTAAAGGTACGTTGCTTTAAATTTGCTGCCGTGCGGGTGCACCCTGCCACGAGCTCCTTGACCGTGCCTGCGGGTCTCCCGGACTCGATGTCCGCTGGTGTCCCGCGATCGTGTCACGGAGCTGCAGAATGGGGGGATGCCTGTGTAAACAAGCATTTCCCTGTTCTGCCTAGTGACAGGACACTGATCGTCTGCTCCCTCTCATCGGGAGCAGTGATCAGTGTCATGTCACTAGTGTCATGTCACGAGGAAGGGGTTAAGTGTGTCCTAGGGAGTGATTCTAATTGTGGGGGGGATGGACTACACGTCCATCCCCCCCACAATTAGAATCACTCCCTAGGACACACTTAACCCCTTCCTCGCCCCCTAGTGGTTAACCCCTTCCCTGCCAGTGTAATTTTTACAGTAATCAGTGCATTTTTATAGCACTGTTCGCTGTATAAATGACAATGGTCCCAAAATAGTGTCCGCCATAATATCACGATAAAAAAAAAAAAAAAAAAAAAAAAAAATCGCTGATCGCCGCCATTACTAGTAAAAAAAAAAAAAAAAAATGCCATAAAACTATCCCCTATTTTGTAAACGCTATAACTTTTGAGCAAACCAATCAATAAACGCTTATTGCGATTTTTTTAACCAAAAATATGTAGAAGAATACGTATCGGCCTAAACCGAGGAACAAAAATTGTTTTTATATATTTTTGGGGATATTTATTATAGTAAAAAGTAAAAAATATTGTTTTTTTTTTTTCAAAAAATTTTGCTCTTTTTTTTATTTATAGCGCAAAAAATAAAAACCACAGAGGTGATCAAATACCACCAAAAGAAAGCTCTATTTGTGGGAAAAAAAGGACGTCAATTTTGTTTGGGAGTCATGTCGCGCAATTATCAGTTAAAGCGACGCAGTGCCGAATCGCAAAAAGTGCTCTGGTCAGGAAGGGGGGTAAATTCTTCCGGGGCTGAAGTGGTTAAAGGCATAGTTCACTTTTTTTTTTTTTTACCGTAGTATACCTTTTATTTTATTTTTTAATGTCTCTTTATTAAACTTTTTCATGACAAAAAACACAATACATAGATACTTAAAACAAAACATAGACAAACAAACACGTACGGTCTCAATATAACCCCATCATAAAATCTGATTAATATTTATAACAATTTATTTCCGTGAGATCCACTAACCCCTCGCAGAATATGCCCAAACCTATATTTTTAATCCAGCTATTTAAGGGGATAAGGATAAGGATATGTTGAAAGAGAGCTATAATGGCAAAGAGATAACAGAAAATATAGAAGAGGAGAGGAGAGAGACACCGGAGACACCTCTCAAAAAAAAAATTTTTTTTTCAATAAAACATACAAATCTAAGTTCTAACACAAAAAAAAAAAAAAAAGTGTTTTAGCATTATATATAATTTATAGGTCACTATAGGAAGGCTTCTCACTCCAAGCCTATTTATGTGAAGGGAGAAAAAGAAAAAGGGGGGGGGATTTATTTTAGTGTTATAGATACAGGCATACCCCACTTTTAAGTACACAATGGGGACCAGAGCATGTATGTAAAACGAAAATGTACTTAAAGTGAAACAATACCTTTTTTCACTTCTAGGGTATAGTGGGGGGTAAAGGGCTATAGTGGGGGGTGTCAGGAGCTGTAGTTGAGGTCTCAGGGGCTGTAGTGGGGGTGTCAGGGGCACACTGGAACAGGGCGGGCTATGTTCTCGGAGCTTCAGCTCCATCTACTGCAGCTGCAAAATGTCTGTACAGTACTTGTAAGGCACTTTACATACACTTGCAGGTATGTCCTTACTCGCGAGTGTATGTAAAGTGAGTGTACTTAAAGCGGGGTATGCCTGTATTTTGTTTTACTTTAAACCTATTTATGTGAGAAAAAAAAGATAAAAGAAAAAAAGGGGGGGGTTTATTTTAGTGTTATAGATAGTTTGTGTTACTTTAAACCTATTTATGTGAGGGAAAAAAAGATAAAAGAAAGAAAAGAAAAAAAAGTGTTATAAAATGTATAAGTCACTTTAGGAAGGCTTCCTCTTCTAAGCCTATGTATGTGGAAAAAAAATAAAAAATAAAGGGAGGGGGGTTTATTTTAGTGTTATAGATATTTTGTGTACGTTAAACCTATTTATGTGTGAGAAAAAATACAGAAAAAAGGGGGATTTTATTTTATAACACTAAAATAAAATCTCCCCCTTTTTTTTCTTCTTTTTTTTTTCCCTCACATAAATAGGTTTAACGTAACACAAAATAGATAAAAGAAAGAAAAGAAAAAAAAAGGGGGGGGGGATTTTAGTGTTATAAAATGTATAAGTCACTTTAGGAAGGCTTCCTTTTCCAAGTCTATTTATGTAAAAAAAAAAAAAAGGGGTGGGGTTTATTTTAGTGTTATAGATATTGGGGCAGATTCACATAGAATCCGCGGCGGCGTAGTGTAAGCCATTTACACTACGCTGCCACAACTTAGTGGAGCAAGTGCCGTATTCTCCAAGCACTTGCTCCGTAATTTGCGGCGGCGTAGTGTAAATGGCCCGGCGTATGGCCGCGTAATTCAAAGGGGGTGGCTTGTATTTAAATTAAGCGCGCCTCCGCGCCGATTGAACTGCGGATGCGCCGGCCATTAAAATAGCCCAGTGTGCATGCTCCAGCTCACGACGGAAAACGTCAATGAAGCCGACGTGAGCGTCATTGACGTAAAGTCCTATTCGCGAACGACGTAAAAAGACGACGCTGACCCGACGCCATACTTAACATGGCATACGGCGGACTGATGTAAGGTTACCCCTCATATAGCAGGGGTAACCTTACGCTTACAGAAACGACGACAAGGCGGCGCAAAATCGTTCGGGAATCGGCGTATCAGGCTCATTTGCATAGTTAAATGAGAAATCAACATAAACGCCACCTAGCGGCCAACATATAATTACATCTAAGATCCGACGGTGTAAGTGACTTACACCTGTCGGATTCTAGGAATCATACGCATAGATACCCGGGGCTAAAAACAGAGATACGACGGTGTAGGTTGAGATACACCGTCGTATCTCTTTTGAGAATCTGGCCCATTTTGTGTACGTTAAACCTATTTGTGTGAGAAAAAAAACAAAAGAAAGAAAAAAAAAAAGAAGGGGGGGGGGTTTATTTTAGAACACTAAAATAAAATCTCCCCCTTTTTTTTTTTCCTCACATAAATAGGTTTAACGTAACACAAAATATCTATAACACTGAAATAAACCCCCCCCCCCCTTTTAGTCACTTTAGGAAGGCTTCCTATTCCAAGCCTATTTATGTAAAGAAAAAAAAAGGGGGGGGATTTATTTTAGTGTTATAGATAACATGTGTTTACTTATTTTAGTGCAGCCTATTTATGTGAGAAAAAAAAAACATAAACATAGTTCACTTTTTGCTAAATATAAGTGTGTGTGTAAAATAAATGAAACAAAACTCGTCTTGATTTATTTAAAAAAAAAGCTTTTTTGCATTGGAACCTATATACACATATTTTCTGTACCACCCAATTACATGAGTTAGTAGTCAGATAATGTGAACAGCGAAGAAAATGACACCAGCGATTGGTAAAATATATCACAGCATTTAATTGAAATAATTTATTACAATTAAAATATATTACTTTTGTATTAAATTAGAGTTATTAGAATAAATTACGCCACCAAGATAATATTTAAAGCAGCAATCCCCTGAGTCATATGCAGAACACATGGAAGTGGCGAGCCCCCATTTCAGGGCCCCTTTAATTGTATTTTAGATAATTAGTAGTCACCTAGATCACCATCAGCGGTCACCAGACCCAACAGGCAGAAAACATGGCTTGGGTAGGAGGGGCTAATTTATAGTAGAATATTCCGTCTCTGTGTAGCCCCGATGCCCTCCCTCAGCCCCATAGGCTGGTCATACGCGGTATAAATGTCAGCTTGTTTCTGGTGAGGAAGCTCCCACCCAACATTTCAAAATAAAATAGAAGTCTGCAGAACAGCGACCACATCCAATCAGATGCAGGCACTTTTTTAAAACTGATGGAGGGTCAGCTGTCAAAATACAATAACCGCGGCAGGAGGTTCACCCATCTGCGCTATATAGCGTGGATGGAGGAACCTGTTAGATTTTTTTCCTATGAATAAAATGTATGTGTATGAGCTTTAAGCCCCTTTCACACGGGGCGGATCAGTAATGATCCG
Source organism: Rana temporaria (assembly GCF_905171775.1). NCBI lineage: Eukaryota > Metazoa > Chordata > Amphibia > Anura > Ranidae > Rana > Rana temporaria. The sequence goes on along the minus strand of NC_053491.1, from coordinate 20,566,838 downwards.
CCCGTGAACCTCCGCTTGCTCAGCGGGGATCGCTCCGTTGATCCCCGCTGAGCCGGCGGATGACAGGGTGGTCCCCTCACACTCGATACACAATCGATACACAATCAATGACGTCACACCTACAGCCACACCCCCCTACAGTTGTAAACATACTTCAGGTCACACATAACCCCTTCAGCGCCCCCTGTGGTTAACTCCCAAACTGCAATTGTCATTTTCACAATAAACAATGCATTTTTTGCTGTGAAAATGACATTGGGGTGGATTCAGGTAGGGGCGCGCAATGATACGGCGGCGTGGCGTATCGTATTTATGCTACGCCACCGTAACATACAAGAGAAAGTGCTGTATGCGCCGTCCGTGTACATATCCCAGTGTGCATTGCTTCCAAGTACGGCGTAACGACGTATTGGTTTCGACGTGAACATAAATTACGTCCAGCCCTATTCGCAAACGACTTAACGCAAACGACGTAAATAATTCAAATTTCGAAGCGGGAACGACGTCCATACTTAACATTGGCTGCGCCTCCTAATAGCAGGAGCAGCCTTACGCCGAAAAAGCCTTAACGCAAACGACGTAAAAAACGAACGCCGGGTGCACGTACGTTTGTGAATCGGCGTATCTAGGAAATTAGCATATTCTACGCCGACAACAACGGAAGCGCCCCCCTAGCGGCTAAAGTGTTATTGCACACAATTCTACGCCGCCGTAATCAAGTTACATCGGTTGAGAAGTGAATCGCTGATCGCCGCCATTAGTAGTAAAAAAAAAAAATTTAATAAAAATGCAATAAAACTATCCCCTATTTTGTGAACGCTATAAATTTTGCTCAAACCAACCGATAAACACTTATTGCGATTTTTTTTTTACCAAAAATATGTAGAAGAATACGTATCGGCCTAAAATAAAAACCGCAGAGGTGATCAAATACCACCAAAAGAAAGCTCTATTTGTGGGGGGAAAAAGGCGCCAATTTTGTTTGGGAGCCACGTCGCACGACCGCGCAATCGTCAGTTAAAGCGACGCAGTGCCGAATCGCAAAAAGGGGCAAGGTTCTTTAGCTGCATTTTGGTCCGGGTCTTAAGTGGTTAAAAAAAATAGTTGCTCACAAATCAAAATGCTCTCAAACCAAGTTACTCTTAAACTCTTTTTCTGCGCTTGCTTTCTTGCTGTGCGCCGTCTTTCCCAGAGGTTTTCTCTTCCTCACCTTCCCTCCCTTCTTCACCCGTTTCCCTTTGTTCTGCTCTTTCCTCTGGTGGTAGAGCGGTTGAATCAAGCGGTCAATGTTGTCCTCAGCAGAGAAGACCAAGCTTTCTTTGCCTGTAAGATGCATCGTCTGCTCCTCCAGCATCGCAGTTTCCTTTTCTGCGACTTCCAGCATTTCCTCCGCCGGATGATCCGTCTTCTACGACAAACACAAACCAATCATGGTGGCAAAATAAATACAGTATCGGTGATTTTTCTTAACATGCACAGTATGACAGCATAGTGATGTCCCTCCTGCAAGGAGTCTTCTACAAGAGGTCTCACTTGTAGTTATCAGAGGCGGCTCTAGGCTTTGTGAGGCCTTAGGCCAAACTTAGACATGAGGCCCCACTCACGCCCATAATGGGGAAAAATAATTCAAGCAAGAAAAATGGCAGCAGAAAATGCATGGATCTAGGTCAGTGATGGCGAACCTTGGCACCCCAGATGTTTTGGAACTACATTTCCCATTATGCTCATGCACTCTTCAGAGTAGCTGAGCATCATGGGAAATGTAGTTCCAAAACATCTGGGGTGCCAAGGTTCGCCATTACTGATCGAGGTGATCAGCACCACTTCCAGGGCACCCTCCTCACCCATCAGACATATTCAGCCAATGCAAGAGGGGGGAGAGAGGGGGAGGTGAGAAAGAGAGAGAGGGGCAATATAGAGATCCAATGATGCCGACATTAGTATTGATCACAGGAATATTACTCGGGCGCCAGGCCCCTGTGAGTGCGAGGCCTTAGGCGACCGCCTAATTGGAGAGTCGCCTCTGGTTATCACCCAACATTTAAAGGGTAAGAAGAAGAATCTGTACAGTGAACTTACACAGGACGCCTCCCCCATCCCACTGATCTGGCGTGGCGATCTCTCGTTCTGAGTCCTGCTATAGCCACGTCACGGGTCCGGGGCTTAGAAATCCCCCCTCGGCTTTCACTCTTCTTCTTCCCCGCTGACAGGACAGGCTACGCAGGTTCTGACTGGTCGGCGCCGACTAATTAGAATGCTGCTCCTGACGGGGTACGCTTTGGAGATTAAGCCACAGAAATTTCAAAAGCTCCGGTCCCGTCACACGGTTCTAGCAGGGCTCATAACGGGAGATCGCCACGCTCTAGATTTTTTGTAAAGGTGAACTTACCTATTAGACCCCTTTTAAATTCTGACCGCCTGAGTGTTAGCGGTAAAGTGCCACTAGTTGGCGCTGTATGTGCAGGAGCGGGGCGCCTTCAACCCCAAAAAAGGGGTTAACATGGGGTTAAAAGTGCCACTGCTGAAGCGCTTTACAGGCACTTCGGTAGCCCTGCCCATTGAAATCCATGGCAGGGGCGGTGGAGGAGCGGTGTATACAGCGCTCTTGCAAAGACGCTGCTTGCAGGTTTTTTTTTTTCCGTTCTGAAAGTGCGCCGCCCCAGTGTGAAAGCACTATACACATCATTGACTGTTTATGTAGCTGTGCTATTGTCTATTTTGATATCTTCTGACGTTTTGACGTTGCTTCCGCCCTGCTATGCTATGGAGACGGGTGGGGGCCATCTTGCCCTCACTTGTATCCCACCCGAGCAGGACACAGAACACGATCGCTGCCGACGGCTCCGTTAAGCGGTGGAGGGCGCGGGAGAGCGGCGGGAGGGCCCTCTCCCACCGCCGAGAACGGTGATCTTGCGGCGAATCCACCGCGGGAGACCACTGCTATTGTTTAAAGCAGTGGTCCCCAACCTTTTTGGTACCGGAGACCGGCTGCGTGGAAGAAAATTTTGGAAAGGCCCGGTTGGGGGGAGGTTGGGGTTGGCATGCGGGGGGTAAGCGATTTTTCGCGGGCAATTTGTCAGCGCATTATTTCTATTATTACATTGTAGTTAAAAATAAATAAGAAAGTTAAACCCACCATAATGCAGAATCAGTGGGAGCTTTGAGCGTGTCACTTGCCACGCTGACTGCCACTATATTCGGAATGTCACTTGCCACGCTGCCTGCCACCAGATGCGGAATGTCACTTGCCACGCTGCCTGCCACCAGATGTAGTAAGGCCCCAACAGATGAAGGCAGTGCCCCCCTCCACAGATGAAGGTATAGGGAGTTGCAGGGAGGGAGGCAGGACAGTTCTGGATGGAGGGCCAAGGTAACAAACAGGTGATTGGCTGCTAGGATGAAGGACAGTCCTAGCAGCCAATCGCCAGTTTGATAACCTCAGGCAGCTCCGCCCTCCACCCAGAATTGTTCCGCCTCCCGCTGTCGGCTCTGTGAGGATTACAGAGCGACGGCAGGAGGAAGAAAAGTCTCCTACATCGCGGTCCGAATGGCAGAGTGCCGCGGGCCACATGTGGGGCTCTCTCATGCCACCTGCTCGCACCCGCGGCCCGGCTGCAGCAGTGCCGCGCCCCGGTAGTGGGCCGCGGACCGGGGGTTGACGACCGCTGGTTTAAAGGACCGCTCACAGGAAAGATGGATATGCCGGTTGTGGCAGCGGCTGCTGCCGTTACCAAGATATCCATCTTTTAAAAAATGACGTATATACAGTGAGCGGGTCCTTAAGTGGTTAATTTACAAGTGCCCTTGCAGTGAACTTCTAAGTGCACTTGTAGCGCACAGTGGATTTGCCTTTAGTAAATACCCCCCTCCCCCAGTTTACTTCTGTACATTAGTTAAAAAAAAAGAAAGAAAGTAAAAAGCACTTACCACAGGCGTCTCTCCAAGCTGGATTTGTAACCATATATTCAATCTTTGGCTCCAGTCGCCAGGAGGATTTACTTCCCACAGGCGTTCCTGTTCCTTAGGATTATCCATAAGAAATCTTCCACACACTGTTATAGAAACATCTGATCAGCTTTCCTATGCCAACAAATTCAGTCTCTAGTAACGCATGGCAAGAGCAATGATGTGCATTAGTGTAGATCCCACCATAAAACTATTTTGGTCCGATCTTGCACATTTTAGTAGAACGCTGACCACCATCCAAGTCCCTTTAAATAGATCTACTGTATTTTCCGGCGTATAAGACGACTCGGCGTATAAGACGACCCCCTAATTTTCCAGCCAAATGTTGGTTTTGGGATATACTCACCGTTTAAGACTACCCCCTTTCCTACTAGTCATGCCTCGCCTCACGGTGCCACCATTACATGCCAGACTGTGCCCCATTACATGCCAGACTGTGCCCCATTACATGCCAGACTGTGCCCCATTAAATGACCAGACTGTGCCCCATTACATGACCAGACTGTGCCCCATTACATGACCAGACTGTGCCTCATTACATGACCAGACCTGCCCCATTACATGACCAGACTGTGCCTCATTACATGACCAGACCTGCCCCATTACATGACCAGACTGTGCCCCATTACATGCCAGACCTGCCCCATTACATGACCAGACTGTGCCCCATTACATGACCAGACCTGCCCCATTACATGACCAGACCTGCCCCATTACATGACCAGACTGTGCCCCATTACATGACCAGACTGTGCCCCATTACATGACCAGACCTGCCCCATTACATGACCAGACCTGCCCCATTACATGACCAGACCTGCCCCATTACATGACCAGACCGTGCACCATTACATGACCAGACCGTGCCCCATTACATGACCAGACCTGCCCCATTACATGACCAGACCGTGCCCCATTACATGGCCAGACCGTGCCCCATTACATGGCCAGACCTGCCCCATTACATGACCAGACCGTGCCCTTACCTTATCCGATGCGAATCGCGGCCATGTAACCTAACATCTTACCTTACCAGAATCGCGGCCGTACTATTTTTCAAAAGCCGTGCCTCCGACGTCTTCTGTTCCGTGATAGGCGGAACATTCAGCTTCCCAAGAGGCACTGTGTTCAGTGTTCGCCTATCACGGAGGCCCTCTCGTCCGAGGACGAGAGGGCCTCCGTGATAGGTGGACACCAAACACAGGATGAGAGGCCCTCCGTGATAGGCGGACACTGAACACAGTGCCTCCTGGGAAGCTGATTGTTTCCGCCTATCACGGAACAGAAGACGTCGGAGGCGCGGCTTTTGAAAAATCGTACGGCCGTGATTCTGGAAAGGTAAGATGTTAGGTTACCGGCGTATAAGACGACCCCCGACTTTTAAGAAGATTTTAAGGGGTTAGAAAGTCGTCTTATACGCCGGAAAATACGGTACTCGTCTACTCACTCATGTTGCCAGGACATCTTTAGGCCTCCTTTTATTCTACTCCAGGAAAGCTATTGTACTGGAAGTCAGGCTGCAGCTCCAACTCTGGATTTTGGGAAATCGCTAGTTAATACAGCACTCAGGAGCGGCCCGTCCATTAGGGGCTCCGCCCCCTCTCTCCAGGCCACCCCCTATATACAGTACATAATGGATAGATTTCATGCTATCCATGGCCGTCGCAGCCACCCCCTAATCATGCGTCCGGACCCCTTCAGGGCATGAATTCGAATCCGTTTTTTATATTCGGATTCATTTCGTATATACATTATTTTCAATATAAAACGTTAACATTTTGATTCAAAATTCAAATTTATTTGAAATTCAGAAGCTATTTTTAGTCTATTTTATTATAATTCTATTGTAATCTATTTTTTTCTATTCTATGTTATTCTATTCTTTCATATTCGTTTCTATTTTATTCATTTTTTTTCCTATTCTACAGTGCTTCGAAAAAGTATTCATACCCCTTGAAATGTTCCACATTTTAATATACCGTATTTATCGGGGTATTGCGCGCTCCAGCGTATAGCGCGCACCCCTAAAGTGGACCCGCATTCCTGTGGAAAAAATAGGATTTTTATAACAGCTTACCTGTAAAATCATTTTCTTGGAGTACATCACGGGACACAGAGCTGCATATTCATTACTATGTGGGTTATAGAGTCTACCTTCAGGTGATGGACACTGGTGTAATCAATTAAACAGGAAGTTCCCTCCCTATATAACCCCTCCCCTACTGGGAGTTCCTCAGTTTTTGTAGCAAAGCAATAAGTGTCCCAATATCCCCAAACAAGAGGGGTGGGAGCTCTGTGTCCCGTGATGTACTCCAAGAAAAGGATTTTACAGGTAAGCTGTTATAAAAATCCTATTTTCTTTATCGTACATCACGGGACACAGAGCTGCATATTCATTACTATGTGGGATGTCCCAAAGCAATGCTTACTGAGGGGAGGGAGACACCAACAACGCAGACCGCCATCAGACGTGAGGACCTATAATGCTGCCTGCAGCATACTGCGCCAAAAAGCTGCATCCTCTTGCCGTCTTATGTTCACCTGATAGGAGTTAGTGAACGTAAGCACAGATGACCAAGTTGCGGCCTTGAAAATCTGCGTCATAAAGGCTTGGAAATGCATTGCGCATAAAGCGCTTACCATCCTGGTAGGGAGCACCCCCACAAAAAAACAGGGGGAATCCTACTCTAACCACAAGCCTGAATAATAACCTGATGAATCAACCTTAAAAACAGTTGATTTTAGACGCTGCCTGCCCTTTCCTGGGGCCTCCTGGTAGCGCAACAACATCAGTTTTCCGTATCCGAGCAGCCGCTTCAGATAGGCCTAGACCCTTCTTACTCCAATGAGAGAGAGAGTGTAACCATTTTAATAGCTGACCTGAACACTGCCTGCCCATCTAGGGTCTTCTGGCAGCCCAATAAAAACGTCAGCTTTCTATATCTGAAACCTTCAGATAGGTATTTAACTGCTCTCATCTCAATTGAGAGAAAAGCAATAACCTTTCCTTCCGTGAAACAAGGTTTTGAAAAAAGGGAAGGTAAGAATATCTAGATTTAAATGAATACTAGATCCTTCTAGTAAATACGGTTGTGTGAGGATGAAAATCACTCTACTTGTAAGAATAATTGAGTATGGCTCTATACCAAGAAAGTTGCCAATACTGAAACTCTTGGAGGCTACCACAACCAAGAACACCAATTCCCTTGTTAAAGGATGAAGGGAAATATGGTGCATCGGCCCAAGGAGCTGACCCTGTAAGCCGACAAAACTAGAGCCAATCCTCCGAGCACAAGGGCGACCTAACTGGTGGACTTATACAAGGGGTGACGTGCATAACAGCCCGGACCAAAGAGTGTGAAGTAATCGACCTTTGGAAGCAAGGCCGAGATCGGATCCTTGATATAACTTAAGGCTAGCTCCGTCTCCTTTCCAAATGTAGGAAGGCAGGAATTTTACCTTTGACAAACTTCCACGGATGCCACCATCTGGTTTCACACCAGGAACATGGGCCTTCCAGACCGTAGGCTATCTGGTCCTGGAGGCCAGCTCTCTTGTATGAATCAAGGGAATTGCCGCTGATTCTGAAAGCCCCGATCCTCGAGAATGTGGTCTATAATAGCCAGACCATTAATTCACCTGTTGCAAGGCAGAATGTAATACCCCCTGCAAAGTAGGCCTGGACAAGATGTAAGGGACTGTGGGTCCTCTACTACCACCCTTACTGTTCCTGCACCGAGAGGTCGTCAGGGTTATGCCGGAGTAATCAGGCCAGCTTCCGTTCTCCTCTAAATGTTGCATAGAAGCCACAAAAGTCGCGGCACTGGGGGGAGAGACACAACCAGTGACAACTGGTCCCCCCCCTCGGATTAAAAACACATCTGCCCCGCATGCGGGTGGATCCTTTATCCTTGACCCCAAGCTGTTCAATCTCTTGTTGAGCCTGGACGCCAATACATCTTATGTACAGGGTACTATTTCTGTGACATTTGGTCAGGAAAACAGTCGGGGTGTAGAGGTCATTCTCCCGGAGACACTTGTTGACGGCTCCAGCGAATCGCCTGCCAATTCTGCATTTCATGACGAATGCCAATAGGCAAGGCACAAGCTCCTCCTTGGTAAATTAAGTAAATCACTAGTATGGCATAGTCTGATTGTACTCTGACAGAACCAACCTGCCACCTGAACGTTCAGGCCCCCAAGCCAGATGCTCCATCGGTAGCTCTAGCTGACAGATAAGGCTCCCTTGGAGCTTGACTACTTCCCCTGGGCCATGGTCTCTTCCTGACCTGGCAAACCCTTTTAGTTAAGAATCACCAAGAGGAATTCCAGCATATCTCTGGGACCGGGTTCTTTGGATAATGCTAGGTCAAGATCCACTCTTTCTAGGCCGACAAAATACTGTTTATAACAGCCCTGAATAAAAGTTAGTATAGGGAACTGTCTTGAATGAAGCCAGCATCTTCCCTAGTGCCTTAATCAAAAGGCCAAAAGTAAGGAACTGTTCCTTGCCGTGACCATATAGACCAGTTTTCTTATAGCGATGGTCTTGTCTGAGGCCAAAAAAAAAAAAAAAAAAAAAAAAAAAAACTCTCCTTTTTGGACTGTGCCAAACATACCCAGCTTCTTGTCAAATGAAAGAATGTATCTTTAGAGTTCCAGATACTTGACCATGCTGGACACCCTTAGGTCCAGCCATGCTACTGACTGACCCATCAGCAGGAGTTTGCTTCGGTATGCCATTACTGCTATACCCTGGGCCTACAGACCTGCTAGAGGCGGGCCCTAGCACCCTGACAACCCAGGCATGGAGGCTAACCCAAAAGGGCAAGACCACCAACTGGAGATAGTGCTGTTCCCCTGCGAAACGCAGACAACCTCTGCAGACCCAAGTAAATAAACACATATGCAACTGGCTCCCCATGTGTGTATGTGGCAAGTGTTAAAGCCATATGCCTCAATGGAAGTGTGTGTACATGGCAGCGTGTGTTCCTGGAAGCATGAATTCATATAAATATGTTTTAAGAAAAACATGCATATAGCATGTGTGCTCTGGAACAAGCATCTTGCAAGCAAGCATGCGATATAAACGTGTTATGCAACAATGTGCAACATGAACCCATGCAGACACGTATTTCTATGCAAACACAAGGAATCCTGTATTGCTTAATTAGGCCGCCATGTACAACTTTAAAGTAATCATGCATCCTTATGCGATTCAGCATCTCCCATGCGATCAACATCTTATGCATTTTAAGCACTACTGTGCGGACAAGAACCCTTGTGTGACCAAGGACTCTTGTGTGACCAAGCACCCCTGTGCGATCCAGCATCCTTATGCACTCAAGCATCTTAATGCGACTTTAGGCATTTCTGTGAAACAAGCCTCTCTATGTGATCAAGTATCCTTGGGTAATCCAGGACGCTGTTGATCCGACAACCATGTGTGATCCAGCTTATTTTTGCATTCAAGCATCTTTAAGCGATCTTTAGGCATTCTTGTAGAAACAAGCCTCTCTGTGCGACCAAAATATCCTCGAGTAATCAAGGACTTGGGTGATCGGGTAATCATGTGTGATTCAGCATTTTTATGCCTTCAAGCCTCTTTATGCGATTCTAGGCATTTCTGTGGAAACAAGCCTCTTTGTGTGACCAAATATCCTTGGGGAATCAAGGGCTTGGGTGATCAGGTAATCATGTGTGATTCCAGCATTTTTATGCCTTCGAGCCTCTTTATGCGATTCTAGGCATTTCTGTGGAAACAAGCCTCTTTGTGTGACCAAATATCCTTGGGGAATCAAGGACTTGGGTGATCAGGTAATCATGTGTGATTCCAGCATTTTTATGCATACAAGCATCTTTATGCGAACTTAGGCACTTCTGTGGAAACAAGCCTCTCTGTGTGACCAAATATCCTTGGGTAATCCAAGACGCAGATGATCAGGTAACCATGTGTGATGCAGCATCTTTTTTGCATCCAAGCAACTTTATGCGATTTTAGGCATTTCTGTGGAAACAAACCACTTCTGTGTGACCAAACATCCTTGGGTAATCAAGGATTTGGGTGATCAGGTAACCATGTGTGTGTGATCCAGCATTTTTATACATACAAACGTCTTTATGCGATTTTAGGCCTTTCTGTGGAAACAAGTCTCTCTGTGTGACCCAATATCCTTGGGTAATCCAGGACTTGAGTGATCAGGTAACTAGCATCTTTATGCACTCAAGTATTTCTATGCAACTCTAACAAACATGCAACACCATACAGACAGAAACATGTATCCTTATGCGATCCACAATAAAACATGCTTTGTTACTTGTTTTTATCCCACATGCATTCCAAACTCATGTATCTTATGCAACATGCGGACTGGTAAAAAGGAAGTTATCCTCTGTAGATGTGCGTTTCCTCAATTAAGAGACGTTAGCAATGTGTACCAGCAACTGTGCATCCCTCAGATGTGCATTTGGTTAGCCTGAAGCCGACACCAGGCTGAGGACCATATGGAGGTCTTACTAGCCACCTATAGGAAAACCTCTCTTTACACCTAAGGAGAAGATAGAGGCTTTGGCCGAGTAGGCAGAGGGAAATTATATGCAGCATGAATCTCTGAAAAGACTGCAGGTGCAATCAGAACCTGTAGGGCTATTGATAGCTTCTCCTCGTTAGGCTGCAGCTCCTGTCTCCTGTCCTCTGACAGTGAACCTTCATCCCCAGCTCTTCTAATCCCTTTGTTTAAGGATTAAAGCAGGAAAAGGGACACACCCTGCTTTTTTTTTTTTTTTTTTTTTTTTTTGCTTCTTGTGAGGATGCTGCGAACATAGCAGTTAACCTCTTGTAGAACAACAAATGTGATGCAAAAAACAAAACACATGCAGAGTGGCTGCAATGTTGGGGGAGGCTGCATTGATTGCCTGACAGGTCTGATGGCTCAATCTGTGAGCTGTCTCTACAGGGGAGAATAAGGGGCCACCAGGTTCAGGTGGCGATTCCTTTTTATATTCCTACCCCTGACCTTATTCAATGGGGAGACCAAAGTCCTAAGCTAAAAGCAGAGGAGCTTAACCCAGGTGCATCAACAGCTGAACATAGTCTGGCAGCAACAATGCCTGCTAATCTGCACAGCTAGATGCGGAGTAGGTGTCTTAGATGAATCTGTATCCAACTCACACAAGGTGCTTGCGTTTGTGTCCCCCTAGCTTTACAGAGCTCTGACGTCTGGGCCTTTTTGAAGAGCCCTCTCTGCGACTGCACTGAGCCGGTGAGCACGTGCGACATGGTAGAGCCTGAAGCTGAGGAAGTGGGACGCACAATAGAGCAGCTAACACTTAAGCTTCCGTCTTTGGAAAGCATGGTAAGCGAAAACATCAGGCATGTCTTTTACTGCCCATAGTAGTGGAAAAACAGATAAGACTTGCAGCTACTCATGGAAGACAATGCTTTGCATAGGATTAAGGGCATTTTTTTTTTTTTTTTTTTTATGTACCAGCCCCTTCAAGGGGAGATATATGGGTACTACAGCCATCCTGTCTGAACAGACATAGTGGCCCAGGCTACATGCCGGCTAGGGGAGGTATATGGGTGCCCTGAGCCATCCCGTCTCAAAAGACATTGTGGTTTACATTGCCCATGCATAAAAACATAATATAGGCGAGACCCATAGTCCCCTACAGAAGACCTACTGTCGAACCAAGTCCCGTAGGTCCCTCTCTTACCTTTCCACGCTGCAGGGTATTGCCAAGCAAGAGGCCCAATCTTCCCCCTTCACCGTGGGTATAGTCCTAGACCTTCAGGGACCGGGGTCCATGGCAGGAACACCACACCCCTGGACCTATATAGCACCCTGGCAGCAGAAAAAACATTTGGTCCCTAGAAGGCACAAAGTTCTGGAACCCAGGATCCAGCCCTCCGCAGAGAGGCATTATAGGCTAAACCTCGTTCTTCGTACCGAGGCCCGGGTACCGTCCACTTTGGCTATGAAGCACCTTGGACGGATCCGGATTTATGGAGGCTTTTTACATCCAGCATAGATCCCTCCAGTGGAGCTCCTAAGAGCACATGTTAACTCGTGACCAACACCTTAGACACTGATGAAAAAACTGAGGAACTCCCAGTAGGGGAGGGGTTATATAGGGAGGGAACTTCCTGTTTAATTGATTACACCAGTGTCCATCACCTGAAGGTAGACTCTATAACCCACATAGTAATGAATATGCAGCTCTGTGTCCCGTGATGTACGATAAAGAAAAGATTTTTGTACTTACAGTTTTGGTGTCTTGCGCGGCGTCCATCGGCGACCTTGTCGGGTCCGGCGTCCGTCTGCGGCTTCGGGTGTCCTCTTCGTCGGGGGCGGTGTCCTTCTGCGGCTTCGGGTGTCCTCTTCGTCGGGTGCGGTGTCCTCCCCGCTCGTTTCCCGCGCCGAGTTTGAATACTGCGTACAGGACGTGAGCGGACGTGAGCGCGAGAGTAGCCGAGCCTGCCCGACTATACACAAGTGTACTGCGCTCGGTATATGCCAGCGCAGTATTCAAACTCGGCGCGGGAAAGCCGGAAACGAGCGGGGAGGACGCCGCACCCGACGAAGAGGACACCCGAAGCCGCAGACGGACGCCGGACCCGACAAGGCCGCCGATGGACGCCGCGCAAGACACCAAAACTGTAAGTACAAAAATCTTTTTTCCACAGGAATGCGGGTCCACTTTAGGGGTGCGCGCTATACGCCGGAGCGCGCAATACCCCGATAAATACGGTATATTAAAATGTGGAACATTTCAAGGGGTATGAATACTTTAAAGCACTGTATTTTGTTTTATTCTATTCTATTTTATTTTGTATTTTATTTTATTCTATTATTTTTTTTATTCCATTATTTTGTTTTCATTATGTTCTATTCTATTAAATATTAGTTTATATTATTTAATGTTCCATTCTATTCCATTATTTTCAATTTTATTCTATTATATTCTATAAAGCAGCCCAAGTGGGAATCCTCATCTTATTTCACTTTTACACCTTACTGTATTTATTGCAATATGTTTCGATTTCAAATTCATATAGTTCGTTTCATTTTAATTTATTTTGGATTAGTTTAAATTCGTAACTATTGCGATTCGGAAATTCGAATACACCCAAATCTCTGAATAACGAAAAATTTGTCCAAATTTCGATTTGTTACAAAACACATCGCACGTGTCTAGTATAGGGCAAAATCTGCCACCCTTTGGCTACTATGCAGTTGCAAAGTTTTGCTCCGACTCAGACACAAGATATGCTAAAAGCTTTTTTATGCACCAGAGCCTCATGCCAAGGCTACCAATCTACGTCTTTAATGTACCAAGGCACACAGGATAGAAGGATCTTTCTCACCTCCAAGCATTAATACACTGGTGTTATTTTTACAATGAAGTCGCACGTTTTGAAGCATGAAAAAGGAACATATGTTAGGTTTCGATATCAGGTCTTCTTACCATGATACATGTCGGAAGAAATGGGAAAGCTGATACCCAAAGCAACTTCCTTGGCAAACATCTGACAGAAGTCTTGTAGCATAGTCGTTCCAAAACCGCGTTTCCGCCATTTTTTCTGCACATAGATTGTGTCCAGCACGGGTAACATGTAACACTGACTGCCCCGATCACACAGACTTCCTGGGGAAAGAAAATATTGATTCTAAGAGGAAAGGACACATCTGCATTGTAAAGCTCTTCCTCAACACAAAATTGCTTCATAGGCTACCAATGTCGTCCTTCAGATGGCCAAATCAAAAACAGGATTTCTGTAATTACCATCAAATTATATCCTGGGAGCAAATTGAGGGCTACCGCTTGATGATACGCAACGTAGGGTTATGCTGCCTACAGGAGAAATGGGCACTAGGTACATGTGGCACCAATAGGTGGCACTGATTTTTTATTTTTTTTTGAAAAGCCTATGGCGTGTGAACACACCCAAAAAACTCCACCCGGTGCAGAAAAAATGTGCACACACATAAAGAGTGTTCACAAAAACGTGCAGACGGGTGCAACGTCAAGTGGTCCTCCTGTGAAGAGGGACCCAAACCCTGATCCCCCGGGGCGTTAGGCTCCAGACGGGGACTGAGGTACTGTGGTCCGAGCAACCGAAGCCGACACGGACCCAACTTCCTCGGAGGGACTGCCGGAACAGAACCCTCCCAGTACTAGGTGGGGCTCCCCCGAAGGGAGACCCCATGAGAGCAGGCGAACTAAGCCAGAAGGCCATGTCCACCCACTCCCAAGACGTTCAGGGCTGGCCCGAGGACCCGCACCCTACTAATCACACAGTGACAAAACGTGCACAACAAAAAAAGACAAAAAAGTGACAAACACAGGCTTAAATAAAATAAAGTGGGGGAAGGGATAGTGGAGAGGAGAGTGAAAGAAGTGGCCATTGTGGTGAAACAATGACCAGGCCCTCCGGCCAGGAATAAAAAATTCCTCCGGTCCTAGCCAAAAGGCCCGGCCCAGGAGGCAGGTGCTAAAAAAAGCGTGTATCTGGTGCAGTGACCGTGGTATCCTTCAATCAATGTGTCCCTCACACACAGTGATCTTCAGATACCCCTGGACTGCCACTCCAGGGGCACATGCACCATAGGCTTTTCGTTCCATATCCGACCCCCCGACCGGCCAGTGCAGCCCTCCACCCCTGCCAGCTAGAGAGCCCTTCAAGGTTTTCTTGGGGAGAACTGCCGCTCAGGTAACAGCCTCCACCAATACTAGCCCCTCCAGACCCTCCGTCAACCCAGCGGATTTGCATGGCTCTACCCCGTCTTATCCCAGGGCATTACCAGCTCCTCCAACCGGATCGCTGACAGAGATAGCACTTACACCAGCCAGCCAGAAGGCCAGACTAGAACTCGGCAAAAAGACCAAGACCAAGCGCAGTACCCATCCTCACCAGAAGCACCCTTCCAGATGGCTCAGACTCAACCATGGGCCGGCCCCCAGTATTCTGTCGGGCAGCACAGCGTAGTCCCTGCTGAAACCATCCTTCCAGGTGCAATGACGTCATTGGATTGCATCCACCCTCCCCATGTAGGAGGTGCTTCAGCGCTCCGCTGACAACTGATAAGGACAGATACCACACCCAGTCCCAGCCAAAAGGCCGAGAAGCGGCAGGGAAGACAACCACGATCAGCACGGCCTAGAGTGTGCAATAGCCGTGCCTTGCCCTGGGAGAACCGCCTTCATGATCATGGTGTCTCCCCTGCCAGGTAAGTAATAGGTGGCACTGATGGGCACCGATAGGCAGCACTGATGGACCTTGATTGTCACTGATAGGTGGCACTAATTGGCAGCACTGATTGGCAGCACCGATGGGCACTGATGGGCAGCACAGATTCAAACTGATAGGCGCTGTAGTGTCACATTCGGCTCCCCCATCATAGATTTCTCCGGAAAGTGACATTCCATCGCCGCCAGCTTTCTACACCCCACACCATTGCACAGTATCGATAGAGTGAGAAGGGGGCAAGCGGACATCTTGTTACACCCACCGGAGTTTTAGATTTCACAGTTATTTTCACACACAAAACGGAGCTTATATGCTTAAATACAGTGGGTTACATTCAGATAGAATAGTCTATCTATCGGCGGGCGTAACGTATCGCAGATACGTTACGCCGCCGTAAATTAGGGCGCAAGCTCCGTATTCAGAAAGAACTTGCGCCCTAAGTTACGGCGGCGTAACGTATGTGGTCCGGCGTAAGCCCACCTAATTCAAATCTGGATGATGTGGGCGTGTTGTATTCAAATTTCATGTGACCCCGCGTATTTTACGTTTTTTACATTTTCAAATCGTCATTGCTTTAGACGTGAACGTAACTTACGTACAGCCCTATACGCAAACGACGTAAAATTTTCAAAACTCGACGCGGGAACGACGTCCATACTTAACATAGGATACCCCTCATATAGCAGGGGTAACTAAACGCCGAAAAAAGCTGAACGTAAACGACGTAAAAAAAAAATGTGCCCGGCGGACGTATGTTTCTGAATCGGCGTAAATACCTAATTAGCATATTCCTTGTGTAAATATACGGAAGCGCCACCTAGCGGCCAGCGTAAATATGCAGCCTAAGATACGAGACACTTACGCCGGTCAGGTCTTAAGGAAATCTATGCGTAACTGATTTTATGAATCAGTCGCATTGATACTACAACACTACTCAGAGTTACGACGGCGTATCCGGAGATACGTCGTCGTATCTCCTTTCTGAATCCGGCCCAGTATTTGTAAATCCGACGGACTGTTTACATGGTAAATGTGAAAATCAGAGGTGTTCTGTCACATTAGCAACCAGGCCCGGACTGGGACAAAAAATAGGCCCGGGCAATTTAGACTGAGCAGCCAATTTTTCAGCAACCGCCCATTCGCAAAGGGCGATTGGTGACGGGATAATCACGGAGTCCGTCCTCCGCACTGTAATGTAATGGGGGCACTGTGATATAAAGGAGACTGCACTGTAAATGAAGCTGTAAGGATTACAGTCCCCCTTTACAGTGCAGTTCCCTTTTCATCACAGTGCCCCTACCAATCACAGCTCCCCATTACAGTGCCCCTTGCAGTCATGCCCCCTCTTTTTTCTCCGTAATCACAGTGGCCCCTTTTACTCTCTGCCTCCCCTGCACAGTCCTACCTTTGGCAGGGAAGAGGCAGGATTCAGCCTGTGTCCTCTACTGTCTCTCCCACCCTTCCAACGATGTCATCCTGTCAGCAGGGTAGGGGGCGTAGGATCATATTAACAAACGGGCGATTACCTGCTTGTTGATATGAAAGGACTGCCGCTTTATTGAACCTGCATTACCATTGATTAGGTCCTTCCGCACCCCGGCTTTGTTCTCTTCCTTTTTCACCTGTAATATTTTAGGTTTTCCCATTTATATTTTTTTCCTCTTTACGGTTTCTTACTCTTCGTGTTCTTTCATTTTTATCCTTTATTATTATTTTTTATTTCTCCTTTTTTTCCCCTTTTCTATTTATTATTATTTATTTTTATATTTTATTATTTTTTTTCTCCTGGTGTGGAGAAAGCCTCTTGAGGGGGCGAGCAGGAGTGTCAGGACACTCTCTACTTTGCAGATAGAGAAAGGAGCTGTGTGTTAGTCGGCGTCCTGACACTCCTGCTCGCCCCCTCCCCCCTCAAGAGGCTTTCTCCACACCAGGGAGAAAGCCTTGCATTACTGTGTGGAGTTACAGACAGAAGAACAAGAAGTGAGGATTTCTCAGAAGAAATAAGGACATTTAAAAGCAAAATGGAAGGATGAGGTAAGTGAAGGAGGACTGAACTAAGGTAAAGGAAGCTATTTAGGGAAAAAATGTTTTACCTTTACAACCCCTTTAAAGACTGTTGCCATAGGAGACAGCATTCCTGCACGTGCAGATGTGGCTTCTTGCTGGAGGCCTTTCCCTGCACGGCTGCCCTCTTATTGAAGTCTCGGAGTCTACTAATTGAACTTGCAACTACTCTAGAGCATAGGTGGCAAACACAAGGCCCGCAGGCCGAATCCGGCCCTCCAGGCCATTTCATGTGGCCCTCACACCTCTCGTGCAGCTGCAGGAGAGCTCCAGCCCTCGCCTGGTCTTACTCCAGACCCTTACTTCCTGCCTTCAAGCAATGCATCCAGCTTCTTCCCAGCAGCAGCATAAGGAAAGGGGAGTGCACTGTGATGTAAGGGAGAGTGGGGGACTCAACTTCTGATGGTGGGGTGACTCTGTCTTGACATCTAATGTAAGGGGAGGGGATGCGCTGGACATCTAATCTTACAGATACAAGCGGCCCTTTTGAGAGCATTCATAATGCTGATGCAGCCCACAATGAAATTGAGTTTGACACCCTTGCTCTAGAGTGTCCTGGCCCTGACCCTCTTTCCTTCATAAAAGTTTGTAAGAGAAATAAACATCTCTTTTGCATTCAAGAAGTGTCCGGCGCCCAATAACTTCCACCTTGCACCCACTATGCCTCACAACCCACCACATACTGAAGGATGTCAGCGTTCTCTGGCCCTGGAGGATCTCATCAGACTGGAGAAGGTTGGAGACCTTGCTACGCATCTAAAATGTCCCCAACCATGTAAAGGGTTAAGACTTGTGGGCTGGCTGGCTAGCAGATCACATTCAGGATGATGGAGCAAGTCAGCAGACTCAGTTTATTGTCAAAACACACAGTGGATGTTGTCGCCTCGGCCTGATGAGACAGTCAACAGGAGGTAATTATTTCTGCTGCTTTAATGCCGGCCTTGGCACCGGAGAGGCCAGAGGAGACCTCGCTGCCAAAAAATGACCTTGTTTGTTAAAAAACACTGACACCACCGAGCAAGAATGTAGCCCCAGCCGCTCACAAACAATGTTTTGCAAGCTAAAAATCTCGCTGCAGACTCGGGGTAAACATGTTATTAGACAACAGGGGTCACTTAAACTTCATCAAGTACTGGCACAGTTCAACGGGAAAAGGCTTCCACTGGCCAGAAAGGGAAGCTGGTTCCTTTACATAACGCCAGAACCTGAAATATTTAAAGCTTGGCAATAACCGAGAACCCACAGGGCCAGATTCACAAAAGAGATACGACAGCGTATCTCCTGATACGCCGTTGTATCTCTGAGATACGATTGTCGTATCTATGCGCCTGATTCATAGAATCAGGTTACGCATAGATAGCCCTAAGATCCGACAGGTGTAACTGTGTTACACCGTCGGATCTTAGGCTGCAAATCTAGGCCGGCCGCTAGGTGGCGATTCCATTGCGGTCGGCGTAGAATATGCAAATGACTAGTTACACCGATTCACGAACGTCCGCTTTGCCCGTCGATCTAAATTTACGTCGTTTTCGTAGAGATGCGTCGCGTAAAACTAAGCATGCCCTCTAGGTGGTCTAACCAATGTTAAGTATGGCCGTCGTTCCCGCGTCAAATTTTTAAATTTCACGTTGTTTGCGTAAGTCGCCCGTGAATGGCGCTGGACGCCATTTACGTTAACGTCGAAACCAATGACGTCCTTGCGACGTCATTTAGCGCAATGCACGTCAGGTAATTGGACGGACGGAGCATGCGCAGTACGTTCGGCGCGGGAACGCGCCTAATTTAAATGGTCCCCGCCCCATTTGAATTGGGTGGGCTTGCGCCGGGT
Organism: Rana temporaria; assembly: GCF_905171775.1. NCBI lineage: Eukaryota > Metazoa > Chordata > Amphibia > Anura > Ranidae > Rana > Rana temporaria. Next base: position 20,547,729 of record NC_053491.1, on the reverse strand, counting down.
GGATTTACTTTACGCCGCCGCAAGTTTACAGGTAAGTGCTTTGTGAATCAAGCACTTACGCTGTAAACTTGCGGCGGTGTAACGTAAATGGGATACGTTACGCCGCCGCAGCGTAAGGCATTTCTATGTGAATCTGGCCCACAGGTTTTTGTGTCGTTTTTTTGGGTTCCCCTATAATCTTGTTTGCATTACACCGCACCAATATCCAAAATATGATACTCAACTAGAATTTAATTTACTTAAAAGCGGTACTGGGCTATTTACCGTATTTGCCGGCGTATAATGCGACCCCCTATTTTTCCAGGTAAAATGTTGGTTTTGGGATATACTCGCCGTATAAGACTACCCCCTTCCTACTAGTCTGTCTGGAAGCTGAGGGGTAGCAGGAACAACCACTGACAGGAACAACCCGCTGATACAAACAGGCTTTTTTCAAATCTCACTGTGCCATTACATTACATGCCCCACTGTGCCGTGCCATGCCATGCCATTACATGCTCCACCATTCCATTACATGCCCCACTGTGCCATGCCATTACATGCCCCACTGTGCCATGGCATTACATGCCCCACTGTGCCATTCCATGCCCCCACTGTGCCATTCCATGCCCCCACTGTGTCATTCCATGCCCCCACTGTGTCATTCCATGCCTCTACTGTGCCGGCCAAGGCGATCTCCCTACCTAATTTTTTTGCTGCGGACATCCATGTTTCAGGCTGCGGGCATCCATGATTCGAAAGCTGCGCCTCCTTCTCAGACTATTCCGTGATAGGCGGAACACTCATTTTCCCAGAGGGGCCTCTGTTCAGTGTTCCGCCTATCACGGACGTCCTCTCGTCCATGGATGAGAAGGCATCCGTGATAGGCGGAACACTGAACAGAGGCCCTGCTGGGAAAATGAGTGTTCCGCCTATCACGGAACAGTCTGAGGAGGAGGCGCGGCTTTTACATCATGGATGCCCGCAGCCTGAAACATGGATGTCCGCAGCCTGACGGAGACAGATCCGGCGTATAAGACGTCCCCCGACTTTGGATGCATTTTTTTGCATCCAAAAGGTCGTCTTATACGCCGGAAAATACAGGTAATACATTTTCATTATTCAAAGCAAACTTTCCCCATCCATCTGTGTCTCTATGCTTTAGTTTGATGAGAAATCACTTTGAAAAACACCTCCCTATGAGCCTAAAGTATGGAACAAAGAGTGTTGGTATTTGAAGTATGTAACATAAAGAGTGCAGGTATCAGGTGTACATAAAGTACACAATGCACAGTAATGTACAGAGCGCAGAGGTTAGAAGTGTGTAATGTACACAGAGCAGGTTTCAGGAGTATGTACCCTACAGTGTCAGGAGTGGGTAATGTACATAGTTCAGGGGTCAGCAATGTGTAATGTACAGTGTGCAGGGGTCAGGAGTGGGTAATGTACACAGAGCAGGTTTCAGGAATATGTACCCTACAGTTCGCAGGTGTCTGGGGTGGGTAATGTACATAGTTCAGGGGTCATAAGTGGGTTGTGTACAGAATGCAAGGGTTAGAAGTATGTAATGTACATAGTGCAGATTTCAGGAGTATGTACCCTACAGTGTGCTCCTAGGAGTCAGGGGTGGGTAATGTATAGAGGTCGACCGATATTTCGGCCTGCCGATATTTGGCCTGTTTTACGAAATCGGCCGATTATTGTGTAAATTCAGCCAATCACTGACCGCACTCCTCCCTTCCCCACACTCCACTGGTAGAACGGCGCTTGAAGCTTGCCAGTGCCGCTCAATGTGTGAAACTGACATTTGTAACTGAATGCAGAGAGAGAGAGGAGCTGTCAGAATTCAGCAGTGATGTCGGGGGTGGGCGGGACCCAGCAACTATCAAATACCAGCCAATGGGATGGGATCTGGGCGGGCCGCAACGTCTATGCGGCCCTGCCCCCTTCCTTCAGCAGCCCAATAATTGTCTGGTGTTATATACCTGCCCCCACCCACCCCAGGGTTCCCGCCTACCCCCGACATCACCGCTGAATTCTGACAGCTGGTCTCTCTGCATTCAGTTACATATAATGTAATTCTAAAACTGACAAATCAGCTCAGTGTGAAACATGCCAGTGCCAATCAGTGCCACCTGCCTGTGCCACCAGCCAGTGCCAACCATCGGCACCTGCCAGTGCCAATCAGTGGCAACCAGTGCCACCTGCCAAAAAAAGAAAAATCAGCATCAAATATCAGCCATCTGCCACCCCGATTTCTAAATATCGGCATGGGCCAGAGAAAAACCCATATCGGTCACCCTCTAGTAATGTACATCGTTTAGGGTTCAGCCGTGTGTAATGTACAGAGTTCAGGGGCAGGAGTGGATAATGTACATAGTGCAGGAGTCAGGCGTGGGTAATGTACAGAGTTCAGAAGTGGGTAATGTACAGAGTAGTATGTAATGTATAGTGTGCAGGGGTCAGGAGTGGGTAACATACATAGTTCAGGGGTCAGGAGTGGGTAACGTTCATACTTCAAAATGCAGGTGTCAGGAATATGTAATATACATACATTAGTGCAGGGGTCAGGAGTGGGTAATGTACAGGTGTTGGGAGTATTTAATGTACAGTGTGCAGGGGTCAGGAGTGGGTAACATACATAGTTTAGAGGTCATGAGTGGGTGATGTACATAGTTCAGGGGTTAGGAGTATGTAATGTACAGAGTGCAGGGGTCGGGAGTGGGTAATGTAAATAGTTCAGGGGTCAGGAGTATGTACTGTATCGTGTGCAGGGATCAAGAGTGGGTAATGTACACAGTTCAGAGGTCAGGAGTATGTAATGTACAGAGAACAGGGGTCAGGGGTGGGTAATGTAAATATTTCAGGGGTCAGGAGTATGTACTGTATTGTGTGCAGGGATCAAGAGTGGGTAATGTTCACAGTTCAGAGGTCAGGAGTATGTAATGTACAGAGAACAGGGGACAGGAGTGGGTAATATGTACATAGTTCAGGTGGGTAATATGTACATAGTTCAGAGGAAAGGAGGAGGTAACCCATACCATGTGCAGGGATCAAGAGTGGGTAATGTACACAGTTCAGAGGTCAAAGGTCATGAGTATGACATGCATGAGTCAGGAGTATGAAACGCACATAGTGCAGAGGGTCAGAAGTAGGTTATATACATAGTTCAGGGATCATGAGTGGGTAATGTACATAGTTCAGGGGTCATCAGCGGGTAACGCATTAAGTGCAGGGGTCAGGAATGTGTAATGCACATAGTGCAGAGGATCAGAAATGGGTAATATAAATAGTTCAGGGGACAGGAATGGGTAATGCATAGAGTGCAGGGGTTAGAAGGAGGTGACGGACAGGAAAAGGCAGCAAATGGGACAAAAGCTGCAAAGGCAGCGGATGGGGGTGCACACAAATGCCGCCGCCGCCGGGATGCTTTCCATCACAGCACTTGCCCACCAAACACAACCCATTCCACTGATCGAGGCTGTCCGACAACCACCAATGCAGTGCAGGGTGAAGGTAGTTAGGGGTTAAATCAGACAGTAAGGGGGCAATATACCTCTTTCTCACTGCAGGTCAAATGCTCTCTGAAAAGCGATTCACAGCTGATGTACACTAAACCATATTAATATGGCCCAATCTAAGCACAAGCCTTTCTTTGTTTTTTTTTACTTACTGTAATAAAGTGATGCCTGGCATCAGAGTGCCCCATTAGCTTTAAATGACACTTAACTTTTTGTTTTTTACCTTTGTTTTTGTACGTGTAAAATGCCACAGCCTCTCCGCGGTGCCAAAGGATCTTGGCCAGCTCCCCTGCAGAGTGGGGAAGGAAGCAGACTCCATTCTCCGAGCCGCCATCCTCCATGAAGCCACACACTAGGCAGTTCAGCACAAAGAGGACAATCCTTTCTCCACATGTCTGGACCTGGAGAATGACAAAGTTCATTGTCAAAGGAAGTACCAATTGCCAAATTATCACAAACTGCTGACAAGAACGCTTCTCAGTGTCCTTCTCTAATAGAAAGATCGATCTGTGCCTGGGGGTACCTCTAGAAAATTGTGAGATAATACAAAACGGAAATAACATTACAACAGTCTAATCGGCTACAGCGAGTCAGGCACCAACTAAATAGACATAAAAAGTTATCACACTTTTGAAGATCTAATGTGCTTCTAAAATTGCCGCTATCAACGTTTATAAAGTGTTCATTATGGGGAACAACACCAAGAGGGATGGGAAGCCTATCAGGTTATATTGTCCAGGGACAACAGTCTTGACTGCAGAGAGTAACATCCAATAGTAAACTGTTGTTGTGGCACCTGGAAGAAGGGGCATGGTTCCTATTTTTTTCTTTGGGGGGGGGGGGGGGACTGAAGGTGGTCAGTCTTGGGCATGTGTACAATAAATAGGTGTACACCGCAGAAAAATTGTACAGTAACCCGAGTCCATTCACTATGTACATATGCCACAGTACTTGTGCCCAAAAATACACACACAAACCTCAGCACAATCGTTTGTAAAGAAGGAAACTCCCCCTTTACAGATGTCTTTCTGCACACAGACAACCATAAAAAAGGTTCTCCCCCAGTACAGAGCTCCTCCTCAGTACAGCTCCCCCTCTAGTATGGATCTATTCCAAGGAAAGATCTCTCCCAGTATGGCTTTTCACCAGTACAGATCTCCCCTCCCCTCCAGTACAGAGCTCCCCTCCAGTACAGAACTCCCCCAGTGCAGATCATCTTCAGTATAGATACCCCTAGTACAAATCTCGCATCTACTAGAGATCTCCCCCCAGTACAGATCTGTCCAAGCACAGATCTCCCCCCAGGACAGAACTGCCTGGTGTGTGGCTTCATGGAGGGCGGTGGCTCAGAGAATGGAGTTTGCTTACACTCAGCCGAGTCACTAGTAGAGATCTCCCCCAGTACACTTTTGCCCCAGTACAGGTTTCACCATAAAAGAGATCTCCCTCAGTACAGGTTTCACCATAATAGAGATCTCCTCCAGTACAGATCGCCCCCAGTACAGGTTTCACCATAATAGAGATCTCCTCCAGTACAGATCTCCCCAGTACAGGTTTCACCATAATAGAGACCTCCTCCAGTACAGATCGCCCTCACTAGTAAAGATCTCCCCCAGTACACTTTTGCCCCAGTACAGGTTTCACCATAATACAGATCTCCTCCAGTACAGAACTCCCCCAGTGCAGAACATCTTCAGTATAGATACCCCTAGTACAAATCTTGCATCTACTAGAGACCCCCCCCCCCCCCAGTACAGATGTGTCCGAGCACAGATCTCCCCTAGTACAGATTGCCCCTCTAGTACAGATCTCCCCCCAGGACAGAACTGCCTGGTGTGTGGCTTCATGGAGGGTGGTGGCTCAGAGAATGGAATCTGCTTACACTCAGCCGAATCACTAGTAGAGATCTCCCCCAGTACACTTTTGCCCCAGTACAGGTGTCACCATAATAGAGATCTCCTCCAGTACAGATCGCCCTCACTAGTAAAGATCTCCCTCAGTACACTTTTGCCCAGTACAGATCTCCCCCAGTACAGGTTTCACCAGAATACAGATCTCCTCCAGTACAGAACTCCCCCAGTGCAGAACATCTTCAGTATAGATACCCCTAGTACAAATCTTGCATCTACTAGAGATCTCCCCCCCAGTACAGATGTGTCCAAGCACAGATCTCCCCTAGTACAGATTGCCCCTCTAGTGCAGATCTCCCCGGTGTGTGGCTTCATGGAGGGTGGTGGCTCAGAGAATGGAGTCTGCTTACACTCAGCCGAGTCACTAGTAGAGATCTCCCCCAGTACACTTTTGCCCCAGTACAGGTTTCACCATAAAAGAAATCTCCCTCAGTACAGGTTTCACCATAATAGAGATTTCCTCCAGTACAGATCACCCTCACTAGTAAAGATCTCCCTCAGTACACTTTTGCCCAGTACAGATCTCCCCCAGTACAGGTTTCACCATAATACAGATCTCCCCCAGTACAGGTTTCACCATAATACAGATCTCCTCCAGTACAGATCGCCCCCACTAGTAAAGATCTCCCCCAGTACACTTTTTCACCAGTACAGATCTCCCCAGTACAGGTTTCACCATAATACAGATCTCCTCTAGTACTGAACTCCCCCAGTGCAGAACATCTTCAGTATAGAAACCCCTAGCACAAATCTCGCATTTACTAGAGATCTTCCCCCCAGTACAGATGTGTCCAAGCACAGATCTCCCCTAGTACAGATTGCCCCTCTAGTACAGATCTCCCCCCAGGACAGAACTGCCTGGTGTGTGGCTTCATGGAGGGTGGTGGCTCAGAGAATGGAATCTGCTTACACTCAGCCGAGTCACTAGTAGAGATCTCCCCAGTACACTTTTGCCCCAGTACAGGTTTCACCATAAAAGAGATCTCCCTCAGTACAGGTTTCACCATAATAGAGAGCTCCTCCAGTACAGAGCACCCTCACTAGTAAAGATCTCCCTCAGTACACTTTTGCTCAGTACAGATCTCCCCCAGTACAGGTTTCACCATAATACAGATCTCCTCCAGTACAGATCGCCCCCACTAGTAAAGATCTCCCCCAGTACACATCTCCCCCAGTACAGGTTTCACCATAATACAGATCTCCTCCAGTACAGAACTACCCCAGTGCAGAATATCTTCAGTATAGATACCCCTAGTACAAATCTTGCATCTACTAGAGATCCCCCCCCCCCCCCCAGTACAGATGTGTCCAAGCACAGATCTCCCCTAGTACAGATTGCCCCTCTAGTACAGATCTCCCCCCCCCCCAGGACAGAACTGCCTGGTGTGTGGCGTCATGGAGGGTGGTGGCTCAGAGAATGGAGTCTGCTTACACTCAGTCGAGTCACTAGTAGAGGTCCCCCCCCAGTACACTTTTGCCGCAGTACAGGTTTCACCATAAAAGAGATCTCCCTCAGTACAGGTTTCACCATAATAGAGATCTCCTCCAGTACAGATCTCCCCAGAACAGGTTTCACCATAATAGAGATCTCCTCCAGTACAGATCTCCCCAGTACAGGTTTCACCATAATACAGATCTCCTCCAGTACAGATCGCCCTCACTAGTAAAGATCTCCCTCAGTACACTTTTGCCCAGTACAGATCTCCCCCAGTACAGGTTTTACCATAATACAGATCTCCCCCAGTACAGGTTTCACCATAATACAGATCTCCTCCAGTACAGATCGCCATCACTAGTAAAGATCTCCCCCAGTACACTTTTGCCCCAGTACAGATCTCCCCCAGTACAGGTTTCACCATAATACAGATCTCCTCCAGTACAGAACTCCCCCAGTGCAGAACATCTTCAATATAGATACCCCTAGTACAAATCTCACATCTACTAGAGATCTCCCCCCCAGTACAGATGTGTCCAAGCACAGATCTCCCCTAGTACAGATTGCCCCTCTAGTACATATCTCCCCCCAGGACAGAACTGCCTGGTGTGTGGCTTCATGGAGGGTGGTGGCTCAGAGAATGGAGTTTGCTTACACTCAGCCGAGTCACTAGTAGAGATCTCCCCCCAGTACACTTTTGCCCCAGTACAGGTTTCACCATAAAAGAGATCTCCCTCAGTACAGGTTTCACCATAATAGAGATCTCCCCTAGTACAGATTGCCCCTCTAGTACAGATCTCCCCCAGTACACTTTTGCCCAGTACAGATCTCCCCCAGTACAGGTTTCACCATAATAGAGATCTCCCCCAGTACAGGTTTCACCATAATAGAGATCTCCCCCAGTACAGGTTTCACCATAATAGAGATCTCCCCCATAACAGGTTTCACCATAATAGAGATCGCCTCCAGTACAGATCTCCCCCAGTACAGGTTTCATCATAATACAGATCTCCTCCAGTACAGATCTCCCCACTAGTAAAGATCTACCCCGGTACAGATCGCCTCCATAGCATTGATCTCCCCCTAACACAGATCACCTCCAGCACAGATCTCTCTCCTTGTACAGATCTCCCCCAGTACAGATATCTCCCCCAGTACAGATCTATCCCTTAGTACAGATCTATCCCTTAGTACAGATCTATCCCTTAGTACAGCACTTCCACAGTACACCTCTGCTCCAGTACAGATTCCCATTTTAAAGATATCCCCCTAGTACAGATCTCCCAAGTACAAATCCCCCCCTCCCAGTACAGACCTCCCCAGCACAGATCTGTCTCTAGTACAGATCTTCTCCAGTACAGATCTCCTCTAGTACAGATTTGCCAGAGTACAGATCTAACCTAGTTGAGATCATCCCCCCTTATAGATTCCCCCCCTCAGTTACAGTGCCTTGCAAAGGTATTCACCACCCCCCCCCCCCTGGCTTTTTACCTATTTTGTTACATTACAGCCTTTAGTTCATTTTTTTTCCATGTGAATTATATGTGACGGATCAGAACACAATAGTCTAAGTTGTGACGTCAAATTAGAAAAAAAAATACATAAAACAATTTTTCAGAAATAAAAAACTGTTCATTGGCATGTGCGTATGTATTCACCCCCTTTGTTATGAAGCCCATAAAAAGCTCCGGTGCAACCAATTACCTTCAGAAGTCACATGATTAGTGAAATGATGTCCACCTGTGTGCAATCTAAGTGTCACATGATCTGTCATTACATAGACACACCTTTATGAAAGGCCCCAGAGGCTGCAACACCTAATCAAGAGGCACCACTAACCAAACACTGCCATGAAGGCCAAGGAACTCTCCAAACAAGGAAGGGCAGGCCCGGATTTCCCACAAGGCCACTGAGGCCAGGCCTTGGGGCGGCAGTGGCATGGAGTCCCCCGACGCCCGGAACATACAGTTAAGGGCGTTAAGTTATGGGGGAATCCTGTTTTGGAGGTGACAGGGTCAATAAAGAGAACATGTCACCTCCAATTGCTATCACACAGGGAATTGTTTTCTCCTGTGTGATAGCAAAAAAAGTTAAGTGAAAAAAATTGATAAAAAATAAATAAATAATAAGAAATAATAATTAAATTAATAAAATAAAAAGGGGGAGGGGGTGCATTGTGGAACCTGGCCTTGGGGCGGCAGGGAGAGCAAATCCGGCCCTGAGGAAGGGGCAATGTTGTTGAGAAGTACAAATCAGGGTTAGTTTATACAAAAATATCCAAATCTTTGATGATCCCTAGAAGCTCCATCCAATCTATCATAACCAAATGGAAAGAACATGGCACAACAGCGAACCTGCCAAGAGACGGCCGCACACCAAATCTCACGGACCGGGCAAGGAGGGCATTAAAATAAGAGCGGCTGCAGCAGCTGTCAGCCTCCCATAGAGCTTGACAGGCTGTCTGCAGCGTGGCTGGATGGTGCACCTGTACCCGTCGACTGCACCTAAATGCTGAAGTCTCAAGCAACAGGGCTAAACCACCCAGTGTACATGGGGTCAGTAAATAACCAATCCGCACAGGTCTAGAGAAGGCTGTGATTTCATTAGGGATAGATGTCATTTATTTTTATACCCAGAAGTTAGTAAGGGAAGTCTGACTTTTAAATGTCAGTTTAGAATTCAGAGAGTCGCACACGCTAGGGGCCAGATTCTCGTAGAAGAGCGTATCTTTGTTCCGGCGTAGCGTATCCTATTTACGCTACGCCTCCGCAACTTAGACGGGCAAGTGCAGTATTCTCAAAGCACTTGCTCCGTAAGTTGCGGCGGCGTAGCGTAAATAGGCCGGCGTAAGCCCGCCTAATTCAATTGTGGAACAGGGGGGTGTGTTTTATGTAAATAACTTGTGACCCGACGTGATTGACGTTTTCACGAATGGCGCGTCCGTGGGATATCCCAGTGTGCATTGCTTCAAAGTACGCCGCAAGGACGTATTGGTTTCGACATGAACGTAAATTACGTCCAGCCCCATTCACGGACGACTTAAGCAAACAACGTAAAATATTCAAAATTCGACGCGGGAACGACGTCCATACTTAACATTGGTACGCCGCATGTACGCCTCATATAGCAGGGGTAACTTTACGCCGGGAAAAGCCTAACGTAAACGGCGTAACTGTACTGCGTCGGCCGGGCGTACGTTCGTGAATTCGCGCATCTAGCTGATTTACATATTTCTAGGCGTAAATCAGCGTACACGCCCCTAGCGGCCAGCGTAAATATGCAGTTAAGATCCGACGGCGTAAGAGACTTACGCTGGTCGGATCTAATACAAATCTATGCGTAACTGATTCTAAGAATCAGGAGCATAGATACGACCGCTCAGACTCAGAGATACACCGTCGTATCTCCTTTGAGAATCTGGGCCTAATCATTTAAAACGCTTTTTTTTTTTATGCTGTCAACGTGGGAAGTAGCACCCAGGACACAAATTTGAGCTGAATTTCCTTCATATATTTGAGGGCAGTACTGAAAGTGATGCAAAAGTGGACATAAAACGTTTTTATTAACTTACATAGGTTGTTCTAATTTCCCATGTTGGTTGAGTAACCCTTCCTCTATAGCTTGGGTGCTCAACCTGTGGCCCTCCAGCTGTTGCGGAACTTCTAGTCCCATGAGGCATTGCAAGGCAGTCAGTTAAACAAGCATGACTCCTGCACATTTACATTGGCAAAATGGCACAGCTGGGCACAGGCACGTACCTGTACGTCCCCTTTAAGTGCCCAGCCGTGGGCCGCGTGCACGCACCCGCGACCAGGTCCGAAGCTCCGTGGCCGCGGGACCCGATCGCCGCCGGTGTCCCGCAAACGGTCACAGGAACTGAAGAACGAGGAGAGGCGAGTGTAAACAAACCTTCCCCGTTCTTCTCTGTGGCAGTGACACTGATCGTCTGTTCCCTGATATAGGGAATGACGATCAGTGACGTCACGCCTACAGTCACACCCCCGTACAGTAAGAATCACTCCCTTAGGGCACACTTAACATCTTAGCGCCACCTAGTTGTTAACCTCTTCACTGCCATTGTCATTTTCACAGTCATCAGTGCATTTTTATAGCACTTTTCGCTGTGAAAATGACAATGGTCCCAAAAATGTGTCAAAAGTGTCCGCCATAATGTTGCAGTCACGAAAAAAAAATCACTGATCGCCGCCATTACTAGTAAAAAAAAAAATATTAATAAAAATGCCATAAAACTATCCCCTATTTTGTAAACGCTATAACTTTTGCGCAAACCAATCAATAAACGCTTATTGCGGATTTGTTACCAAGAAGAAGTAGAAAAATACGTATCGGCCTAAACTGAGGGAAAAACATTTTTTACATATTTTTTGGGGGATATTTATTATAGCAAAAAGTAAAAAATATTGAATTTTTTTCAAAATTGTCGCTCTATTTTTGTTTATAGCGCAAAAAATAAAAACCGCAGAGGTCATCAAATACCACCAAAAGAAAGCTCTATTTGTGGGAAAAAAAGGACGCCAATTTTGTTTGGGAGCCACGTCCCACGACCGTGCAATTGTCAGTTAAAGCGACGCAGTGCTGAATCGCAAAAAAGGGGCCAGGTCCTTTACCTGCATAATGGTCCGGGTCTTAAGTTGTTAAAAAAAAAAAAAAAGTATGCCCACTTTTGCATTGCTTTCGGTAAAACCCCTTGGGGTAGATTCACATAGCATTTACGGCGGCGTATCTCCAAATACGCCGCCGTAATTTGAAATCTGCGTCGGCGTATCATTGCGCCGATTCTCAAAGGCAAGTACGCGAAAAAAATAGGCTTCCTCCGCCGACGTAACTTGAATGCAAAGGCGTAGAATTGTGTGCAATATTACGTTGGCCGCTAGGGGCGCTTCCCTTGTTTTCGGCGTAGAATATGCAAATTACCTAGATACGCCGATTCACAAACGTACGTGCGCCCGGCGGTAGTTTTTTACGTCGTTTGCGTAAAAGCTTTTTCTGCGTAAGGTTGCTCCTGCTATTAGGAGGCGCAGCCAAAGTATGGACGTCGTTCCCGCTTCGAAATTTGAATTTTTTACGTCGTTCGCGAATAGGGCTGGACGTAATTTACGTTCACGTCGAAACCAATACGTCGTTGCGCCGTACTTGGAAGCAATGCACACTGGGATATGTACACGGACGGCGCATGCTTACGGAGCAAGTGCTTTGTGAATACTGCACTTGCTCCTGTAAGTTACGGCGGCGTAGCGTAAATACGATAGGCTGCGCCGCCGTAAGAAGAAGCGCACGTACCTGAATCTACCCCCTTGTATATACACTCGATGCTGATGACAATTTCTCTGGCTCTGCAGCAGATCCTCCAACAGAATACTGTATATGGGGGAGACTCTCCAGAGAAAGAAGCAGGAAATTTAGCTCATCCCGTAGCCTTGAGTGTCAACAGTTAAGGAAGTGAAAGGACATCTCCTATTGGCTGGGATTCCATTTTAATACTACACAGCACTCACCTGATGAAGACCCTCCTGGATGGGAACACATGACTGCAAGATGTCATCTACACCCCACCACCTGCCATTCAAAGACACCGCCACAACTGGAACAAAAGAAAAAAACAACAGCTCACACAGTAAGACTGTACCAATAATTTGCAGAGAAAGGCAAAGCTAGCACCCTGACATACACTATAATGTCAAAAGTATTGGGACACCTGCCTTTACACGCACAAACTTTAATGGCACACCCCAGTCTTAGTCCGCAGTCGGATGGGGCACCGAGTTGTAGCGATGTTTAGGGCTGTATGTGCTCAGTACCGGATGCCTGCAATGCAGACTTGTAGCCGGATTCAGGTAGGGGCGCGTATCTTTAAGGCCGCGTATCGTATTTACGCTACGCCGCCATAAGTCAGAGAGGCAAGTATTGTATTCACAAAGCACTTGCCTCTTAACTTACGGCGGCGTAGCGTAAATGGGGCTGGCGTAAGCGCGCCTAATTCAAATGAGGAGGGGGGGGCGTGTTTTATGTTAATGTTTGGTGACCCGACGTGATTGACGTTTTTTTACGAACGGCGCATGCGCCGTCCGTGTACATATCCCAGTGTGCATTGCTCCAAAGTACGCCGCAAGGACGTCATTGGTTTCGACGTGAACGTAAATTACGTCCAGCCCCATTCACGGACGACTTACGCAAACGACGTAAAATTTTCAAATTTCGACGCGGGAACGACGGCCATACTTAACATTGGCTACGCCACCTAGGGGGCAGCTTTATCTTTACGCGGTGTATCTCTTACGAAAACGGCGTATCTTTACTGCGACTGGCGCACGTGCATTCGTAAATCGGCGTATCTAGTCATTTACATATTCTACGCTGAACTCAACGGAAGCGCCACCTAGCGGCCAGCGGCAAAATTGCACACTAAGATACGACGGCGTAGGAGACTTAAGCCGCTCGTATCTTAGCCTAATTTAAGCATATCTGGTTTCCAAAATACGCTTAAATTTAGGACGGCGTAGATTCAGAGTTACGACGGCATATCTACTGATACGCCGGCGTAACGCTCTATGAATCTGGCTATTGAAGTGGAAGTCCAGGATAAACCTCTCTAATATTAAACCTGCTGCCAACCCCATTCTAAGTCCTATACAAACTAGCCTATAGACCAGTGGTCTCCAAACTTCCATTTTGCTTTTAAATGTCCTTATTTCTTCTGAGAAATCCTCACTTCCTGTTCTTCTGTCTGTAACTCCACACAGTAATGCGAGGCTTTCTCCCAGGTGTGAAGTGTCGTGCTCGCCCCCTCCCTTGGACTACTGGAGAGTCAGGACGCCCACTAACACACAGCTCCTTTCTCTATCTGCAACGTAGAGAGCGTCCTGACTCTCCTGTAGTCCAAGGGAGGGGCGAGCACGACACTCCACACCAGGGAGAAAGCCTCGCATTACTGTGTGGAGTTACAGACAGAAGAACAGGAAGTGAGGATTTCTCAGAAGAAATAAGGACATTTAAAAGCAAAATGGAAGGATGAGGTAAGTGAAGGAGGACTGCACTAAGGTAAAGGAAGCTATTTAGAAAAAAAATTACCTTTACAACCCCTTTAAATATAAATAACTGAAGGGAAAACTTTTTTATTACTTTTGGACAGAGTGAAGAGGGGTGAAAACATCTGTCAGGTTAGTATTGCTGCCTATGTCCCCATTAGGGAGATTCTTCCTCTCCATTTGTCCTGGTGACCATTATTACCGAAAGTAAAAAATAAATAAAAAAAAAAAGGACATAAAAGGACATAAATGGGAAATCTTCCAATGGGGACACTAGTTCTGAGGACCCTGGTGACTTCCAGGGATGGCATGGTGTAAGCCGTGATGCCATGATGGTTGTTTGCACACATATATTCATCTTATGTGAAAGTTACCCGAGTTTCTTTTCTTGGGGTTCACCAAGAGCAGCATTTTCTGGGAATCTTCATCTCTGTAGAGTGGCATGTGAAGAACGCAGTTCCCATCTACTTTTATCTGCAAAATTAGACAGAATATTAATGGGTCACTTTAGACAGTAAACGGGTTACTTGCTTAACCAATTGACCTCTGGAGGATTTACCCCCCCTTCATGACTAGGCCATTTTATGCGATACAGCACTGCGTTACTTTAACTGACAATTGCTTGGCCATGCAACACTATACCCAGATAAAATCTATGTCCGCTGAGAGCCTGAGTCAGCCTCTCCCACCCCCTCCACAGCCCAGCGTACCAGTGGGTGTAGGGGGGGGGGGCAGAGCAGAGAGCTGCTGACTGACAGTCACCAGCTCTCTGCCCAGGCAGCTCTGAGAACCGAGCGATCGGTGGTGTTTGATCGCTCGGTTCTCAGTATTAGAGCCAGCAGGGGACAGATGCTGTATCCAGCAGGGTAAGTATGATTCTGGACAAAAACAAAACCCCCCATGCTTCTCTTTTAATTAAACCACTTCAGTCCCAAAAAGGATTTGCCCCCCTCCTGACCAGGCCATTTTTTTGCGATACTGCACTGCATCACTTTAACTGACAATTGTCGTGTGATGTTGTACCCAAACAAAATTGACGTCTTTTTTTTCCCCCATAAATAGAGATTTCTTTTGGTGGTATTTGATCACCTCTGCTGTCTTTATTTTTTGCGCTATAAACAAAAACAATTTGAAAAAAATATACGTTTTTGCTATAATATATACCATATATACTCGAGTATAAGCCGAGTTTTTCAGCACTTTTTTTGTGCTGAAAATGCCCCCCTCGGCTTATACCTGAGTCACCTTTTTGCACCTAATCTCCCAGAACTTTGGGCCAGATTCACGTAGAATCGCGGCGGCGTAACGTATCCTAGATACGTTACACCGCCGCAATTTTTCATCGCAAGTGCCTGATTCACCAAGCACTTGCGATGAAAACTACGCCGGCGGCCTCCGGCGCAAGGCGGGCCAGTTCAAATGGGCGTGTGCCATTTAAATTAGGCGCGCTCCCGCGCCGGACCTACTGCGCATGCTCCGTTTCTTAACTCCCGCCGTGCTTTGTGCGCCGTGACGTCATTTTTTTTTTAACGGCGACGCGCATAGTGTACTTCCGTATTCCCGGACGGCTTACGCAAACGACGTTAAATTTTGAATTTCGCCGCGGGAACGACGGCCATACTTTAGACAGCAATACACTTGCTGACTAAAGTTAGGGCACCAAAAAAAACGACTAACTTTGCAACGGGAAACTAGACTAGCGGCGACGTAGCAAACGCGAAAAACCGTTGTGGATCTGCCATAACTCCGAATTTGCATACCCGACCCTTGTTTTCTGACGCGAAATCCCCCCAGCGGCGGCCGCGGTACTGCATCCTAAGATCCGACAGTGTAAAACAATTACACCTGTCGGATCTTATGGATATCTATGCATAGCTGATTCTATGAATCAGTCGCATAGATAGAAACAGAGATACGACGGCGTATCAGGAGAAACGCCATCGTATCTCATTTGTGAATCTGGCCCTTTGGGGTACAGGCCGGCCTTAGGTCCCCTGGACCCCACAACTTGACACACTTATATCCCCACTCTTCCTCTGCAAGTGTGCAAAGTTTGTTGTCTGGGGGACCTACGGCCCGGGGAGCACCGATTTTTCAAAGTTGGGCACCCCTTTCATAGACTCCCATGTTAAACGGTAATATCTCCGGTAAATTTGGGGACCCGGTACCGGCCGGTCGTAGGTCCCATGGACCCCACTACTTGGCACACATGTAGCCCCATTTCTTCTCTACAAGTCTGGAAAGTTTGCTTTCAGGGGGGCCCTTCGGCCGGGCACCCCTTCTATATACCCCCATGTTAAACGCAAGTCTAGTCATGGACACAGTGAGGCATGCAGATGGACACGCTTGGCTTATACTCGAGTAAATACGTTTTCCCAGTTTTTTGTGGTAAAATTAGGTGCCTCGGCTTATACTCGAGTATATACGGTATCCAGGGCCGCCATCAGGGGGGTACAGGCAGTACACCTGTAAGGGGCCCGGAGGTCCCCAGGGGCCCGGATGGCAACCACCTTTAAAAAAAATATATATATTTTTTTAGGGTCCTGGAGGTCCCCAGGGCCCCAGATGCCAACCCCCCTTTTTTTATTTATTTTTAAATAAAAAAACATTTAATACATTTTTTTTCTTTTTATTATTAAAGGGCCAATTTTTTTTTTTTTTTTTTTTAGAGGTCCGGAGGTCCCCAGGGGCCCGGAGATCCCCAGGACCCCGGATGACATCCCCCTTTTTTTTATATATTTTTTTTATTTTTTATATATAATATAAATGTTATTATTATTATTATAATAATAATAATAATAATTAAAGGACCCAGAGGTCCCCAGGACCCCGGATGACAACCCCCCCTTTTTTTTTATAAAAAAACATTTTATATTATTTTCTTTTATATATATATATATATATATATATATATATATATATATATATATATATATATATATATATATATATATATATATATATATATATATATATATATATTTATATATATATATATATATTTTTATTATTATTAAAGGGCTCAGAGGTCCCCAGGGCCCCATGTGGTGAAAACCCTTTTTTTTTTTTTTATAAATGTCTCTTTTCTTTTTTTTTATATATATATTTTTTTTTTATTTATTATTTTTATTAAAGGGCCCAGATGTTCCCAGGGCCCTGGATGGCACCCCCCCCCCCCAGTTCTCTGCTCCAGGGGGCCCATGCCTGAAGCTGTGTAAGGGGCCCCTGACAGTATCCCTTTTTTTTTTTTTAAAGCAAATTTTTTCAATCAGTTAAGACCGATATGTATTCTTATACACACACATTTTTTTATTAACTGCCTCCCACCCGCCCGACGACTTTTTACGGCCACAACGTGGCTCTTAATTGCCGGGAGGCCGTCTTTATACAACCTCTGGCCTCCAGCCATGGGGGGCGCGCGAGCGCCGCTAGCGGCACACGCACGTCCGCCGTCTCACGCAGGTGCCGATGCACGTGCCTGGCGGCCGCGATGCCCTCCAGGCACCCGCGATCGGCAGTCACAGAGACAGGGACATGGATCTCTGTGTGTAAACACAGAGATCCATGTCCTGTCAGGGAGTGGAGACCGATGGTATGTCCCTTGTATATAGGGATAACCAAAGGTCACCTCCCCCAGTCACTCCCCTCCCCCCAAAGTTAGAAACACTATGCAGGGCACACATTAACCCCTTCCTCGCCCCCTAGTGTTAACCCCTTCCCTGCCAATCACATTTATACAGTAATCAGTGCATATTTTTTAGCACTGATTACTGTATAAATGTGAATGGTCCCAAAAATGTGTCAAAAGTGTCCGCCGCAATATTGCAGGCCTGACAAAAATCACAGATCGCCGCCATTACGAGTAAAAAAAATAATAATAATAAAAAAAAAAATTCATAATTCTATCCCCTAGTTTGTAGGCGCTATAACGTTTGCGCAAACCAATCACTATACATTTATTGCGATTTTTATTTTTACCAAAAATATGTAGAAGACAATGTATCGGCCTAAACTGAGAAAACATTTATTTATTTTTTGGGGATATTTATTATAGCAAAAAGTAAAATTTTATTTTATTTTTTTCGAAATTGTTGCTCTATTTTTGTTTATAGCGTAAAAAATTAAAACAGCAGAGGTGATCAAATACCACCAAAAGAAATCTCTATTTGTGGGGAAAAAAGGACGTCAATTTTGTTCGGGAGCCACGTCGCACGACCGCGCAATTGTCATTCAAAGCGTGACAGTGCTGAAAGCTGAAATTTCGCCTGGGCAGGAAGGGGGTATATGTGCCCAGTAAGCAAGTGGTTAAAGTATAGATCCAGGGCCGATCCGCCCTATAGGCTCACTATGCAAGTCGCTTAGGAGGGCCCCCCAAATTACTAGAGGCCCTGCCTGGTGAAAAGTCATTTTCGGCCTCTCACCCCGCTTCTCAACTCGCTGGCTGCATGGGAGAAGAGGCAAGAAGTACGTCAGCACCCCCTGCTTCTCACTTTAATGTAAGATGTCATTTCCGACAGCAGAACACCCCCTTTAATGTGACATGCCACCGTCGGCAGCACCACCATCCCCTCCCCCCCCCCCCCCCCCCCCCCCCCGCTTTTCAACTTTTTTAATGTGATGTGTCATTTTGCTTAGGGTGCCAGGATCGGCACTGTATAGATCTATGTTTGTCCCAAACACGTTTCCTGTTGACAGACTCCCCACCTCTGCTGGGAGTCTTTTCCAAGCATCAACTACTCTTTTCGTAAAAAAAAAAAAAAAACATTAGTGTTGAACTTTCCTCCAGCTAGTTTGAGGTCATATATCCCCATGTCCTTGATATTAGCTTCATATTAAAAACACTGCCCTCCTTATTTTACGTGTTTTTTATGCACAATACTTGCTGAATTTTTTATACAACTGCTGCTAGAAAAGTGCCAAACAACCTCGTAAGAATTCCTGCTCAGGCCCCGCAGCGAAGGGAGGTGGCACTGAAAATATGTGAGGGGCGTGGTGTCGGGGGGGATTCAAAAACGTGCATTACAAACATCCAGCCAAGGTTCAAGCGGGGTCTCTCTGTACACATTGGGTGGGCCCTTTTACTGGCAAACACATTCATATATAGGGTTGCACAACTGCGTGTTAGGTACAGGAGATCAGCAACTGAGAAATGCCATTAAACACGGAGTCACAAAACTCCAGGCTGTGTAAACAGAGCCGCTGCATTTAGATGGAAACCAGAAAATGACTCTCCATATGGGAAGCAGAGCACCTGAACCCACCAAGCCGGGAGTCACATGGGCCCAATGATAAGAGATCCGTCAGAAGAAATTACTTTTTGTATCAAAATAAATTTAAATCTGATTGAGATGTGTTTTACCACGTGCAGTTTTTTTTCCCCACACTGTATTTTTTTTGCTACAAATAACTTTTTATATGACAGGTAGAGGGAGGCGGGTGACGGTGGTGCTTTAACTACTTAACCCCCGGACCACATTGCTGGTCAAAGACCAGAGCACTTTTTGCGATTTGGCACTGCGTCGCTTTAACTGACAATTGCGCGGTCGTGCGACGTGGCTCCCAAACAAAATTGGCGCCCTTTTTTTCCCACAAATAGAGCTTTCTTTTGGTGGTATTTGATCACCTCTGTGATTTTTAGTTTTTGCGCTATAAACAAAAATAGAGCGACAATTTTGAAAAAAAATTATATTTTTTACATTTTGCTATAATAAATATCCCCCAAAAATATTTAAAAAAAAAATATTTTTTTCCTCAGTTTAGGTCGATACGTTATCTTCTACATATTTTTCATAAAAATAAAAAAAAAATAAAAAAATCGCAATAAACGTTTATTGATTGGTTGGCGCAAAAGTTAAAGCGTTTACAAAATAGGGGATAGTTTTATGGCATTTTTATAAAAAAAATTTTTAATAGAAATGGCGGCGATCAGCGTTTTTTTTTTTTTAGGTACTGCGACATTATGGCGGACACTTTTGACACATTTTTGGGACCATTGGCATTTTTATAGCGATCAGTGCTATAAAAATGCATTGGATTACTATAAAAATGCCACTGGCAGTGAAGGGGTTAACACTAGGGGGCGGGGAAGGGGTTAAGTATGTTCCCTGGGTGTGTTCTAACTGTAGGGGGGGGAGTGGGACTGACTAGGGGAAATGACTGATAGCTGTACATACATTGTATGAACAGAAGATCAGCATTTCTCCCCTGACAGGACCGGGAGCTGTGTGTTTACACCCACAGCTCCCGGTTCTCGCACTGTAACGAGCGATCACATGTGCCCGGCGGCTATCACACGCACGTCGGAATCAGGGACGAGCGGGGGGGGGGCGCCCCTAGTGGCCGCTTCACGAGGTGACGTAGAGCTATGTGCTCTCGCGCAGGGGAGCCGACCTACCGTACTGTTATACGGCGGCTGGTCGGCAAGTAGTTAAAATATTTTTATATTTATCTTATATGATTATTGTTGTTTTTTTCTCGACCGTTTTCTTTTTTCTTTATTTATTTTTAAATTGTTGTAAAGGTAAAAAAAAAATAAAAAAATTCCTTTACCTTAGTGCAGTCCTCCTTCACTTACCTCATCCTTCCATTTTGCTTTTAAATGTCCTTATTTCTTCTGAGAAATCCTCACTTCCTGTTCTTCTGTCTGTAACTCCACACAGTAATGCGAGGCTTTCTCCCTGGTGTGGAGTGTCGTGCTCGCCCCCTCCCTTGGACTGCAGGAGAGTCAGGACGCCCACTAACACACAGCTCCTTTCTCTATCTGCAACGTAGAGAGCGTCCTGACTCTCCAGTAGTCCAAGGGAGGGGGCGAGCACAACACTCCACACCAGGGAGAAAGTCTCGCATTACTGTGTGGAGTTACAGACAGAAGAACAGGAAGTGAGGATTTCTCAGAAGAAATAAGGACATTTAAAAGCAAAATGGAAGGATGAGGTAAGTGAAGGAGGACTGCACTAAGGAAAAGGAAGCTATTTAGGAAAAACATTTTTTACTTTTATAACCCCTTTAAGAGCCGGACCATTATGCAGGGTAAGGGACCAGGCTCCTTTTTGTGATTCGGCACTGTGTCGCTTTAACTGACAATTGCGTGGTCGTGCGACGTGTTTTCTAAACAAAATTGGCGTCCTTTTTTTCCCCACAAATAGAGCTTTCTTTTGGTGGTATTTGATCACCTCTGCGGTTTTTATTTTTTGCAATATAAACAAAAATAGAGCGACAATTTCGAAAAAAAAACACAATTTTTTACTTTTGGTGGTAGGTGGTGGTAAATAGAGCGACAATTTTGAAAAAAATGCAATATTTTTTACTTTTTCCTATAATAAATATCCCCCAAAAATATATAAAACTTTATTTTTTTCCCTCAGTTTAGGCCGATACGTATTCTTCTACCTATTTTTGGTAAAAAAAAAAAATATCGCAATAAGCGTTTATCGGTTGGTTTGCGCAAAATGTATAGCGTTTACAAAAAAGGGGATAGTTTTATTGCATTTTAATCTATTTATTTTTTTACTACGAATGGCGGCGATCAGCGATTTTTTTTTATGACTGCGACATTATGGCGGACACTTCGGACAATTTTGACACATTTTTGGGACCATTGTCATTTTCACAGCAAAAAAATGCATTTAAATTGCATTGTTTACTGTGAAAATGACAGTTACAGTTTGGGAGTTAACCACAAGGGGGCGCTGAAGGGGTTATGTGTGACCTCATCTGTGTTTCTAACGGTAGGGGGGTGTGGCTGTAGGTGTGACGTCATCGATTGTGTGTCCCTATTATGACGGCGCCACAGTGAAGAACGGGGAAGCTGTGTTTACATACAGCTCTCCCCGTTCTTCAGCTCCGGGGACCGATTGCGGGTCTCCAGCAGCGATCGGGTCCGCGGTCACGGAGCTTCGGACTGGGACACTCGTCTCCCAGAACACAATTGGGACCAGTGAGCACGGTGCAGCGCGACTCGCGCATGCGCCGTAGGGAACCGGGCAGTGAAGTTGCAATGCTTCACTTCCTGGTTCCCTCAGCGGTGGGGGCAGCAGAGTGACGAGTGATCGCCGGATCACTGCAGTATTTGTAGCTGCTGGCTTTTAATATTTTTTGCACGGCGGAGCTCCGCTTTAAGGTAAAAAAACATCTGATGATTGCCGGCCCCCCTGTTTTACTTACCTGAGCCCTGGAAAGTCCCGCGTCGCGAACGTGCTCGATCTTTGCCCGGGCTTTTCAGCTCTTCATTGGATAGATTGATAGCAGCCGTTGGCTCGTGCTGTTGTCAATCAAATACAATGACGCGGGCGCAGCTCGCCACTGTATACATTGAGGAAGAAATCCAGATGGCGGCAATCCTAGGATCTTCTAAAAATCATCTTTATTGGCAACAAAGTCATCTACATAAAACACACAAGACACCACGCGTAGAGGGGGAGAATAGGAGATTGTAACGCGTTTCACACTCGTTTAGTGCTTCCTGAGGAGGCACTGAGAAACGCGTTGCCATCTCCTGCTCTCCCCCTCTACGTATGGTGTTCTATGGATTACTTTGTTGCCAATAAAGATGATTTTTAGAAGATCCTAGGAGTGCTGCTATCCAGAGAAATACATTGTTAGAGTTTATATACACTTTAACCGGGTAAGCCCCGGACCTTTAGGCAGCTAAATGCCCAAGCCAGGTTTTGCGATTCGGCACTGCGTCGCTTTAACAGACAATTGCGCGGTCATGCGACGTGGCCCCCAAACAAAATTTACATCCTTTTTTTTCCCCACAAATAGAGCTTTCTTTTGGTGGTATTTTATCACCTCTGCGGTTTTTATTTTTTGCGCTATAAACAAAAATAGAGCGACAATTTTGAAAAAAAATTCTATATTTTTTACTTTTTGCTATAATAAATATCCCCAAAAACATATATAAAACATTTTTTTTCCTCAGTTTAGGCCGATACGTATTCTTCTACATATTTTTGGTAAAAAAAAAAAAAATCGCAATAAGCGTTTATCGATTCGTTTGCGCAAAATTTATAGCGTTTACAAAATAGGGGATATTTTTATTGCATTTTTATTATTTTTTTTTTTTTTACTACTAATGGCGGCGATCAGCGTTTTTTTTCGTGACTGCGACATTATGGCGGACACTTCGGACAATTTTGACACATTTTTGGGACCATTGTCATTTTCACAGCAAAAAAATGCATTTAAATTGCATTGTTTATTGTGAAAATGACAGTTGCAGTTTGGTAGTTAACCACAAGGGGGCGCTGAAGGGGTTAGGCTTCACCTAGTGTGTGTTTACAACTGTAGGGGGGTGTGGCTGTAGGTCTGACGTCATCGATTGTGTCTACCCTATAAAGGGGATGACACGATCGATGCGCCGCCACAGTGAAGCACGGGGAAGCCGTGTTTACATACGGCTCTCCCCGTTCTTCAGCTCCGGAGAGCGATCGCGAGGGGGCGGCTAGAAACAAATAGCCCAGCCCTCGTCCCGGATCGCTCCCCGCAGGTTTCCGACCGCCGCATGTACCGGGGGGGGGGGTCCCGATCGGACCCCCGACCTGCGGAAAGGCGGGGACGTACAGGTACGCCCATATGCCTGTACGTGCCATTCTGTGGACGTATATGTACATGCGGCGGTCGGCAACCGGTTAATAAATGACAGTGCAGATCCATTTTGAAAACTATTATAAGATCATCTGATATTTATAGTTTCCCCACCCACCTTCTCTCCATCTGGACAGAAGAAAAACTCAACAAAATCGCTTTGCTGTTGGGTGATCTGTAAGAAGTGCTGGTTTGATTGCTCCAGAAGACTCCGCAAATCTGATGACATCAGACAGTCTATGGGGCGGCATTGTTCTGCAAAATAAAACAGACAGCGTCAGATGCATTGGGCTTTGTAGAGAAACTGGAACAAAGTATTTCTGTTGCCTATCAAATTTATACAAGCAGCTCACACCAATGATGTTCAGCAACACAAGCAGTGGCAACTGGTGGCAGCCAATAACCCCCCCCCCCCCCAATACTGGGGCACCTCCACCCCCCCTCCCCCTCGCTGTCTGCTGGCCCACTGGCAATTACCCCATCTAGGTGGTGGGCACATCAGGCAGCGGCAGGGATCGGGCAGCGGCGGGCACATCGGGCAACGGCCGGGGCCAAGGCATTGACGGACATCAGGCCACTGCCTGACGCCTGCCGCAGCCGGATGTTGCCAATAAATCATCTTTATTGGCAACAAAGTGATCTACATAACACACAAGACACCACACATAGAGGGGGAGAGCGGGAGATGGCAACGCGTTTCACACTAGTTTAGTGCTTTCTGAGGAGGCAAAAATAGGTAAAAATAACAAAGCAGGCTTTACTTCTACATTAATAAAATGGATATTATACCTGCTTTTTTTTTTTTTTATTTGAACGTACATTTTTTTTTTGTTTAACCACTTCAGCCCCGGAAGGATTTACCCCCTTCTTGACCAGGACCCCTAATGTTAACCCCCTATCCTGCCAGTGACATTTATACAGTAACCAGTGGCTATTTGTAGCTCTGATCGTTGTATAAAATGTCACTGGTCCCAAAAATGTTTCTTATTGTGTCCGCCGCAATGTCGCAGTCCCAATAAAATTGCAGATCGCCGCCATTACTAGTAAAAAATAAATAATAAAAATGCCATAAAATGTATCCCCTATTTTGGAGAAGTTGTAGAAGCAATGACTTTTGCGCAAACCAATCAATATACGCCTATTGCGATTTGTTTTACCAAAAATATGTAGAAGAATACGTAATCGGCCTAAACTGAGGAAGAAATTATTATGTTTTTATTGGGGATATTTATTATAGCAAAAAGTAAAAAATATTGTGTTTTTTTTTTCCAAATTGTCGACCTTTTTTTGTTTATAGCGCAAAAAATAAAAACCGCAGCAGAAAAGCTCTATTTGTGTGAAAAAAAGGACGTCAATTTTGTTTGGGTACAACGTCTCACGACCGCGCAATTGTCAGTTAGGGCCCATTCATTAAAGTGGTTGTAAACCCTATACAACCACTTTTACCTAAAGGTAAGCCTAGATTAACCACTTAAAGTGGAGGTTCACCCTCAAAAAAAATTCTGACATCACATGGAGTCGAGCCATCCTACCGACAGAATGCCGGTGTTTTTTGTTTTTTTTTCTCAGCACATACCTCGTACTACGCATCACTGGTTGCCGACAGAACTTGAACGTCGGTGCGTTATCGCCCTATAAAGCCGCACCGACGTTCGGGTTTTTTCGGCAACCGGTGACGCGCAGTATGTGCCGTTCGGAAGCCTGTCAATCACAGGCAGTGCTTGGGAACGCCCAGTCCCGCGGGATAGCCGGGGGGTGAAAATCGTGATAACGAGGTATGTGCTGAGAAAAAAAAAAAAAAAAACGGCATTCTGTCGATAGGATGGTTCGACTCCATGTGATGTCAGAAATTTTTTAAAGGGTGAACCTCCACTTTAAGGACCAAATCCTGCACATATACGTCGGCAGAATGGCACGGCTGGGCACAAGCACGTACCTGTACGTCCTCTTTAAGTGCCCAGCTGTGGGTCGCGGGTGCGCGCCCGCGACCCGGTCCGAAGCTCCGTGACCCGATCGCCGCCGGAGTCCCGCGATCGGTCCCCGGAGCTGAAGAACGAGGAGAGCTGTGTGTAAACACAGCTTCCCCGTTCTTCACTGTGGCGCTGTCATTGATCGTGTGTTCCCTGATATAGGGAAGCACGATCAGTGACGTCACACAGCCAGCCCCGCCCCTCTACAGTTAGAAACACATGAGGTCACACTTAACTCCTTCAGCGCCCCCTAGTGGTAAACTGCAATTGTCATTTTCACAATAAACAATGCATTTGTATAGCATTTTTTGCTGTGAAAATGACAATGGTCCCAAAAATGTGTCAAAATTGTCCGATGTGTCCGCCATAATGTCGCGGTCACAAAAAAAAAAAAAAACGCTGATCGCCACCATTAGTAGTAAAAAAAAAAATATTGATAAAAATGCAATAAAACTATCCCCTATTTTGTAAACACTATGGCCCAGATTCTCGTCCAGCGGTGTAATTTTGTGCGGGCGTAACGTATCCGCTTTACGTTACGCCTCCGCAACTTACACGGGCAAGGGCTGTATTCTCAAAGCACTTGCTCCATAAGTTGCGGCGGCGTAGCGTAAATCGGCCGGCGTAAGCCCGCCTAATTCAAATTTGGATCAGGGGGGCGCGTTTTATGTAAAACTACTGTGACCCGACGTGATTGCATGCGCTGTCCGTGGAATTTCCCAGTGTGCATTGCTCCAAAGTACGCCGCAAGGACGTCATTGGTTTCGACGTGAACGTAAATGACGTCCAGCCCCATTCACGGACGACTTACGCAAACGACGTAACTTTTTAAAATTTCGACGCTGGAACGACAGCCATACTTAACATTGGCTGCGCCTCATATAGCAGGGGCAACTATACGCCAAGAAAAGCCTAACGTAAATGTCGTAACTTTACTGCATCGGCCGCGCGTACATTCGGGAATTCGCGTATCTAGCTAATTTGCATACTCGACGCGGAATTCGACGGAAGCGCCACCTAGCGGTCAAAAAAAAATGCAGTTAAGATCTGACGGCGTAAGAGACTTACGCCTGTCGGATCTAATGGATAGCTATGCGTAACTGATTCTAAGAATCAGACGCATAGATACGACGGGTCGGATTAGGACTTACGACGGCGTACATGGCGCTGCGCCGTCGTAAGTCCTTTCAGAATCTGGGCCTATAAATTTTGCACAAACCAATCGAGAAACGCTTATTGCTGTTTTTTTTTACCGAAAATAGGTAGAAGAATACGTATCGGCCTAAACTGGGGAAAAAAATTTTTTTTTAGATATTTTTTGGGGATATTTATTATAGAAAAAAAGTAAAAAATATTTTGTTCAAAATTGTCGCTCTATTTTTGTTTATAGCGCAAAAAATAAAAACCACAGAGGTGATCAAATACCACCAAAAGAAAGCTCTATTTGTGGGAAAAAAAGACTGCCAATTTTGTTTGGAAAACCACGTCGCACGACCGCGCAATTGTCAGTTAAAGCGACGCAGTGCCGAATCGCAAAAAGGGGCAAGGTCCTTTAGCTGCATTTTGGTCCGGGTCTTAAGTGGTTAAAGTGGGTTTAAAACCACTTTAAAGGGGGAGAAATCTTCTGGGGCTGAAGTGGTTAAAAATGAAATCTGCTGAGTGTTGTCTCGCTGGTTTTTACTCGCCTACTTTATATCCATAGCAAGCATGCTGTAGCTAAACAGAGTATAGTATGTGTATATATAGGATATCAGTATGTAGGGCACGGCAGAACTGCACGGAGGATAAATTTAGATGCCTTGTGAGTCAGGGGATTCCAGACATTACCGAGCCCATCTTATACAGTTGAGAACTGGTAAACAACCCACCCCCGGCCCCCCCGCCAGCCCCCTCCCATGCGTCTCATAGAGCGTTCCCTTGGAAATCGAAGTGCCTCATCTGGGTATCAGATTCCTTCTATCTCTCTCAGCTGACTCTCCCGTAAGGAATGTATTTACACCCAGAAACTGGATAAAAAAGCAGCAAATCCAGTGTGAGATTAAAGTGCCGATCCGTCCTAAAACTAATGAGACGCTGGGGCCATTTTCTTACTGCAGAAAGTTATTTCATCCCTCAAAAAAAGGAAACACCCCGAGGTATAGAGATCCGGTGATTGGGTTTACCAAACCACAGATCTCTCTACCCCATTCTGGGATCCGCAGCACCAGCAAGACGCGATTTCTAACAGTTTGTGGCACTTAAAGGGGTTGTAAAGGTAATTTTTTTTTCCCTAAATAGCTTCCTTTACCTTAGTGCAGTCCTCCTTCACTTACCTCATCCTTCCATTTTTCTTTTAAATGTCCTTATTTCTTCTGAGAAATCCTCACTTCCTGTTCTTCTGTCTGTAACTCCACACAGTAATGCAAGGCTTTCTCCCTGGTGTGGAGTGTCGTGCTCGCCCCGTCCCTTGGACTACAGGAGAGTCAGGACACCCACTAACACACAGCTCCTTTCTCTATCTGCAACGTAGAGAGCGCCCTGACTCTCCTGTAGTCCAAGGGAGGGGGCGAGCGCGACACTCCACACCAGGGAGAAAGCCTTGCATTACTGTGTGGAGTTACAGACAGAAGAACAGGAAGTGAGGATTTCTCAGAAGAAATAAGGACATTTAAAAGCAAAATGGAAGGATGAGGTAAGTGAAGGAGGACTGCACTAAGGGAAAGGAAGATATTTAGGGAAAAAAAATGTACCTTTACAACCCCTTTAACCACTTAAGGACCGCCTCCTGCATATTTACGTCGGCAGAATGGCACATGCACGTATAGGTACGTCCTGTGCTAGTACCCAGCCGTGGTTCGCAGGTGCACGCCAGCGACACGGTCCGAAGCTCCGGGACCCGATCGCCGCTGGAGTCCCGCGATCGGTCCCCGGAGCTAAAGAACGGGGACAGCTGTGTGTAAACACAGCTTCCCAGTTCTTCACTGTGGCTCCGTCATCGATCGTGTGATCCTTTTATGGGGATACACAGTTGATGATGTCACACCTACAGCCACACCCCCCTACAGTTAGAAACACGTATTAGGTCATACATAACCCCTCCAGCGCCCCCTTGTGGTTAACTCCCAAACTGCAACTGTCATTTCACAGTAAACAATGCATTTTTTGCTGTGAAAATGACAATGGTCCCAAAAATGTGTCAAAATTGTCCGAAGTGTCCGCCATAATGTTGCAGTCACGAAAAAAAAAAAAATCACTGATCGCCGCCATTAGTAGTAAAAAGAAAAAAAATGTATGAAAAATGCAATAAAACTATCCCCTATTTTGTAAACGCTATAAATTTTGCGCAAACCAACCGATAAACGATTATTGCGATTTTTTTTTTACCAAAAATAGGTAGAAGAATACGTATCGGCCTAAACTGAGGAAAAAATAAATGTTTATATATGTTTTTGGGGGATATTTATTATAGCAAAAAGTTAAAAATATTATTTTTTTTCAAAATTGTCGCTCTATTTTTGTTTATAGCGCAAAAAATAAAAACCGCAGAGGTGATCAAATACCACCAAAAGAAATCTCTATTTGTGGGGAAAAAAAAGGACGCCAATTTTGTTTGGGAGCCACGTCGCACGACCGCGCACTCTTGGCACAGCTCTATTTCCACTTTTGCATGCAAAAATGCAACCGCTCTGCGCCAAGATGGGCCCACCCGCCCACCAGAAGGCCGCATATTTGCGTGCGCTTGGCGCCAAGAGGTTAAATTGTAAAAAATGTCATTTACACCCAAGCACATAAAATCCCCCCCCCCCCCCACCCCCACATACAGGGCCATCATCAGGGGGGTACAGGCATTACACCTGCAAGGAGCCTGATGGTCCCCCCGTTTTTTTTTCCATTTGACCCCCCCACCTTTAGCAACTCGCGGCATGGGAACGCCAACCCCCCCCCCCCTTTTTTTCCCGTCTGACTTTAACAACTCACGGCAGGAGAGAGAAAAGAAGACTTGACTCGACTTTGTTTTGTTCGTCAGCACCAACACCCCCATCCCGCTATCATCTCGTGGCAGGAGAGGGAAGAGAAGAGATGAAACTTTCGCGGCAGGAGAGAGGAGGCCCCCCCCCCCCCCCCGGTTCTCTGCTACAGGTGGGCCCTGTCTAAAGCTGTGTAAGGGGCCCCAAAATTTGTGATGGCTGCCCTGCCCACATACAGTGGGGATCGAAAGTTTGGGCACCCCAGGTAAAAATTTGTATTAATGTGCATAACAAAGCCAAGGAAAGATGGAAAAATCTCCAAAAGGCATCAAATTACAGATTAGACATTCTTCTAATATGTCAAAAAAAGTCAGATTTTATTTCCATCATTTAGCCCTGGTTCACACTGGGTACGATTTGGAACGATTTGAGATGCGATTTGACATGTCAAATCGCATCTCAAATCGGCGGCAATTGTCGGCAACGGCACTGTCCTAATCAGTGCGACGCCACATCTGCGATTTCAAAAAGTAGTTCCTGTACTACTTTTTGCGGCAAAATCGCAGCCGCGAAATCGCGCATTTTACCGCGATTTTGAATTCGCAGCAGTGTGAACCTAGGCTTACACTTTCAAAATGACAGAAAACAACAAAATGGCATCTGCAAAAGTTTGGGCACCCTGCAGAATTTATAGCATGCACTGGGCACAGTGAGGCATGGGCACAGTGAGGCATACACATGGGCACAGTGAGGCATGGGTACAGTGAGGCATACACATGAGCACAGTGAGGCATGCACATGGGCACAGTGAGGCATGGGCACAGTGAGGCATGCACATGGACACAGTGAGGCATGGGCACAGTGATGCATACACATGGGCACAGTGAGGCATGGGCACAGTGATGCATACACATGGGCACAGTGAGGCATGGGCACAGTGATGCATACACATGGACACAGTGAGGCATGGGCACAGTGATGCATACACATGGGCACAGTGAGGCATGGGCACAGTGAGGCATACACATGGGCACAGTGAGGCATGGACACAGTGAGGCATGGGCACAGTGAGGCATGCAGATGGACACCCTAGGCTTATCCTCGAGTCAATATGTTTTCCCATTTTTTTTGTGGTAAAATTAGGTGCCTCGGCTTATACTTGAGTATATACAGTAATGCTTTATGTAATCTTCAGGCCTAAAAAAATTTTTTTTTAAAGCATATGTGCAAAAAAAAAAAAAAAACAGCTCTGGCAGCAAAAGGGTTAAAGAGAACCTGTCGCCAGACTGCTCATCCTATTAGATTATATGTGCATTAAATGTATTTGATGCATGTTATTTAATGATTGATAAAAAAACAATGTCATCGGAACGTACCTGCGAGCTTCATTGTGACGGGGACATTGGATTAAATGCTGCCGACGGTCTTCAAAACACCTGGTGTAATAAAAATAAAAATAAAGTTTAGAAAGCACAGATCTGTACTGATCTACAAGCAGATTTAAATATTATGCAGGGTGTAAGCTCCCATAGTAGAACATTGTAAGGGTTACTACCTATTAGGCTTGAAGGCTAACCACTTGCCGACCGCAATATGCATGATTGTCAAAAGTATTGGGACACCCGCCTTTAAGCGCACATAAACTTTAATGTAATCCCAGTCTTAGTCGGTAGGGTTCAATATTGAGTTGGCCCACCCCTTGCAGCTATAACAGCCTCAACTCTTCTAGGAAAGCTGTCCACAAGGTTTAGGAGGGTGTCTATGGGAATGTTTGACCATTCTTCCAGAAGCGTATTTGTGAGGTCAGGCACTGATGTTGGATGAGAAGTCCTGGCTCACAGTCTCCGCACTAATTCACCCCAAAGGTGTTCTATTGGGTTGAGGTCAGGACTCTGTGCAGACCAGTCAAGTTCCTCTACCCCAAACTTGCTCATCTCCATCTTTATTGACTTCGCTTTGTGTACTGGTCCAAATCATTTGGTGGAGGGGGGATTATGGTGTGGGGGGTTGTTTTTCAGGGGTTGGGTTGGCCCCTTAGTTCCAGTGAAGGGAACTCTTAAGGCGTCGGCATACCAAGACAGTTTGGACAATTTCATGCTCCCAACTTTGTGGGAACAGTTTGGGGACAGCCCCTTCCTGTTCCAACATAACTGCGCACCAGTGCACAAAGCAAGGTCCATAAAGACATGGATGAGCGAGTTTGGGGTGGAGGAACTTGACTTCCTGAGTCCTGACTTCATCCCGACCTCTGGGATGAATTAGAGTGGAGACTGTGAGCCAGGCCTTCTTGTACAACATCAGTGCCTGACCTCACAAATGCGCTTCTGAAGAATGGTCAAACATTCCCATAGACACACTCCTAAACCTTGTGGACGGCCTTCCCAGAAGAGTTGAAGCTGTTATAGCTGCAAAGGGTGGGCCAACTCAATATTGAACCCTACGGACTAAGACTGGGAGGCCATTAAAGTTCATGTAAAGGCAGGCGTCCCAATACTTTACAATATAGTGTATATGCAGTATCTCACAAAAGTAAGTACACCCCTCACATTTATGTAAATATTTTCTTCTATCTTTTCGTGTGACAACACTGAAGAAATGACACTTTGCTACAATGTTGTGTAGTGAGTGTACAGCTTGTATAACAGTGTACATTTGCTGTCCCCTCAAAATAACTCAACACACAGCCATTAATGTCTAAACCGCTGGCAACAAAAGTGAGTACACCCCTAAGTGAAAATGCCCAAATTGAGCCCAATTAGCC
This sequence comes from Rana temporaria, assembly GCF_905171775.1. Lineage (NCBI taxonomy): Eukaryota > Metazoa > Chordata > Amphibia > Anura > Ranidae > Rana > Rana temporaria. The sequence goes on along the minus strand of NC_053491.1, from coordinate 20,515,575 downwards.
ATTTTTCCTCCCCGGTGTCATGTGACTCATTAGTGTTACAAGGTTTCACGTGTGAATGGGGAGCAGGTGTGTTAAAATTCGATGTTATCGCTCTCACTCTCTCATTCTGGTCTCTGGAAGTTCAACATGGCAACTCATGGCAAACAACTCTCTGAGGATCTGAAAAAAAAGTTTTGATGCTCTACATGAAGATGGCCTAGACCAGGGATATACAATTAGCGGACCTCCAGCTGTTGCTGAACTACAAGTCCCATGAGGCATAGCAAGACTCTGACAGCCACAAGCATGACACCCACAGGCAGAGGCATGATGGAACTTGTAGTTTTGCAACAGCTGGAGGTCCGCTAATTGCATATCCCTGGCCTAGGCTATAAGAAGATTTCCAAGACCCTGAAACTGAGCTGCAGCACGGTGGCCAAGACAATACAGCAGTTTAACAGGACAGGTTCCACTCAGAACAGGCCTCGCCATGGTCAACCAAAGAAGTTGAGGTCACGTGCTCAGCGTCATATCCAGAGGTTGTCTTTGGGAAATAGACGTATGAGTGCTGCCAGCATTGCTGCAGAGGTTGAAGGGGTTCAGCCTGTCAGTGCTCAGACCATACGCTGCACATTGCATCAAATTGGTCTGCATGGCTGTCGTCCCAGAAGGAAGCCTCTTCTAAAGATGATGCACAAGAAAGCCTGCATACAGTTTGCTGAAGACAAGCAGACTAAGGACATGGATTACTGGAACCACGTCCTGCGGTCTGATGAGACCAAGATAAAGGTATTTGGTGTCAGATGGTGACAAGCGTGTGTGGCGGCAACCAGGAGAGGAGGAGAAAGTCAAGCATGGTGGTGGGGGTGTCATGGTCTGGGGCGGCATGAGTGCTGCCGGCACTGGGGAGCTACAGATCATTGAGGGAACCATGAATGCCAACATGTACTGTAACATACTGAAGCAGAGCATGATCCCCTCCCTTCAGAGACTGGGCCGCAGGGCAGTATTCCAACATGATAACGACCCCAAACACACCTCCAAGACCACCACTGCCTCGCTAAAGAAGCTGAGGGTAAAGGTGATGGACTGGCCAAGCATGTCTCCAGACCTAAACCCTATTGATCATCTGTGGGACATCCTCAAACGGGAGGTGGAGGAGCGCAAGGTCTCTAACATCCATCAGCTCTGTGATGTCGTCATGGAGGAGGGGAAGAGGACTCCAACCTGTGAAGCTCTGGTGAACTCCATGCCCAAGGCAGTGCTGGAAAATAATGGTGGCCACACAAAATATTGACACTTTGGGCCCAATTTGGACATTTTCACTTAGGGGTGTACTTACTTTTGTTGCCAGTAGTTTAGACATTAATGGCTGTGTGTTGAGCTATTTTGAGGGGGCAGAAAATGTACACTGTTATACAAGCTGTACACTCACTACACAACATTGTAGCAAAGTGTCATTTCTTCAGTGTTGTCACATGAAAAGATAGAAGGAAATACTCACAAAAATGTGAGGGGTGTACTTACTTTTGTGAGATACTGTATACTAGAATTTTTTTTTTTACTAGCAAAGGTGGGGATCAGCAACTTATAGCGGGACTGCAACATTGCGGCAGAAGATCGGACACTAGCTGACACTTTTTGGGAACCAGCGACACCAATGCAGTGATCAGTGCTAAAAATATGCACTGTCACTGTACTAACGACACTGGCTGGGAAGAGGTCAAACAACAAGGGCGGTCAAAGGGTTGACTGTGTGCCTAGCCAGTGGTTTTGTGTACAGTGCGGTGCTTTTACTAAGGGAAGGTATGGATTTTATTCCCTTCTTTGCGGGGAAAGAAAATCCAAAACTTCCCCACTGACAGGACAGAGCTCTGCCTTGTTTACATAGGCCAGTGATGGTGAACCTTGACACCCCAGATGTTTTGGAACTACATTTCCCATGATGCTCATGCACTCTGCAGTGTAGTGGAGCATCATGGGAAATGTAGTTCCAAAACATCTGGGGTGCCAAGGTTCGCCATCACTGGCCTGGGCAGAGCTCCGTCCCGTGTGCTTTTCTGGCGATCGGCGGGTGCCGGCAGTTATCCATCGATCGGCATCTGCTGTGTATAATTATAGCAGTGCTGGGGTGCCCCCTAGCTGGGTGCACTCATGCGGGCGTGCTCCTGAGTCCTGCTGCTGCTGCGTCCATTGACACAGACAGCAGGACTTGGCCCCGCCCCCCCACTGGGTTTGATTGACAGCAGCAGCAGCCAATGGCTCCCGCTGCTATTATTCTGTCCAATGAGGACCCGAGACAGCGTCTGGAGCTGCTGGGCTTGTTCTCGTCGCTGGAAGGATCGGGTTCAGGTAAGAAAAAAGGGGGGCTGCTTCAGCGCAGAAGGTTTTTCACCTTAATGCATAGGGTTTACAACTCCTTTAATCACCCTTGATGATTAACCCTTTCCCAGCCAGTGTCATTAGTACAGTGACAGTGCATGTTTTTAGCACTGATCACTGTATTGGTGTCACCGATTTCCCACAAAGTGTCAGTTAGGGGCAGATCCACAAAGATCTGCCCCGGCGCATCGTATCCGAGATACGCTACGCCGCCGTACCTTACCTGGCTTTAAATCGAATCCATAAAGAATTTGCGCCGTAAGTTACGGCGGCGTAGTGTATCTCAGGCGCAGAATTCAAATCGGCTATTAGGAGGCGTGTTTCATTTAAATGAAGCGCGTCCCCGCGCCGAATGAACTGCGCATGCGCCATACCTAAATTTCCCGCCGTGCATTGCGCTAAATGACGTCGCAAGGACGTAATTTTTTTTAACTTAGACGTGAATTACGTCCATCCCGATTCACGGACGACTTACGCAAAAAAAAAATTCAAAATAAACGTGGGAACGACGGCCATACTTAACATGGCAAGTCTAACTATATGCCGCAAAACACCAGCTTTAACTATACGCCCGAAAAAGCCGACTAGAGACGACGTAAGAGAATGCGACGGCCGCGCGTACGTTCGTGGATCGTCAGAAATAGCTAATTTGCATACTCGACGCGGAAAACGACGAGAACTCCACCCAGCGGACGCTGAAGTATTGCATCTAAGATCCCAAGGTGTTCGAAGCCGTACGCCTGTCGGATCGAACCCAGATGCCGTCGTATCTTGGTTTGAGGATTCAAACTAAAGATACGACGCAGGAAATTTGAAAGTACGCCAGCGTATCAGTAGATACGCCGGCGTACTCGCTTTGTGGATCTGCCCCTTAGTGTCTGATTGTCTGCCGCAATTTCACAGGCTTTGCTATAAGTCGCTGATCGCCGCTGTTAATATTAAAAAATAAAAATATCCCAGTTTGTAAACTAATCAATATACACTTATTGTGATTTTTTTTTTTTTACCAAAAATATGTAGCAGAATACACTTTGGTCTAAATTGATGTTTTATTGGATGTGTTTTATAGCAGAAAGTAACAAATATATATATTTTTATTTTTCATTATTGTCGGCCATTTTTTGTTTATAGCGCAAAAAAATAAAAACCGCAGAGGTGATCAAATACCACCAAAAGAAAGCTCTATTTGTGGGAAAAAAAGGACGTAAATTTTGTTTGTATTTGTATACAGCGTTGCATGAGCGCGCAATTGTCAGTCTAAAGCAAAGCAGTGCAGTATCGCACAAAACGGCCTGGTCATGAAAGGGGGTAAATCTTCCGCAGGTCGGGGGGGGAGGAGGGGTTAAGCCTTGGCATGTTGGGTATTTATTTATTCGGCGTGGCCTCGTCTTTTATAATTTACCATAAAATCGGGTAGTTTGTGGCTTAATAAGAACTTTTATACGGTATTTTTTACTGAAATTTTGCATTTCATGAACTTTGAAAATATTGCAACATAAAAAATAGAAAAAACATTTAAAATGGAAACAACCGCCATGTTAATCTCCGGGGGTCTGCTTTCATAGAAGATATACAGATAAGATATATATATATATATATACTTGGGGGGGCTCTCTAATCTTCAGGCCTAAAATGTGCATTGCGTGTGTGCGAAACCGGCTCTGGCAGTGACAGGGTTAAAGTGAAGTGGAATTCTGGGAAGGATCCTTCTCGGGGGTCCCATGTCAGGGAAGGAGGGGGACACAGCACAGGAGGACTACAGTGACAGGTGCCGCGCATGCGTTGTGTACACCCGGGACATACAGCTAGCTCAGGCGTCATTCATCCACCTGTTGTGGAACTACAAGTCCCGGGTCACACGGGGCCGCCTGACCCTGGGGCACACACACCCACACAGGAAGAAGTGCCACCCGGACACAGATATCGGAACTCCTCACTCCGATACCTCGATGTACCTGGGGAACCTCGCCATAGGGATCGCCACTTCCGGGGGGGCGGAGTCTACTGCGTGCTGTCACCTCGCCCCTCCCCGCAGCCTGGCTAAATGTACACAGCCCTGAATTGCTATTGGCTGCCGCGAATCCCCGGTAAACGCGTGGAAAATGTCCCTGGTCAGGCTAAGAGGTTGTGTGTTCCCGCCTTCCTCTGAGGGGGAGGGCTCTGTCAGTTATTGCTCGTTGGGGCACCTGCTCAAAGGTCACTGACCCCTGAACTTTACATCACTTGTTATAACTGACCTCTGAACTCTGCGTCATTTACTACTGACCCCTGAACTTTACCGTTGCTTACTGCTGAACGCTACGTCCCTTATTACTGACTCTTGACCTCTGCATCACTTACTACTGACCCCTGAACTTTACATCACGTATGACTGACCCCTGAACTCTGCATCACTTATTACTGAACTCTGCGTCATTTACTACTGACCGCTGAACTTTACCGTTGCTTACTACTGACCCCTGAACTCTGCATCACTACTGACCCTTGACCTCTGCGTCACTCACTACTAACCCCTGAACTCTACATTACTTGCTGCTGACCTCTGAATCATTACTGACCCCTAAACTTGACATCACTTACTACTGACCCCTGAACTCTACGTCACCTACTACTGACCCCTGAACTCTACGTCACCTACTACTGACCCCTGAAATTTATGCCATTTATTACTGACCCCTGAACTCTACGTCACCTACTACTGACCCCTGAAATTTATGCCATTTATTACTGACCCCTGAACTCTGCATCACTTGCTCCTGACCTGTGAACTCTACGTTACTACTGACCCTTGACCTCTGTATCATCTTCTACTGACCTCTGTGTCACTTACTGCTAAACCTTGAACTCTACATCACTTACTACTGACCCCTGAACTCTGCATCACTTGCTCCTGACCCCTGAACTCTACATTACTTGCTGCTGACCACTGCCCTCTGTGTTACTGCTGACCTCTGAATCATTACTGACCCCTAAACTTGACATCACTTACTACTGACCCCTGAACTCTCTGCCACTTATTACTAACCTCTGTGTCACCTACTACTGACCCCTGAACTCTACGTCACCTACTACTGACCCCTGAAATTTATGCCATTTATTACGGACCCCTGAACTCTGCATCACTTGCTCCTGACCTGTGAACTCTACGTTACTACTGACCCTTGACCTCTGTATCATCTTCTACTGACCTCTGTGTCACTTACTGCTAAACCTTGAACTCTACATCACTTACTGCTGACCCCTGAACTCTATGTCACTTACTACTGACCTTTAAGTCATTACTGACCCCTGAACTCTACGTCACTTACTACTGCCCCCTGAACTCTGCATCATTTACTACTGACCCCTGACCTCTGTGTCACTTACTAATGACACTTGACCTCTGTGTCACTACTGACCTATGAGTCTTTCCTGAACTCTGTGCTACTGACCCCTGAACTCTACGTCGCTTACTACTGACCCTGGAACTCTACATCACTTACTACTGACCCCTGAACTCTACCTCAATTACTGCTGACCTCTGAGTTTTAACTGATGCTGAACTCTACATTATGTATTACTGACCCCTGAACTCTGCGTCACTTACCGCTGACCCCTGAACTCCACATCACTTACTGCTGACCCCTGAACTCCACATCACTTACTGCTGATCCCTGAACTCAGTGTCACTTACAACTTAACTCTGTATCACTGCTGATCTCTGAACCCTGTGTCACTTACTGCTGACCCATGACCTCTATGTCACATACTGCTGACCCCTGAACTCTGCATCACTTACGACTAACTTCTGACTCCTGAATCACTATGTCAGTGTCTGCTCCGGGTTATGCAAATACCTAACCCAGGGCTCAAAATTTCAAGTCCTGAGCTACTAGCCAGGCCTCAATGCGTACTCGCCACCAGTTGCCCGGCCCAACCCCTACCATGTCCCGCCCCATAATCCCGCCCCTAGACACGCCCTCATAAATTATCTTATGAAATGACACTTAAATGTTTTATGCAGAATTAAGTTATAAATATAAATATTAACAACAACTTTATCCGTGCCCAAAATGCAGCCTGCCCATGTCTACCAATGCAGCATGTGTCCCCAGTGCAGCCACGGGTCCCTATATTGCAGCCAGTGTCCCTATATTGCAGCCTACCTGTGCTGGGTAAGAGAGAGGAGAGGAGAGGAGATGACCCGGAGCCGCCGCTGCCTGGTTGTTTAAAGCGCGGGGAACATAACAGCTTTCAATTCAATAGCTGTGTTCCCCGCCGCGAGCCGTCATATATAGCCCCGCCCCCTTGTCCAATCCTGGGACGGGTGATCTGTCTATCAAAGTGCCCAGACAAGGGGGAGGGGCTATATATGACGGCTCGCGGCGGGGAACACAGCTATTGAATTGAAAGCTGTTATGTTCCCCGTGCTTTGAACAACCAGGCAGTGGTGGTAGCGGCGACAGCAGCGGCGACTCTCCTCTCCTCTCCTCTCCTTGCTCGCCCCCCCTGCTCCCAGGCAGCCCACACTCGCCAGCCCTCAAAATTTACTCGCAAAATGTGAGCAGGCGAGTGTAAATTTTGAGGGCTGACCTAACCACTGTCAGAACTCTGGCAGAATCAGGGCAAAATCGTGGGTGCGCGATATACGCTGATACCCGCTTCCCGCGCTGTGTTTAAACTACTGCACCGGCATATACCGAGCGCAGTACACTCGGGTATAGTCAGGCAGGCTCGGCTCCTCTCGCGGTCACGTCCTGTGCGTCCTTTACGCGAGAGGAGCCGAGCCTGCCCCACTATACCCGAGTGTACTGCGCTCGGTATATGCCGGTGCAGTAGTTCAAACACAGCGCGGGAAGCTGGGATCGAGCGGGGAGGACACCACAATGGCCGCAGAAGGACGCTGGACCGGCGAGGGGCATCCGAACTGTAAGTATTTTTTTTTTTTCCAGGAATTTTCCTTCAAGTTCGGGGGTGAGAGCTATACACCGGGGCGCGTTATAGCACGATAAATACGGTAAATGAAACAATCCAAATTAATTTGAAGTTCAGACTTTCAGCTTTAATTCAGGGGTGGATCATAAATATCAAGTTTACATTTTAGAACCTGCAACCATTTGTATACACGCTCCTCCCATTTTCAGGGGCTCAAATGTAATTGGACAAATAAATATAATCATAAATAAAATGGTTAATTTTTTATATTTTGTTGAGAATCCTTTACTGGCAATGACTGCCTGAAGTCTGGAACCCATGGACATTACCGAAGACTGGGTTTCCTCAGAGCCAGCGGTTCTGATAGGCTTTCCGAGTACAGCCCTCAGGCTGTAGTCGGCTTCCGAATGCTTATCCCCCGTGCGTTCCTTGGATAAGACTGACAGGCGTCTCAGCCAATCAGGTTCACCGGTTTGGTTAGTGGTAACCCGATTGGCTGAAGCGTCATTGAGGGCGGGAAAAAACATCGAGGGACGTGGAAGGAGGATGGCTGACCCCCAGAAAGGTAAGTGCCGGGCGGGGGGGGGGAGAGGCATTTTACAGGGCACAGCGGCGACAATGGGCACAGTGGCGACAATGGGCACAGTGGCGACAATTAAAGGGCACAGTGGCATCAATGGGCACAGTGGCAACAATTAAAGGGCACAGTTGCATCAATTGGCACAGTGGCGACAATTAAAGGGCACAGTGGTGACAATTAAAGGGCACAGTGGCGACAATTGATGGGCACAGTAGCTGCGTTTGATGGCATGGCACAGTGGTCACAATTGATGGCACAGTGGCTGTGTTTGATGGCATGGCACAGTGGTGACAATTGATGGCACAGTGGCTGCGCTTGATGGCATGGCACAGTGGTGACAATTGATGGCACAGTGGCTGCGTTTGATGGCATGGCACAGTGGTGACAATTGATGGCACAGTGGCTGCGTTTGATGGCATGGCACAGTGGTGACAATTGATGGCACAGTGGCTGCGTTTGATAGCATGGCACAGTGGTGACAATTGATGGCACAGTGGCTGTGTTTGATGGCATGGAACAGTGGTGACAAATGATGGCACAGTGGCTGCGTTTGATAGCATGGCACAGTGACTGCATTTGATGGCATGGCACAGTGGTGACAATTTATGGCACAGTGGCTGCATTTGATGGGTACAGTGAGGCTGCAATTTTTTTATTTTTTTTCGTTTGAGCCCCCCCAAAAATTTTGAGCACCAGCCGCCACTTTGAATTGGCCTGCCTTGCGCCGGAGGCCGCGGGCGTAGATTTTCATCGCAAGTGCTTGGTGAATCAGGCACTTGCGATGAAAAATTGCGGCGGTGTAACTTATCTAGGATAAGTTACGCCGCCGCGATTCTACGTGAATCTGGCCCTTAGAACCTGCTCTATTTTTTCTCGTTGTTTTTCATGTTGTCCTTTTTCTCGTTGTGAAAAACGGTTGTGTGTAGGCTTTAATGACGGGGAAAAAAACATGCATGCTCAGAAGCAAGTCATGAGAAGGGAAATTTGCATAATCAGCCCGAAGGGTGGCGCCATTCAAATAGAACTTTCCCTTTATAGTGCCGTCGTATGTGACCGCACTTTGCTCCAGCATTTTTTATTACGATCGTTTGTATGCAAGACCGCCGCAAGTTTTCAGTGTTAGTGCCCGATCCACAAAGCACTTACCTGTAAACTTGCGGCGGTGTATCGTAAACATGTCCGGCGCAAGCCCGCCCAATTCAAATGGGGCGGGTACCATTTAAATTAGGCGCGCTCCCGCGCCGGACGTACTGGGCATGCTCCGTTCGCAATTTTCCCGATGTGCTTTGCGCGAAATTACGGCGGTGCGACGTGTTTGTGAATCGCGACGTGCGTAACGTACTTACGCCGGGAAAAAAAAATTCAAAAGCGACACGGGAACGACGGGCATACTTTAACATAGTGGAGTAATTTTACACCATGTTAATAGCAGCCCTAACTTTGCGACGGGAAACTAAGACTTGCGCCGACGTAACGACGGGAAAAACCTTCATGGATCGCCGTAACTGCTAATTTGCATACCCGACGCTGGAATACGACGCAAACTCCACCCAGCGGCGGCCGAGGTACTGCATCCTAAGATCCGACGGTGTAAGTCAATTACACCTGTCGGATCTTAGGGCTAACTATGCGGAACTGATTCTATGAATCAGCTGCATAGATAGAACAGGAGATACGACGGCGTATCTGTTCTGTGAATCTGGCCCATTGTTCTTAACGACAGTTAGCTGGATTCAGGAAGAAGTGCCTAACGTTAGGCAGGCGTAGCGTATCTCATATACGCTACGCCGCCGTCCTAAGCACTTGCGTCCTAAGTTACGGCGGCGTATCGTAAATGTGCTGGCGTAAGCGGCCTAATTCAAATTGTGAAGAGGTGGGCGTGTTTTATGTAAATAAAGCATGACCCCACGTAAATTACGTTTTGAGCGCATGCGCCGTCCATGGACGTATCCCAGTGCGCATGCTCCAAATTACGCCGCAAAGACTCATTGGTTTTGACGTGAACGTAAATTACGCCCAGCCCCATTCACGGACGACTTATGCAAACGACGTAAAAATTTAAACATTTGACGCGGTTCTGACGTCCATACTTAACATTGGCTGCGCCATCTTTTTGGTGGAATATCTTTAGGCCTGAAAACGCCTTACGTAAATGGGGTATCTTTACTGCGATGGGCAAGCGTACGTTCGTGAATAGGCGTATCTTGCTGATTTACGCATTCTAGGCGTAAATCCGCGTACACGCCCCTAGCGGCCGGCGTAAATAGACAGCTAAGATACAACGGCGCCGGCGGTCGTATCTTAGCTACATTTAAGTGTATCTCAATTTGAGAATACACTTAAATGTACGACGGCGCAGATTCAGAGTTACGACGGCGTATCTACTGATACGCCGGCGTAACTCTACCTAAATCTGGCTAAGTAAGTTTAAGTTGTTAGGTCACAACTCATGTAGTTAATATGACGGTAGTTTAATTATACTTTAAGGCTGCATTCACACCTGAACGCGGCGTATGTTACCGCGACAAATTGCAGCGTTTTGTCCCGCAATTTGCCGCGACAAAACGCTGCGTTTTTTAAGCCTAACATACGCCGGACGGGTGATCAACATTGTCGGCTATGCCGAACGCCACCTGAAAAAAAGGTCCGGGACTTGTTTTGAGCTTCAGGCGTACGGCGTTTCGTACGCGTTATCTTCATAGCCGACAATGTTAAGCCCGCATTCACATCTAGGCGTTTTTACACCTGTAGCGCTACGCCGCTGCCGCCGCCAGAGGGCTGGAAACACATTTCCCTCTATGGAGATGGTTTACATCTCCACGCCGGACGCCTGCCGCCTGAAAAAAGGTCCCGGACCTTTTTTTCAGGCGTCTTTCGGCGTTCGGCTAGGAGATGGGAAGCATCTCCATAGAGGGGGGTCAATCCGGGGCACATCTAGGCGGACAATACCGGCGTTTTGTTGCCGCAAATCGTGGTACAAAACGCCGCTATTTGTACCGCGATTTGCGGCCACAAAACGCCGCGATTTCGTCCGCCTAGATGTGAATGGAGCCTAAATCACCCCTTCAGCGTATTGCAGGCTGCAATAGCGTCGCGCTACAGGCGACAATACGCCTAGGTGTGAATGGAGCCTAAGGCCCCGTACACACCATAGAATCCATCCGCAGATAAATCCCAGCAAATGGGTTTCAGCGGATAGATCCTATGGTGTGTACACGCCAGCGGATCTTTTTCCGCGGATAAATCTCCCCTGGGATGGATTTCCAGCAGATCGGATATTCGCTGACATGCTGAAAAAATCCATCTGCTGAAGTCCATCCCAACGGATGGATCCGCTCGTCTGTACAGACTCACCGGATCCATCCGTCCAAAGGGATTCCCCGCACGCGTCGTAATGATTTGACGCATGCGTGGAATTCCTTATATGACAGCGTCGCGCCCGTCGCCTCGTCATAATCGCGGCGACGGCGCGACACGTCATCGCCAGAGGATTTCGGCGCGGATTTCAATGCGATGGTGTGTACACGCCATCGCATAGAAATCTGCTGAAATCCTTGAGAGGATTTATCCGCGGATACGGTCCGCTGGACCGTATCCGCGGATAAATCCTCTCGTGTGTATGGGGCCTAAGGCACGGTAGTCATGTACACAATACTACTCACTGGCTATCTAGTTAGTGAAGATCTAATTAATTCTCTTTAAATATTCTATGTTATGCATTATTTATTTAAAAAAAAAAAAAACTTTATGTAAACGTCATTATCTGTATCCTTGCATAAATAACCAATGTATGTACTTATTGTGTAATCAATAAATATATTTTTGACAAGAAAAATAAATAAAACATTATAAATCATTATATCCTTATATTTCAGGATATTTGCCTTAGATATATACATTATTATTAGAAATACTATACTGTATAGTGGGGGGTAAAAATGCACATGAATAAAGCACAAAGCTAATATGCCTTTAAAAAAAAAAAAAAAAAAGTGACAGTTATTTTCAGTCGAGTCCAAAGGGATTAAAAAATTACAGTCAAGTGGCTAAAATAAAGATCCTTATCCTTGTGTTAAGCTTTGTGAACTAAGCCTCATGTTTGCTAAGGATGGCATATGCGACTCTCTGAGCCGACTCCGCTTGGGATTACCTAATTCCAACTGAAAACAAAAAGGTGGGAAGAACAAAAAAAACAAAACTTATGTAATAAAATGCTATGATTTGTGTGTTTACTCACTGCATTTGCATCAAACCTATACATCATTATATTAATTACTATATTTTTGTTTTTTTAGATACCTCTGTGAAAATGCGTACTACGTCTCTCTGTACCACGGAGATGGCAGAGCCGTGTTTATTCATGTGCCCCAATTAAGCAAAACATTAACAACAGAAAAACTGGGACAAGCTTTGCAAAAGATTATCCCAGCGGCGTTGAGACAACTTGAGCCCAAATCAGATCTTCCACCCACATAGTCTAAAACAATATTAAAAGATATGTCAACCCCCGGCGCCCCCTTTGTCTGATATCTATTATGACAAATGCAGTATTTTACCTATAATGGTCGGTATTCATTAATCACTTTACATCTTCTCCATGTTGTTCTTTTTAGAGTAATTGTGGTGCATTTTTGACACACATTTTGACTTTGATTACTTTTTAGTTCCATTTAACTTGCTTGCGATACAGTAAAACCTTGGTTTGAGAGTAACTTGGTTTGAAAGCGTTTTGCAAGACAAGCAAAATTTTTACATACATTTTGACTTGATATACAAGTAGCGTCATCATAGTTACATAGTTAGTCAGGTTGAAAAAAGACACAAGTCCATCCAGTTCAACCACAAAAAATAAACAAACAAAATAAAAAACACAGTACAATCCTATACACCCAACTCCATACCCACAGTTGATCCAGAGGAAGGCAAAAAACCCCAGCAGAGCATGATCCAATTTGCTACAGCAGGGGAAAAAATTCCTTCCTGATCCCCCGAGAGGAAATCGGATTTACCCTGGATCAACTTTACCTACAAATCTTAGTACTCAGTTATTTTATGTACATTTAGGAAAGTATCCAGGCCTTTCTTAAAGCAATCTACTGAGCTGGCCAGAACCACCTCTGGAGGGAGTCTGTTCCACATTTTCACAGCTCTTACTGTGAAAAAACCTTTCCGTATTTGGAGGTGAAATCTCTTTTCCTCTAGACGTAAAGAGTGCCCCCTTGTCCTCAGTGTTGACCGTAAAGTGAATAACTCAACACCAAGTTCACTGTATGGACCTCTTATATATTTGTACATGGTGATCATATCCCCCCTTATTCTCCTCTTCTCAGGAGTGAATAAATTCAGTTCCTCTAATCTTTCCTCATAGCTGAGCTCCTCCATGCCTCTTATCAATTTGGTTGCCCTTCTCTGCACTTTCTCCAGTTCCCCGATATCCTTTTTGAGAACTGGAGCCCAAAACTGAACTGCATATGCCAGATGAGGTCTTACTAATGATTTGTACCGATGATATCTCTCTCTCTGGAATCCATACCTCTCCTAATACAAGAAAGGACTTTGCTCCCGAGTATAAAAGAGAAGAGAGGCACTTCCAAGTGTAGCAATATGGTTACATTTAACCACTTAACCCCCGGACCATATTGCTGGTCAAAGACCAGAGCACTTTTTGCGATTCGGCACTGCGTCGCTTTAACTGACAATTGCGCGGTTGTGCGACGTGGATCCCAAACAAAATTGGCGTCCTTTTTTTCCCTACAAATAGAGCTTCCTTTTGGTGGTATTTGATCACATCTGCAGTTTTTGCGCTATCAAAAAAATTGAGCGACAATTTTGAAAAAAAAATGAATATTTTTTACTGTTTGCTATAATAAATATTCCCGAAAAATATATATAAAAAACATTTTTTTTCCCTCAGTTTAGGCCGATACGTATTCTTCTGTATTTTTCGTAAAAAAAAAAAAAAATCGCAATAAGCGTTTATTGATTGGTTTGCGCAAAAGTTATAGCGTTTACAAAATAGGGGGTATTTTTATTAATATTTTTTTTACTAGTAATGGCGGCGATCAGCGATTTTTTTTTTCAGTACTGTGACATTATGGCGGACACTTCGGACACATTTTTGGGACCATTGGCATTTTTATAGCGATCAGTGCTATAAAAATGCATTGGATTACTATAAAAATGCCACTGGAAAGCATTCCCTCAGGTGAACATGTCTATATTTAAATATCTCCAACTTAAACATTTTTTAGGTCCCACTCAGTCACATCCGAAATGGTGTAGAGATCTCTCTCCCTTAGAACAAATATGCACGGCGGGAGAACCAAAGCGCCATCTGATTTCTACATTACACTCATTACTAACGCCAAAATCGCCTCCTTCCTCAAACACCCGCGCAGTCTGGGACAAGGATCTCTCCATGTCCCTTTCTGACGAAGACTGGAACATTATATGGGAGCACACACATAAAGGAACTGTTAATGTCTCCGCACAAGAAAACCGATATAAACTCTGCACCAGGTGGTATCAAACACCAGTTAAGCTTCACAAAATCTTTCCGGCAGTTTCCCCTTCTTGCTGGAGGTGTGATGGGGCGGAAGGCTCATTTTTTCATATTTGGTGGGAATGCCCTCTATTAGCCCAGTTTTGGAAGGATGTGCATGAACGCATCACACAAATTACAACAATACCAATAAGCCTTACTCTAGCGCAATTCCTGCTACATCACACCCCCATACCAAGAGTACAATACCGAAGATCACTAATTCTTCACTTAATAAATGCAGCCACCCAATGCATCCCTATATACTGGAAATCTAAAACTATTCCAACAATTGAAGAATGGCATACACGTGTTGACAGGGTAGAAGAAATGGAGCGCCTTATCCACCAATCCAAGGACACACACGAGAAATACAGACAAACATGGACATGTTGGACTCTGTATAGAAACCCCCCTACATAAACACCTCTCAGTGCCCAAGAAAACCCTAGCATAACATCAGAGATCAGATTTACCTAACGATTTAACAATCAGATACTCCTCCACCCCTGTGTCCTCCCCATCTACCTCAATCCCCCCCCCCTCTTCCCCGCACAGGGATGTACACCCCCTTTGGACATTGAGTCCGGCCTGGCTCTTCTCAAGGGGTAGGATGGGATAGGATAGGACAAAGATAGCTCGGGCATGCCTAATATTCGCTGTTCCCCTCCCTGCCCCCCTTTTCTTTCTTTTTTGCTTGATTACTGTAGGCCAAATCTATTTTACCCCGACCTCCACCACTCTCCTCTCTGCGCTCCCCACAGATTGTCCCCGATTAGGGGTGGGTAGGGCAGAGGGGAGCCTCTTTCACAAATGTGGAATGGGAACTAAGAGGTCTCGAATTCCTCGGTCAGTGTGGGATTTACGGTCTACATTTTGACACTTGTTCTTGGACTATGATCCGTGTATAAACGATATTCCATTGACCTGTTTTATATGATATACTCATATACATGAGCCTGTATGTGTAATTGTTACTGTAAGACCCTGTTAAGACTTTATTTGATATGTGAACAATGTATCTAAGTCATGGATTTTGCTGTATTGCTGAAAATCTTTAATAAAAATGTTTATTAAAAAAAAAGGGGTGAAGGGGTTAACACTAGGGGGCAGGGAAGGGGTTAAGTATGTTCCCTGGGTGTGTTCTAACTGTAGGGGGGTGGCCTCACTAGGGGAAATGACTGATCGCTGTTCATACATTGTATGAACAGAAGATCAGCATTTTCCCCCCTGACAGGACCGGGAGCTGTGTGTTTACACACACAGCTCCTGGTCCCCGCTCTGTAACGAGCGATCGCGTGTCCCCGGCGGCGATCGCGCCCGCCGGGCATGCGCACGGGAGTTGGTGGTGAGCGGGGGCGCGCACGCTCCCCTAGTGGCCTGCGCGAGAGCCGACATATAGCTACGTGCTCTTGCGCAGGGAGCTGACTTGCCGCCGTAAAAAAACGGCGGCGGCTGATCGCAAGATGTTAATGAGGGTACAACATTTAGCTGCCATGCTGCGCGTTATGAGCGGTTCAATCGCTCTACTGCAGGGTAGACTTCCCAGTCACGATTGTAGACTCACATCGGTGAGAGCCGGCGGTGTGGAGGATGGTCTATGTTGTGCCCGTTTTAGATGTGCCTGTTTTAATCATCAAACATGTGAGTTGCTAAATGTTGTACCTTCATTAAATGTAACCGTATTGCTACACTTATGCCGCGTACACACGACCGTTTTTAATGTCATGGAAAAAACGACGTTTTTCTCAACGTCATTCTTGTCAAGCCTGCCTTGCATACACACGATCAAGGAAAAAAAATGCTCAAGCAAAGCGCAGTGACGCGACGGCACTATAAAGAGGAAGTTCCATTCGGATGGCGCCACCCTTGGGGCTGCTTTTGCTGATTTCGTGTTAGTAAAAGTTTGGTGAGAGATGATTCGCGCTTTTCAGTCTTCGTGCTTTTCTGTCTGTTACAGCATGACGAATGTGCTATCTCCATTACAAATGCTAGTTTTACCAGAACGAGTGCTCCAGTCTCAAAACTTGCTTCTGAGCATGCGTGTTTTTTCCCCGTCGTTAAAGCCCACACACGACCAATTTTCACAACGTGAAAAACGATGAGAATAATTAGAGCATGTTCTAAATTTTTAATGCCCATTTTTCACGTCGTTTTTAATGACCAATTAAAAAAATTGCGTTTTTCTCGTCATGAAAAATGATCGTGTGTACGCGGCATAAGAGGCGTCTCTCTTCTCTTTCATACTCTGGATTTTGCTTCTAATCTCCTTGTGGAGGCTTCCATTTGTAGATGGACATTTTATGGTTACACAGCCAATCACATTGCTATAATCTTTTTATATGGCCTATAAACTGAAGGACTTGTGAATAAATGGTTGTGGAACGAATCATTTGAGTTTCCATTATTTCTTATGGGCAAATTTGCTTTGATATACAAGTGCTTTGGATTACAAGCATGTTTCTGGAACAAAATAATGCTCGCAATCCAAGGTTTTACTGTGTTTTGATCATTTTATGTAGCTTTGCTAGTGGTCATCTGTATACCATGATATATACAGCAGGTAAAATAAGTATTGAACGCGTCACCATTTTTCTAGGTAAATATATTTCTAAAGGTGCTATTGACATCACATTTTCATGGGGTGTCAGTAACAGTGTCAGTGTCAGTAACACCCCATGCAATCCATACATACAAAGACACCAAAACAAATAAGTTCAGGAAGCTGGTTTAAAATTTGCTGCACAACATTTAGACAAGCCTGTGAAATACGGGGAGAATATCGTCTGGTCAGATGAGACCAAAATTGAACTCTTTGGATGCCACATCACCCCAAAAACACCCCCCATACTAAGAGTGAGGTTTGGAGGTGGGAACATCATGGTGGGGGCGGGGCTGTTTTTCAGCATACGGTACTGGCAAACTTTATATCATTGAAGGAAGGATGAATGGAAAAATGTACCAAGACATTCTTGATTAGGGATGAGCCGAACACGCCCCCCCCCGTTCGGTTCGCACCAGAACCTTCGAACGGACCGAACGTTCGCGCGAACATTTAGAACCCCATTGACGTCTATGGGACTCGAACGTTCAAATTCAAAAGTGCTCATTTTAAAGCCTAATATGCAAGTTATTGTCGTAAAACGTCTTTGAGAACCCGGGTCTTGCCCCAGGAAACATGTATCAATGGAAAAAAAGTTTTAAAACCGGTCGTCTTTTTTTTTTTCAGGACTCCTTAAAACTTTTTTTCCATTGATACATGTTTCCTGGGGCAAGACCCGGATTCTCAAAGACATTTCACAGGCATACTATAGACACCCAGCAGGTACAATATTTAAAGGAATTTTTAATTTTTTTAAATTTAAGCATCATTAAAATCACTGCTCCTGAATCTTTAGGCGCAAACTACAGAGCACACGGCTAGTACACACCAAGTAGCTTTAGGTGCAAACTACAGAGGACACAGGCAATAAACCACATAAGAATACTGCAGCTAGCACAATCACCTGCCTGCCAGTAAATTAGGAAGAACTGATCTAGCTAAACTATACAGTGTATAAATATATGTACAACACCTGGGATGTACATATATCCTCTACACACTGTAACATTAACTGACTAGTCTGCCTGCTCTATCTACCTGCAGAAAAGGACACTTTCTGTCCTCTCTTAACCACCGCAACACACTACACAAGGCCGACCTGCAGGCGGCCTTTTATAGTGTGGGGCATGTACTAAACCCCCTGAGCCATAATTGGCCAAAGCCACCCTGGCTTTGGCCAATTATGGCTCTCCGTTTTTTGCAAGCTGTGATTGGCCAAGCATGCGGGTCATAGTGCATGCTTGGCCAATCATCAGCCAGCAATGCCGCAGTGAATTATGGTCTGTGAAACGTAACTTGAATTTGGCGCGAACAACACGTTTTGTTCGTATTTCGACGAACGATCGAACGTACGATGTTCGAGTCGAACATGAGTTTGACTCGAATACGAAGCTCATCACTATTCTTGATAAAAATATGCTGCCGTCTACCAGGATGATGAAGATGAAACGAGGGAGGACATTTCAGAAGGACGATGATCCCAAACACAAAGCCAAGGAAACTCACAATTGGTCTCAAACAAAGAAAATAAAGCTGCTAGAATGGCCCAGCCAATCACCTGACTTGAATCCAATAGAAAATCTAGAGAAAAAACTAAAGATCAGAGTTCATAGAAGAGGCCCACGGAACTTTCAAGATTTGACCCATCCCGTCCCACCGAATCCGCCCACTAGCCATCCCATCAAGTCCTTCAGTGCACACGCCTTTTATTTTTAACACGCTTACGTCATATATGGAAAATTAACAATGTATTGTAAGTCATCAGTGCTTTCAAGGTTTAACAGTAGGAAAGTATATTTTGCCCAAAAGAGACATCCCAAACCAGCAGCTGTACACTCGCAGACCCCCCTCACACCTGTACGCTCTCAGCCCCCCCTCACACCTGTACGCTCTGAGCCTCCCCTCACACATGTACGCTCTCAGCCCCCCTCACACCTGTACGCTCTCAGCCCCCCCTCACACCTGTACGCTCTCAGACTCCCTCACACACATGTACACATACACACATATGTACACAGACACACATGTACACCACCACCCCCCTTCTTCAGTTGTACATTAGCCCTTAGTTGGAAGGTGCTGTTCCTGGTCTCAGCTCTTGTGCAGCACACACGAGGCGTGCACTTGCTGGAATTTACCAGAGGTGGCAGAAAAGAGCACAATGTCAGGTCAATGACACAGCAGCAGATGCTGACTTGCACACATTCTGAAAGCCAGCGCAGCCACGGAGCTCTCATGCACCTTGCATTCTTTCCTCCCTGCCAGACAGCCGGGCCGTTCTGTACTCTCGGGCCCCTTACAAGTGTGGGGCTGTACCCCCCCTGATAGCAGCCCTGCATCAGTCCACAGGACATGGTTTCAGTAATCCATGTCCTTAGTCTGCTTGTCTTCAGCAAACTGTTTGCGGGCTTTCTTGTGCATCATCTTTAGAAGAGGCTTCCTTCTGGGACGACAGCCCTGCAGACCAATTTGATGCAGTGTGCGGTGTATGGTCTGAGCAATGAGAGGCTGATCCCCCACCCCTTCAACCTCTGTAGCAATGCTGGCAGCACTTATAGGTCTATTTCCCAAAGACTGATCAATATTCCTATCGCACACATTCCTGGCAAATATGGCTCAAAAAATGGTGGGTGCTGCAGCAATTACCATCCCATGCCTGACAAAGGGGCCCTGCGTGGCTCCGAAACGTTGCACTTTCCTTTGTGATGTGCTCTTTCATTAAAAAAAACATTTGGACGGACGTTGGCGATCAATGGTGTGCTGACAAATATGTACGCTTATTTCCCAAAGACAACCTCTGGATATGATGCTGAGCACGTGCACTCAACTTCTTTGGTCGACCATGGCGAGGCCTGTTCTGAGTGGAACCTGTCCTGTTAAACCTCTGTATGGTCTTGGCCACGTGCTGCCACTCAGTTTCAGGGTCTTGGCAATCTTCTTATAGCCTAGGCCATCTTTATGTAGAGCAACAATTCTTTTTTTTCAGATCCTCAGAGAGTTCTTTGCCATGGGGTGCCATGTTGAACTTCCAGTGATCAGTATGAGAGAGTGAGAGCGAGAACACCAAATTTGACACAACTGTTCCCCATTCACACCTGAGACCTTGTAAGACTAACGAGTCACATGATATCGGGAAGGTAAATTGGCTAATTGGGCCCAATTTGGTCATTTTTACCTAGGGGTGTACTCACTAATGGCTGTGTGTTGAGTTATTTTGAGGGGACAGCAAATTTACACTGTACACTCACTACTTTACGTTGTAGCAACGTGTAATTTCTTCAGTGCTGTCACAAGAACAGATAGAATAAAATATTTACAAAAATGTGAGGGGTGTACTCACTTTTGTGAGATACTGTAAATAATAGGATTTTTATAACAGCTTACATGTAAAAATCCTTTTCTTGGAGTACACCAAGGACACAGAGCCATTCATTACATAACAGGTTAAGGGCACCAGCGGTGATTGGACACTGGCACAACCAATTGAAGACAGTTCCCCTCCATATAACCCCTCCCATCAGGGAATTACCTCAGTTTTGTAGCAAAGTAGTAAGGTTCCCATAAGAAGGGGGGACCTCTGTGTCCCATGGTGTACTCCAAGAAAAGGATTTTACAGGTAAGCGGTTATAAAAATCCTGTTTTCTTTATCTTACACCATGGGACACAGAGCCATTCATTACATAATGGGACGTCCCAGAGCAATGCTCAATGAAGGGTGGGAGACACAGATCAAGCAGGCCGCTTCAGACAAGAAGCCCTATACTGCTACCTGCAGCACACTTCGCCCAAAGGCGGCATCCTCATGTCCTTTCACATTATTTGATAGAATTTGGTGAATGTGTGGACTGAAGACCAAGTTGCAGCTTTACAGATCGGAGCCAACAAAGCCTGGTGATACATTGCCCATGAAGCACTTATAACCCTGGTAGAGTGCGCCTTAAAAGGAGGAGTCCTGTTCTTTAAACCATAGGCTTAAATAATGGTTTGTCGAATGGACCTGGAGTTGGTGGATTTTAATGCCGCTTGTCCTTTCTTGGGACCATCTGGCAAAATAAACAAAACATCTGTTTTGCGTATCTGAGCGGTTGCCTGCAGATACACCTTTACTGCTCTCGCCACATCTAGAGAGTGCAATAATTTTTTTCTCCGCTGTCCGCGGATCCGGAAAAAAAGAAGGCAGAACAATGTCCTGATTTAAATGAAAAGCCGACACCACCTTAGGTAAAAAGGCAGGATGGGGTCGTAGTACAATTTTGTCTTTGTGACAAATTAAATAAGGCCCTTTACCAGAAAGAACTGCTAATTCTGATACTCTTCTAGCAATCAAAAAAGCCAATTTCCTGCTCAAAAGGATCAGAGGAATGTGGCGAATAGTTTCAAATGGTTGCTTTTGCAATACTGACAATACCAAATTCAAATCCCATGGGCACAAGGGAGACTTGACTGGCGGATTAATCCGCAGTACCCCCTGAATGAAAGCCCGAACTAGGGAATGAGATGCCAGCGGTCTTTGAAAGAAGACTGATAGAGCCGATATTTGACCCTTGATAGTACTAAGGGCCAATTTCATATCCACTCCTAACTGGCAAAAAGGCGAGAATCCTACTTATGTCATACTTCTGAGGATTCCATTTCTTGTTTCACACCAGGAAACAGATGCCTTCCAGACTCTATAGTAGATAAGCCTGGGGGCTGGCTTTCTAGCATTAAGGAGTGTAGAAAGCACTGGACCAGAGATCCCCAGTTTCTTTAAAATGTGTGTCTCAGCAGCCAGACTGTCAAATTTTGCTTTTGTAAGGAAGGATGGAACACTGGACCATGTGACAGCAGGTGGTGACAAAGTGGAAGCTTCCAAGGTTTTTCCTACCTCCATCTTTATGATTTTGGCGTACCAGGGCCTTCTGGGCCACTAGGATTACAGGAATTCTTTCCTTTTTGATCCTGCAAAGTAGCCTCTGTAAGAGAGTGATCAGAGGAAATGCATAGATCAGTGAAAACTGATTCCAGGGAATTATTAGAGCATCCGATCCACAGGCCAGAGTATCTCTCGTCCTGGCTACAAAGTTGTCCAACTTCCTGTTGAACCTGGAAGCTAGCAGGTCTACATCCGGGGTCCCCCATCTCTGGCATATTGCCTGAAAGACATCGGGTGGAGAGACCACTCTCCTGGTGACAGCTACTGGCGACTCAGATAGTCCGCTTGCCAGTTTTCTACTCCTGGAATGAAGATTGCAGAGACGAGGAACATGCTCGTCTGCCCATGTCAAAATCCGATTCACCTCCTTCTGAGCACCCTTACTGCGGGTGCCTACTTGGCGATTGATGTAAGCTACTGAAGTAGCATTGTCGGATTGAATCCGAACTGGGTGGCCCTGTAACCTGTGTGTCAAGGTTCTGAGGGCCAAGTATACTGCCCGCATCTTCAGTATGTTGATGGGCAGGCTCCTTTCGGTCTTGGCCCAGGTTCCCTGGGCTGAAGCTTCTTCTAACACTGCTCCCCAGCCCACTAGGCTGGCATCTGTAGACACCACCTTCCAGTTGACTGGGAGAAAGGATATTCCTTTCCGCAAGTTCTTGGTCTTTAACCACCAACTGAAGCTTTGGCGTAACTGTGGAGACAGGCGCATGGGTGAACTTAGAGCTTGGATCTTCCTGTTCCAGGCGGCTAAAATATTGCCTTGAAGTAGTCTCGAATTAAACTGGGCATAAGGGACAGCCTTAAAGGAGGCTACCATCTTCCCTAATAGCCTCATGCAAAGGCGAATAGACGGCCTTTTCTTTGCCTTGACCTTGTGGATCAGGTCCTTTAGAGACTTGATCTTTGGCTCTGGCATGAATACCCTGCTTTGGGTTGCATCTATGATAATTGCCCAAATACTCTACCCTTCTTAGGGCTTGTAGAGAGGATTTTAGGTTTACAATCCATCCTAAATGCTCCAGGTATTTTATAGTGGTAAGCACAGCGTGATCCAACCCTGCCACTGACTGATCTATCACAAGTAGATTGTCAATATAAGCCGTTATCGCTATGCCCTGTGCACTCATATTTGCCAATAGAGGGGCTAGTACCTTTGTAAATACCCGGGGGGTGCGGTGGCCACACCAAAGGGCAGAGACACAAACTGGAAGTGGCGATGTTCTCCTGCGAACCTTAAAAACTTTTGGTGAGCGGGATGGATAGGCACATGTAAATATGCGTCCTTGATGTCTATCGATGCCATGAATTCTCTGCCTTGTACGGTGGCGACCACTGATCGAATAGTTTCCATACGGAAATGGTCACTGTTCAGAAATTGATTTTGAGATCTTAGATCCAGGATAGGTCTGACGTCTCCGTTTGGCTTTGGAATCACAAAGAGGTTTGAATAAAAACCTGAACCTTGCTCTTTTAGGGGTACTTCTGTGATCACCCCGAGACCGCAAGTGATCCAATCCTTTGAAGGAGGACACCCTTCTTAGTGGATCTTTGGAGAGCCTTGAGCTTTGGAACTGAGAAGATGGGATCTCTCGAAATTTCAGCTTGTAGCCTAGGAATACTGTGGATACAAGCCATTTGTCCTGGATTTCTGTCTGCCATGCCGCTGAAAACTGCCGAAGCCATCCCCCCACTCGGCTGAGGGGGTTTGGGGTTTTTCTTGTTAACTTTTGAACCCCACGGCTTCTTGTTCTGGGCCTGGTCTTCTTTAGCCTTTGTGGCTGGCTGAAAATGCTGTTGCCACTGGCTGGAGGTAGATTTACCAGGAGCTATGGGGGGGGGGGGGGGAGAGCGCTTAAAACAAGGTCGCTTGTTTTTCTTCTTCTCTGGTAATAGAGTGGCCTTACCACTTGATATCTTTTGGATATATTTTTCCAAATCTTCCCCAAAGAGGCGTTCGCCATGGAAGGGGAAAATGGGCAAAATTTTTTTGCATGGGGCCTCTGCTGACCAATGCTTTAGCCAAAGTATTATGCGCATATGCACCAGCTGGAGTGTGAGGCGAGATGCTTGCTGAATCAAATCTCTCATAGCATCTATTGTAAAACAAGGCTTTAGGCAAATTCTCCCACAATTTGACTTCTTCTGGAGGCAGATCCTTCAGCCCGTTTTACCTGGTCCTTAGGGACCTGACACATAACCACTGCTGCTACAGCAGGTTGGGCAAATGAACCGGCCAGAAGGAAGGAAGGAAGATTTTAGTAAAGATTCCAATTTATTTTCCGAAGGATCCTTAAACACCTGTACGTTATCCACTGGACAAGTCAGGTTCTTATTTATACAAGAAATGGCTGCATCTATGGAAGAGAGACTCCACTTCTTGGAAAACTTTCCCTCCATAGGATAAAGAAAGTCAAACTTCTTAGGAGGTGAGAAACGCTTATCTGGATGTTGCCAGTCTGCGTAAATTAGCTTTTCTAATAACGGATAAACCGGAAAAGAGCATACACCCTGCAGGGATTTTAATGAACCCAGGGCGGCGACAGGTGATTCGGTTAACTCCGAAGAGGGTAACCTGAATGCAGTATGCACGGTTTCCGCATAACATTGCACCTGTGACTTTAGCATCTGGGAAACAGAGAAAGGTTCCTCTGATATCCCTGATCCATCAGACTCCTCATCCCTGTCTTCTGCAGGTGTTATCTCATCCTCATCCTTCTCCTCCTCAGATTTTTCTGAAAGGGGATCTAGAACCACAGGAGATCTGCTTTGCTTCTTGTCCTTTTGCGATTAGCGTAGGGATTCTCCACTCTAGGTTATCCAGAGCTGCGGCCAAAGTGTCCTCAGTGACATATGCAGGCCCGGGTACCAAGGGGAAAGTTGCTACTCCTGATAGTGGTAATGGCTAGAGCCCCCTGTCTCAGATGGCGGTGCTTTCTTGTCTTTCTTAGCCCCTGAAATCTTTCTAAGGGAAGACATATTACTAAGCAAAAAGCTGAGGTACCACAACGCATATACTACTGTGCTCAGTTTGGCAATCTACATAAAGTATGCAACTTAAACACACAGTTTCATGCATAGAGTAGGTGTCTCTCTTGGGAGTTCCCCACCAACCACATAGAGCTTACCTTCCCCCTGTAATGCTGCTGTGTCCCAAGGACGAGCTGCCGACCTTCATGGCTCCTGTATTGAGTGACAACTTTCAAATCAGTGAGCCCGTGCCTGTGCACATGCACACTCGCGACCCCGCTCCTCCTCCGCCGCTGACAAAGCGCGCCCCCGTGATACTGCATGTGCTGTGGCGTTCTTACCCAGCACCTGGAGGAGAGAAGCGGTGGTCTTTCTATGGCAAAGCTCTGCAGCGGAGGAAGTGTGCTTGTCCGTGGGATCTGACACTGTTTAGAGCATAGTGAGTACAACTCAGCTCCTTACTCCCTCTAGTGGTGAAAAAAAGAGAAGACACCTCACTCAATATTAGAAAAGGTCCTTAAGATTGTTCTTAGGATTCCTTTTCCTCTTACCTTTATCCCCGCCGCAGGCTTTTCTGCTGAAATTCAGACAGCACCAATCTTCACCCATCACAGCGGGTTGTGTGTGCCAACCTTCAGGGATATGGGTTCCTATTTAAAGGAGACCTCTCGCCTCGTGCATGAGGCCCGGATCCCATCCAGTTTCAGTGTAAATTATTTGGCGTCTTGGATGGATCCAAAAGCATAGCTCTTTTTACCCCCAGAGGGTCTCATTAGCAGAGCTTTCCTTAGTACATCCTACTCGCGTCCAACACCTTAGACACTGGCAGAAAAACTGAGGTACTTCCCTGATGGGAGGGGTTATATTGAGGGAAACTGTCTTCAATTAGTTGTGCCAGTGTCCAATCACCGCTGGTGACCCTTAACCCATTATGTAATGAATGGCTCTGTGTCCCGCAGTGTACGATAAAGAAAAAAAAAAAAAAAATATATATATATATATATATATATATATATATATTACAAATTGTCTTAAAGCTGAAGTATACATGCATCATGCATGACAGATGTGCACAACATACAGTATATAGAAAAAAAACAATAAGACAAATATGCATACAGAATTCTTTTATTTAACTTAAATCTTGTAGTACTGAAACTACTAGAAAAAAAAGCAGAGTAAGAGAAACTAAAACTGCCTTAGGTTCAGCCATTCAAAATAGACAAATTTCTTTTTTTTCAATAATGTAAAGAATTCAGAGTATATAGCAAGAACAGGAATAAATTCTTACAACAGAATATACAAAAAACATGTTGAAAATTTTTTCTTATCTACCGATTCATTTTTAATATAAACACAGGAATATTTTTATGAATAATTTACACACAGCATGTAATTTTTAATGTAACAAATTGACCATGTTATTTTTTCTATTTTTTAATTTTCTTAAACAAGAAAAAAAAACTTGGAAAAGATTTTTTTTAATCATTTATATTATTTTATTAGCAATGCATCAATTTCATAACTTTTTTTGTTGTTTTTTTTTTTTGCTTTTTTTTTTTTTTTTTAGTTTTATGTCCCAGAGGTAGTGAAAATCTCTGGCCAGTACTTTTCTTTCTGAAGCCTTACTGGATTGGAAAACAGAAAGATGAAAAGAAAAACAAAAAAAACAAAACAAAAATAAAAAACATATGATTTGAAACCACTGAGGAAAAGCAGCTGAAGGTGGATGTTTAAACCAGTTTGCCCCCTGAAAGATCTGCAAACATTACACAGAGCCTTGATCCTGGTTGGTAGAGAATTGCTGATCCAACAGCTGCCACGTTAAGATGGCAATCGGAATCCTTACCTAAAAAAATTGGACAAGAGGTCCGACATCGCTCCATATTCTCTACCACGGGATGCTTTCTGATACCAATACGAACAAATATGAAGGTCTATGTAAACCACATGAGAGACTTAAAATGTATTTCCCTCACTATTCTGCTGCCATCCAGTGAAGGCTTAAATATCCATTGTGTTAACTGTCATGTACAGTAAAAGTGAAATGACCAGTATAGATCTACTCAATTCAACCAGAGGGTTATGTTAAGAGAAAACCAAAAATACAATAAAAAAAAAAAGGAGATCAAGATACAGAACTGTTTTTATAGGACTGAAAAGAGACTTGTAGGGCCACCGTTTGCCCATGTTTACGAAGGGGTACTTTTTTTTTTTTGCATTTCACGTAGCAACGACATCACTTCTCATGTTAAGTACACACATGGACGTAGACGAGACCCTGCCCCCTCAAAATATAGATTTTTCTGTTGAACAATACTCATTCCATAAACAAAAAAAAATAAAAAATACCACAAGTCTAATAAAACTACAAATTCGAAATTCTATCAACTGTAATAAAAAAAAAATATGCAGTGAGGCGCAGAAACGTCTCTTGTAAACCAAAACATACTTAAATAAATATCTACTACCCGTAATCTACTGGACTTGACAGCCCTGCTGAAAGCTGCAGTTTGATAAATAAGCTAATTACTGCCTTTGTTGGCAAATAGATTACTAACCTTTCATTTTTTATTATTATTCGCTAAAGCTTTATAAATTACATTTCAGAAAGATAAGTGCTAAGTTTGGACTAACTGGTTTGGCACTAGTGTTAACTCAAAGTGAAAAAAAAAGGCAAACTTATGGTAGGACTGTATGTCTGACCATTATCGATCTCATTACTGTAAAGGGGGAAGGTTAACTAACTGACCAACTCTTCGTGTACATGTGCAGAGTGTGTACATTCTCCCTCCAATCTGTAGTGTTGCATGCTCTAAGGCAGGGTTTCTCAACTAGGGTTCCTCTAGAGCAGGGGGTCTCCAAACTGCGGCCTTTCCTAGCCTTTATCGGGCCCTTGGCGCACAATTCCTTCCACTGATATGAGGCACTATGCCTCCAACTGACACCAACGATTGGGGAACTATATCTTCTACAAATAATAGGATACTATTTCTTCTACCAATAGGGGGAATACTCCTCCTCCTCCTATTGACCACCAACCCTATGAGGCCATATTTATTCTCACTGACGCTGGGCCTGTGACATGTTCTGCCCCTGCTGGCAACAATCCAGCCCTCCTAAAGTCTGAAGGACAATAAAGTGGCCCATTGTTTGAAAATTTTGGAGACCCCTGCTCTAGAGGTTTCTATGGGTTTTATTGAGTCCTGAGAAATATCTCCAAGTTCCCACTGACACCATTGATCCTTTTAGCTTTCTGTAAAAGGGGAATTTTTCACAGTGGCCACAAATGTAAGGATAATTCTTCCTACTATTTTATTGTATCATAAGTTGTAGATCTAGTCATTTGTAGCAGAGGTTCCTCAAGATTGAACAGTTGTTTCAAGGGTTCCTCTGTGTTGAAAAGGTTGAGAAAGGCTGCTCTAAGGATTTAAAGGAAACCTGTACTGAGTTCAACAGACTTCACACGCTCCTTAACATTCTAGTTCTATTATTGACCATCGTATTGTATCATAAGTTGAAGATATAGTCATTTTTAGCAGGGGTCCCTCAAGATTGGACAGTTATTTCAAGAGGTTCCTCTGTGTTGAAAAGGTTGCTCTAAGGAATTTAAGGAAACCCGCATTGAGATCAAACAGGCTGCGGCTGCCCATGCTCCTCAACATTCTAGTTGAGGAGTTCCCTTACTGACCATCATGTTGTATCATTATTTGTACATAGTGATTTTTAGCAGGGGCCCCTGAAGATAGTTATTTCAAGGGTTCCTCTGTGTTGAAAAGGCTAAGAAAGGCTGCTCTAAGGATTTAAAGCTGTACTGAGATCAACAGACTGCTCATGCTCCTCAACATTCTAGTTGAGGAGTTCCATTCTAGTTCTATTACTGACCATCGTATTGCATCATAAGTTGTACATAGTCCTTTTTAGCAGGGGTCCCTCAAGATTGGACAGTTATTTCAAGAGGTTCCTCTGTGTCGAAAAGGTTGCTCTAAGGAATTAAAGGAAACCTGTATTAAGATCAAACAGGCTCTGGCTGCCCATGTACTCAACATTCTAGTTGAGGAGTTTCATTACTGACCATCATATTGCATCTTAAGTTGTACATAGTCCTTTTTAGCAGGGGCCCCTGAAAATTGGATAGTTATTTCAAGGGTTTCTCTGTGTTTAAAAGGTTGAGAAAGGCTGCTCTAAGGATTTAAAGGAAACCTGTACTGAGAACAACAGACTACCCATGCTCCTCAACATTCTAGTTCCATGGCTGCCTGTGGCTTTTGGTGCTTTCTGTATCAGTGACCTAAAACAGGTCATGCAGAAAAAGTCGGTGCGCCGACCGTGCATACTTTTTCGGGGTTGAGAAAATAATGAAACCGATTGACCAATGTGACCCACCAGCCAGCTAGAATTTTATTGCAGAAGAGGTCAGCCATGGCAACCTCCATATTTTCTTTAGCATCAGTCTCCTTGTGTTTGACATGTATTCCACAAGCACACATGCTGTAAGAAAATGTTTAGGGTCCCTCTCTGTATATTAAAGAAATCCCTCCAACCTGACTCTTGGGTTTTCTTTAGACACACCTACCTACGAACCTGCTGGTTAAACCCACTCACTAGTTCCAACCATAAAATACAATGGCTGAACAATGTCTTGTTGTCAAAGCTGGCCTTTTTCAACCAGGGTGTCTCCTGGGTTCTTCAGGGGGGCATTGACAGAATATCTAAAAATGTCCCCAAATTGCCCAAATATTGTGTACAAGCCAGTGGGTGGATCAAGCCTGCCCTTTTTGTTACACAAAGCCATTACATTTTCATTGTGCAACATTATATCCCTAGGCACCATATGGGCCAACCGCCAGCACCCTAACAACTGCTGATGCCATCAGTTGATGAGGATGTCTGTCACCTGGACAGCATCCTTGTTTGACCCTCTCGTTCCTGTCAGCACTGGGGTCACATTAGCAGCATGGTGGAGAGAAAATGAGTGAGCACAAATGCTGGAATATTAGTCAGTATGAGAGAGCAAGTGCATTTGCAAGAAAAAAAACAACATCTTAATGTGTGTGGATGCTGCTGTGATATGTAAAACTATTAGGGGTGCCTCGAAATTGTGCAACATTTTAAAGGGTTGCTTGACTGGAAAAAGGTTGAGAAAAGATGGTCTAAGCTACAGAAAGTTTAGTGCTTCCTTTAAGGGGTAAGGTGGAACCCCTCGCCACTATATGAGCCCCATTCAAAAAGATCTCCATAGAAATCTCTTTAAATTTACACATTTCAGTGGAAATGGCCTTCTTGATTTGTTAAAAAAACAAAAAACAAACACACACCACTTGGGAGCCCAATTATAAAGTGTCCCCTACTGCATCCATACCATGTTCCTTTTAAGGCATATTCATAAAGCTCAGCAGTGTGCCTTACAAATGTGCTTAGCGTGTTGAATCCAAAGCAAGAAAAGCACAATTTATTTTCATATAATGGGGGGGGGGGGGGGGAGTGCTGGGAGGTGGAGAGCCTGGTGTCATGACCTGTCACGACACCATGGTAATGGCCTTCCTCCTGAGACAAAGTGTTCTTTGTAGTGTGAACAATCTGTAGGACACCAAATGATCCCTACCGCGACGTGTATTTTATAAAAATTACTTGGAAAGGGAAAGGGCAGGATGTGGTAAACACTGCATGTGCAACAAATTGCAATTCCCCCTTTTTCATTTGAAATAGGCATCAAAGTAAACATAAAAAAAAAAAAGAAAAGTATCTCCAAAAATAGAAAATGAGTGCTTGTTTTTCAAATGACACCTCACAGTGTGAAGCATTTCTACTCCTATTTTACAAGAACTTTACGAGTCCCCCCCCTACCACATAGACATTGGTCAATTCAAAATGGAATATTTTTAAAAGAGTGGTTATGATCAAAGCAGCCAAATTCAAATCATTGTCCATTTATTTTCCAAAGTGATTAACTGTGCGCCTATTCATCATATAGGTGAATTTTGGGGTCAGTGTTTGTGATCATGTAGGTGGCCATCAATTCCAAGTTGGCACGATTGGAGGATGAATGTACATCAGTAGTGGTCAAGCTCTAGGCAGCTTGCTCAAAAATGAACCTAAACATTACAAAATATAATTAAATACAAATCTGGGTCACAGACCTCGCGATACCTATCCGGATATCAGTGTGTGACCAGCACAAATGGCAGTGCTTCTATTTCCAATTGATGAGCAAGGAAGCCCTAATCAACACCTTAATACCTAGTGTGCTGCCTTCATGTTTGTATGTCCAGTCATGTCCTTAAATAGGAGAAATAGAAGTGCTTTTTTTTTTTTTTAAGAACATTGGACAGCAAAACAACAGCAAGCACAAAAATAAAAACCGGACACAAACAGATAAAAAAAATGCAGAAACAGTTCTGTATCTTTGTTCCCTTAGTTCATAAAGACAAATTCGACACGTGATGTAAACAACACACAAAAATTGTCACGGATTGTAAAATAAAACAAAATGGGATTTGGTTCAGGTTTGTTTTTTAGCCGATTAGTTCACAAGCTGAGGAAACTGAAAAATTTCAATATTTACTTAATTTATGGATTTAAAAAATGTTGCCCAGATCATTGGATACGAGACCCGACTACCTTGAACTCTTAAAGCGGGGTTCCAACCACAATTAGCATTTTTTAAATGTATGTCCTTTCATCCTGCTTTTTTATAATATAAATCCGGTCACTTACTATTTTACAATCCGCCGCCGCTCTGCATAGTTATTCAAAAAAGATAGTTTATAAAACTATGTCTACACCGTTGTCATTTTGCTTGTGGGCATTGTGAAGCCCACAAGAACTTATTTCCTGGAAGTCTTGGATGGGGAGTGATAATTGGGTAGCGCACTGCATCCTGGGAAATGACACACATTTCCCAGGAGCATTAGAGGGAGATGATGTCAGAATCCCAGGTGATTCCAAAGGCAGATTTTGTGGAACCGCATAGCAACAGGCATTTCCAGATGAGTAAAACAATTTTTTCTTATTTTTTCCCTTTTTAGGTCTAATGAGCACAATAATGAAAAAAAAAATTTTGGGATGGAAACTCCACTTTAAATAGGTTTGTCCAGGTGAAGCAGAATTTCCTACTTTTTGCATTTTTCTTTTTTAAATTACAAAATAGTTTTTGTTTTAGTTTTTAAACATGGGCATTAAAAATCTAAATAATAATAAAAATAAAACAAACACAACATGGGCATTAAGTTTTACCTTCATTTTTTTAAACCCATTACTTTTTATTAAATGTTAAACACGGGCATAAAGTCCTACATGCACTTTTTTAATCCAATACCTTTTTTTTAGGGTAAACGCTGGCATAAATTTTTACCTGCACTTTTTATTTATTTTTGAAATCCAAGAGTTAATAGTAAACATGGGTATCCTACTTGCATTTTTTTATTATTTTTCTTAGTATTAAACATGGGCATAAAGTCCTACTTGCACTTTTTTTTATTCCAAGAGTTTTTATTATTATTATTAAACACCGGCATAATGTTCTACCTGCAGTTTTTTTTTTGAGCCAACAGTTTTTATTAGTAGTAAATATGGGCACAAAGTCCTACTTGCACTTTTTTTAACCCAAGAGTTTTTATTATAAAACACAGGCATAAAGTTCTACCTGCATTTTTCCCCCCCCAAAAGTTTATTAGTATTGAACATGGGTAGCCTACTTGCATTTTTTTTTTAATTCCAGAAGTTTTATTATTAAACATTACATAAAGTTCGACTTGCATTTTTTCAATCCAATAGTTTTATTACTAATAAAACATGGAGATCTTACTTGCTTTTTTTTGTAATTCCAATAGTTTTTATTAGTATTAAACATGGGCAAAAAAGTACTACTTTTTTTATTCCAAGATTTTTTATTATTATTCAACATGGGTATAGAGTCCTACCTGCATTTTTTCCCCAGGAGTTTATTACTATTAAAAATGGGCATAAAGTCCTACTTGCACTTTTTTTTTAACCCAATCGTTTTTATTATAAAACAGGCATAAAGTTCTACCTGCATTTCCCCCCCCAGGAGTTTATTAGTATTGAACATGGGCATCCTGCTTGCATTTTTTTTTTATTCCAGAAGATTTATTAATATTAAACATTGGCATAAAGTCCTACCTGCATTTTTTTAATTCAATAGTTTTATTACTAATAAAACATGGGCATCTTACTTGCATTTTTTGTTAATTCTAAGAGTTTTTATTATCATTAAACACGGGTATAAAGTCCTACCTGCCCCCCCCCCCCCCCCCCAGGAGTTTATTAGTATTCAACATGGGCATCCTACTTTTTTTAAATTCCAGAATTGTTATTATTATGAAACACTTGCATAAAGTTCCAACTGCATTTTTGTAATCAAATCGTTTTTTATTAATAATAAACAAAAGGCATAAAGTTCTACCTGGATTTTGTTTTACTCCGATAGTACTAATACTAATAAAAACTTTTGGAATAAAAAAAAGATGCAAGAAGGATTCAAATGTTAAACACTTATAAAAAATGGGCATCTTGCTTGCATTTTTTAATTCTAATTAAACTATTTTAGTATTAATCATGGGCATATAGTCCTACGTGCACTTTTTTTTTTTTACTCCAAGAGTTTTTATTAATAATAAACATGGGTACAAAAAATTCTACCTGCATTTTTTTTAATCCAATAGTTTTACAACCAATAAAAATCTTGGATATAAGAAAATGCAAGTAGAATGCCCATGTTTAATATTTATAAAAACTCTTTGATAAAAAAAAAACGCAGGTAGGACTTTATGCCCATGTTTAATAACAACAACTCTTGGATTAAAAAATGTGCAAGTAGGACTTTATGCCCACGTCTGATAATAAAAATGATTGGAACTAAAAAAAGTGCAAGTAAGATGCTCATCTTTTACTATTAATAAACATGGGCATAAAGTCCTACTTGCACATTTTCTAACCCAAGACTTTTTATTATTAATAAACATGGGCATAAAGTCCTACCTGCATGTTTTCCCCCAGGAGTTTATTATTATTACACATAGGCATAAAGTCCTACCTGCATTTCTTTCCCCCAGGAGTTTATTAATATTAAACACAGGCATCCAACTTGCATTTTTTTTTTATTCCAGAATTTTTTTTTAAGAAACGCCTACCTGCATTTTTTTTTATCCTAGATTTTTTATTCATATTAAACATGAGCATTCTACTTGCATTGTTTTTCTATACAAGGGTTTTTATTGGATTTAAAAAAAAATGCAGGTAAGAACTTTGGGCCAGATTTTCGTAGATATGGCGCCGGCAAGTCATTTACACTACCTCACCGCAACTTACTGGAGCAAGTGCCGTATTCTTCAACCACTTGCTCCGTAGTTTGCGGCGGCGTAGTGTAAATAGCCCGGCGTATCCCCGCGTAATTCAAAGGGGGCGGCTTGTATTTAAATTAAGCGCGCCCCCGCGTCGATTGAACTGCGCATGCGCCGGGCTGAAAAATAGCCCAGTGCGCATGCTCCAGCTCACGACGGAAAACGTCAATGACGCCGACGTGTGCGTCATTGACGTAAAGTCGTATTCAAGAACGACTTGGGAAAATTACGTACCCGACGCCATACTTAACATGGCATACGGCGGACTGGCGTAAGGTTACCCCTCATATAGCAGGGGTAACCTTACGCCTACGGAAACGACGCAAGCGACGAGTACGCGACGCTAATTCGTTCGGAAATCGGCGTATTAGGCTCATTTGCATAGTCAAATGAGACCTGAACGTAAACGCCACCTAGCGGCCAGCGGCGAATTACATTTAAGATCCGACAGTGTAAGTCACTTACACCTGTCGGATCTTGGCCGTATCTATGCGAAAATGATTCTAGGAATCACTCGCATAGATACACGGGTCAAAAAACAGAGATACGACGGAGTTTCCTGAGATACACCGTCGTAACTCTTCTGAGAATCTGGCCCTTTATGTTTAATATTTATGCCCATGTTTAAGAAAAAAAACTCTTGGATTAAAAAATGTGCAAGTAGGACTTCATGCCCATGTTTAATACTAATAAAACATGTGCATCTTACTTGCATTTTTTTTTTTTAGTTCCAATAGTTTTTATTATTATCAAACATGGGCATAAAGTTCTACTTGCACATGTTTTTAATCCAATAGTTGTTATTAGATTTAAGCACAGGCATAAAGTTCTACCTGCATTTTTTAAATCTAAGAATTGTTATTTGTTTTGAGCATGGGCATAGAGTCCTACCTGTATTGTACTGGCATAATCCTGCAAATTTATTTTATTTTATATATATATTTTTTTATTAGTAATAAAATGGTCATATTTGCCCTACCCTGTATTTTTCCACTGGCATGATCAGCTTACAAAATAAAGGGCAGAACATGGATGGTAATACAATCCCTAAAGAATCCACAGTTAGAATATCAATATGTTTCTGCATCCTGCATGCTAACAGTATATAACATTTGTGTGATTGCCCTTTAATATAATCATGAATGCTGAAGGAATAAATCTGATCTATAGTGATGGGGAATGTTTTTTCCCCCCCCATGCACGTTAGAAACTTGATCTCACTATTGTACTCGAGTCCGTCTGCCGTTGGCTGCACAATATAATTGTGCACCACACATCTGTACCATACGGAATTTGTGGGACCAAAAAAAAAAAAAGGTTACCATAGCAACTAGGGGCCCCAAAGAGAGCTTATTCTGACCTCCGAGGACAGATGTAAAATTCTATTGCAGTTTGCACACGGCCAGGAGATACGCGGGGCACGCTCTAGGTTCTACATGCCCGAGTAAAAAAATAAATAAAAATAACATGGCTTTAAAATGATCACACTTAAAAAAAAAAAAAAAAAAAAAAAGAAGGGGAAGCTTCCTACTACAAATCCAAATAAATCGCCCACTCACAAACCGCTTATTGGCTGCGAAAGGGCTTTTTCAGCCAACGGAATCTACGTAATTTAGGCAAACGTTTAAGCTTGCTGATTCTAAAGTGACGTCAGCGCTGCAGTTTACAAATTTATTGGGAATTTTGAAATTTATTTTGGAATTTGCTATTTTATTAATTTTTTTTTATATATAATATTTTATATATTTTTATGAGATTTTTACATTACATGTGATTTTAATTTTTTATTTTTAAACGTTGGTCAAACATTGGTGGACATTTTTTATAAATGAAAGAAAAAGAAAGCAAAGCATAAGTAGATCTTGTCACATGCCATTGAGGAACACCATAATGCTTATACTTGAAAAGCACAGCAATCCTATCACCCAAACAGTAATATAAACCAACATAGTGCCATTAATGTCATATCAGGTCTAATGTGACTGAGGCTCCGTTCACACTTGTGCGACTTGTCACGCAAATTTGGACATCAAAGCCACACGATAAAGTCGTTCCCCCATGTTTTCCAATGATAACCATTCATATACGTGCGACTTACAGTTGCAGAAACTTTAAAAGAACTTCATGCACTACTTTGATCTGACTTTTGGAACTTGAGGGCCATACACTTCAATGTTAACTCTCAAAAGTTGCATGAAAGTCATACTTGAATGTTATGCAATGCAACAGTTGTTCATTATCACTGGTCAAAGCCAAAGTCGTATCTAAGTTGCACCCATCCAAAGTTGTACTCCAAAGTCTGTGGAACTTTGGAGTCGTAAAAGTGTGACTGGAGCCTGAATGATTAACATGTACGTGTCTCCAAGTCTATTGGCATTATTACTATTTACATATTCAGTAAAAGAGCTCGAAACCAAGCCTTTATTCACCTCCCTCAGCTTGCAATCAGCATAAAATGCCCAAAAAACGTGTAAATGCCCCACTGTGACCAAAGGCT
Organism: Rana temporaria; assembly: GCF_905171775.1. Taxonomy (NCBI): domain Eukaryota; kingdom Metazoa; phylum Chordata; class Amphibia; order Anura; family Ranidae; genus Rana; species Rana temporaria. The sequence goes on along the minus strand of NC_053491.1, from coordinate 20,478,833 downwards.
TGCTTCTACTCCCTATCTCTGCTGCTCGCCCCACCGCAGAGCACCGGTTCCACGAACGTCCCGGTAGAAAAGCACAATCTAGTGAAGACTGGAGGAGCATGCACGCAAGAGGGGTGGCTTACCACTCTAGGCAATGTCAGGGAAAGCATGCGTGCAAGGGTGACCTTGTGGGACATTGTATAAGAAGACACAGAGGCAGCGGCTAGTGGCCCAAGTGCTGCTGGGATGGCATGAATCAAGTGGAATGAGGCATCGCATAAGGCAAGTCTTTTCACCAATTTTAGGGTAAAAATAAATAGGCTTTAGTGTCACTTTGAAGATTCCCCCACCAAAAAAAACACCCTGAAGTTGGGTTTCAGTAGGTTTCTAACAGCTTAGTGTCACCTGCTGGTTGTTTATATAAGAAGGCTGGTGGTCTACCAAGATTCTGCTCTCAAAAAAAAAAGCTAAGCTTTTAATTTAATGCCTTTGTTGTGAACTTTATTTTAATTCTGTGCCAATAAACATGATGATACCCAATGTACCATTGTCCTGAGATTACTAAGTGGAAAAAGCTGAAATTAGAGGCTGCACGGACTATAATAGTACTCATGTGGACAACAACACATACTTAGTCTAAAACCATACAAAAAGACACTTAAAATTGCTCTTTATTTAGTGGATATTAGCATAGTGATAACCAAAGAGTTGAATCTCATGGTCTATCACGGAGTTTATCCATGTCTTCTCAACACGATTCACGACAATAGCAGCTTTATTTTAGAGAGGAGAATTATCTATACATTTTCTTAAAGAATTCTGCTCTCTAAAATACTCCTGAGGAAGCGGCTATTGCCACGAAACATGCTGAGAAGATGTGGATAAACTCTGTGATAGATCATGAGATTCAACTCTTGGTATCGCTATGCTAATATCCACTAGAGATCAATTTTAAGTGTCTTTGTTTGGGCACATACTTTTTGTATGTTTTAATTGATTGTTGTAATAAAAAATATTTTTAGACTGTGTATGTATTGTTGTCCACATGGGAGTAACATTAAAGTCCATGCAGCCTTTAAATTCAGTTGGTTGTGAACTTCTCCAAAATGCCTATAGCTGCAGAGATGAATAATGGCTTGTTTCAGTGTACTTTTGCTGCTTGTTCAGAATATGTAAATACTTTAGTGTGCTTTGTCTGGGTACAGATTTAAACATGCCACACAAAGGGCTTCTCAGTGGAGACCTATTCCATCATGAGTCCCGAGGGCGTGATTTATAAAAAAAAAAAAAATGAACCGTAGTGGAGCTCTTGTCTCAAAGGGTTTGATTTACGAATACTGGAATGTGCAAAATCTGATGTAGCTGTGCATGGGAGCCAATCAGCTTCTATCTTCATCTTGTTCAATTAAGCGTTTACAAAAAAAAAACAAAAAAAAACGGGAAGCCGATTGGTTTATATGCCAAGCTGCACCAGATTTTGTACTCTCCGGTTTTAGTAAACCAAACCCAAGGCGACCAACACAATTGCTTGTCTCATTGAAAACGTAAAACCTGACCGATTCCACTGTTGCACTAGTTTTTCTACATAAGCTCCTTCTACTAATAGAGTGCAAACAGGTGCATGAACTTTTCTGTGTATTGACCCTTTAACTCCATTGTGGATTTGTTTCCTTCAAACCCAGGAGGAGGGAATAAGGTTGTTGAATAGTTTAAATCAGTGATCTCCAAACTGCGGCCCTGGGGCCAGATGTGGCTCTTTGCTTGCCTCTACCTGGCCCTCGGGGCACAATTCCATCCACAACCGACACCAAGGATGGCGTTCTATTCCTCCCACCGATATCAATATGGCACTAGTCCGGCCCCCATAAAATCTGAAGGACAGTAAACTGGCCCTTTGTTTAGAACATTTGAAGACCCCTGGTTTAAATAATGGTGTATCCTGATCTAGGCAACATATTAATATCACAGTGGCAACTAATCAGCAAAAACCTCTCATATGCCAATTGGAAGTATATTTTTCAAGCAGAAATTGTTAAACCATTTAGACAACATTACAAAAATACATACATACACACAATATGGTTTTCTTTGACAAAACCCTCATGGTTGATTGAGATTTCAGAAACCTGTTTATAGCAGTATGTGCGACAGAGAGAGGGGGGAGAGGTCATCTCCATGTCAAGAGGTCATTTATAAAATCAGAAAAACGAGGTGCATTTTTTTCTCATTTCTAGTCCTAAAACCCTTTGCAAAGAATCACACTATGGAAAACAATTTAATTTACAGTTACTACACCAAATGTATGGCAACATTAACACTTAAGAGTGACAATGCCATCTATGGAGGAATTATGAAAATAACAATCCATTGAGTACAGTCAATGAGTATTGCTAATAGTTTGGCCGGCCACAGACATACTAGGGTGGTGAGATGTGCACTTACAATCTGACCACACACCAGGTTGTCTTTTAGCCGATGGGTCCATAAACATGCACGGTTGGACAAGTCAACGATACATATCTATGCAATGGAGGGAGGGGAGGGGGGGTTGAGAGCCACTACAAACACCTCCAAAGCCATTTATCAAGGGAACAAAAGATGGTGTGTAAGTCTCAACAGGAATGATCACTGTTTTCCCTGGATCTGTTGGCCGAGGGTCTCTGGCACCTCCAATAGACACAAGATCGTCAGTCAATCCAGTTGAAAAAAGGCAAGATTGAACGGCTCCATCACGTGTCCACCAACACCCTTTGGGATGCAGACTATGGGCTTGGATTTCATTTTTTAGGTCCCTACCAGCTGACTGGATGTGTAACTTGCATAGAAGGTTCCCAGCTGTAAGGCCTCTCTAGAAAAGCAGCATTTATTTTCTACCATAACGACAAGCAACAGCTGGAGAGCTGAAGGTTGACCTGGATTACGAGGGGCAATGGTTGATTGTAAGGTTTTCTGTTGATGTATAAATCGAAATAGATATACTACATAGCAGTAATGCATGTAATTTCCATTATGTCCAGGAAATTAAATCCTTCAGCCCTTAAACCAAGAAGCAGGAGCATATTTAGTCCTTGAGGTTTTTTTTTTTTGCCATGTAACATAGTCCTTCACAATTCCCGCTGTTTACCCAACGGGGGTCATCAAAAATATCTGCAAAGAATAGGCAGCCTTTGAGAACTCTCACAATGTGAGCATTGTGGGAGATGCAATACAGCAGCAGTCAAGAGTGCTGAAAAGTTCACTAGTTTGGTGTACAACAAAAGCAACCATTAAAAAAACCTTGACTTTGGCAGAGTTAATTAGGTCACACCCAAATCATGAACAACAGAAAAGGCAGTATGCTATAAGAGAGCTTGCACCCCTAACATACCCCCAACAAATTGGAATGGCAGATTGCCTCTCCCTCCTCTCAGTAACAGCATTTGTGGTTTGAATAGTGTATGAGGTTACCGGTTCTATGGTTTATTGTCAACTGCTGAGTAATGCGAGATGTATCAATTTTTTTTTATTTTTTATATATATTTATATATATAGATATTTACACTTATAAAAAATAAAGAGTGAGGTAGATAAATGTTTGGGAAAAATATTGAAAACTGTCCCCTGTCATTTACAAAAAAAAAAAGAAAAGAAAAAAAAAAAAAACAATCGCAAAACATATTTATATGTGTTGGGGCATTTAACAGTGACCAAAATCAACAAGAATAATAAATAAGAAAAAAAAAAAAAAAAAAAACCCTACACGGAATACCTTCTTACATGTAGGGGTTACAGGGTAAGAAAATGTACAAAATAATAAGATTCTTCAACATATTAAATTCAGGCATTCATTTTTGTTTTTGTAGTCGTAATGACCAATGATACAATGCCATTATATAAGAGAAAAAAAAACCCTTCCACTCCAAAGCAAAGAATTGATATTACCTAATAGTAAGGAGCAGCAATAGCCTCAAACCAGATTCCAACCCTCATATTTCTATATAAAGGGCGGTCACAGACATAAGAGGGGGGCGGGGTGGTTGGGGAGGCAAAATCTGACTGCTCTTAGACACATCTTGTCCACCACAACCTCAAACATAAGCACACAGTTTGGCCGTGTGTTCATGCCTATGGGGCCGTGAGGTGGTCTGCCCGATGCTGGTGATGCCATTTTATTTAGGTTGATCATACAAGGTTCTCCAACCTGCCAGGCCACTATATCACTCTAACAGTGCCAGCCATCAGTGTTTGAGGGCACTCCAACAGGAGGTCAACACCTGACCTTGCCATAAATGGCTGAATCAGGGGAGAGGCATCTGCTATCTATGAGTACTTCAAGTACTAATACATTTGAGAAGCCAATTTGCGGTTGGCTGCCATCGGCACTTAAAGTGAAAGTAAAACCCTCCCTATTTTTTTTTCAGCCAAGGAATTTGCCATCTTGGCCTCTGTTTAATCTTCAACTACCATGATGCTGCACATGTGATCAGTTATGACACCAGCCATTGGATGGTTTGACAGTTTGGTTGAACACACAACCGATGTGAGTTAAATTCCCGATACGTGCCGGGAATGTAAACGTTTTTTTGAAACCGTTAAATCGATGGGTTTACTTCCACTTTAACAATGGGTTGTAGAAGGAAGATCTTTCCCAAGTCATAGATGGTAATTAGATCATTCTATTCGCCAAGATAAGCGGTGAAGAACGCAAGGAAGAATCTGTAATGGGCAAGAGGCAGACAGGTCTTCCCTTACAAAAAAATAAATTAAGCCCACTAGGTTTATAAACCTTGTTCAGATTCATTAAGGTTAAAAAAAAAAAAAAAAAAAAAAATCGAAGTTTTGGTCTAAATGTCGATTAAGGTCAAGTCTTGATAACAGTAGTAAGCAATGAGAAGGAATGGGGATTTATAAGTGCTTGAACAATATCGGCAAGGCCTTTGAGTTACCATGTAGGCAAAAAAAACAAAAACATATGGTTATAGTTTCCTTCAATTGATATAAATATAATAATAATATTAATAACAACAAAAACTCTAAACTCCTCTGGCAACCATATTATTAAAGGTCAACAGGCCCATTCCTGTTTAAGTTAAGGCGGAACCAACGCCTCCTATACTTTTCAGAGAAGGAAGCTGCCATCTTAAAGTGGAAGTAAACCCTTCTTTTCAGCCAAAGAAGCTTTGCCCCTGTTTAATCTACAACAACCATGATGCTCCACATGTGATCAGTTATGACACCAGCCATTGGATGGTTTGACAGTTTGGTTGAGAGCACGACCAATGGGAGTGTTACATTTTCGACATGTGCCCGAAATGAAACTGTTTTATGGATGGGTTTATTTCAGCTTTAAGCCTAGTACACATCAGGTTTTTTTTTTTCGTTCAACCCAAAACTGACAGCTCAAGTCGGGGCTACTGTACTATATGATGTTAGTACCACAATATGCCCTGCTGAGCTGTACCACAATATGCCCTGCTGAACACTTTGGTCGGTAGGCGGTCCGGCTGACATTTTGCAAAAAGTTTGGCCCGGCTTCCAACGGACTGGCTGCCATAGACACAGGCCGGATGTTGGCCGGTTTTTTTTTTTTTGACCGGCCAATGTTGACAGACATTCAGCCATGTGTGAACTAGGCTTAAAGTGGAACTAACCCCTCCTATATTTTTCAGGGACGGAAGCTGCCATTTTAGCTTCTTGTCTGATCTACAACTGCCATGGTGCTGCACAGGTGACCAGTTATGACACCAGCCATTTGATGGTTTGACAGTTTGACTGAGAGCACGAGCCAATAGGAAAGTTAGCATTCCCGGGAAAGCAACCTGTTTAAAAACGGTTAAATCAATGGGTTTAGTTCCGCTATAACGCGCTCCTCCTTTGAACATAACATTTTTGCAGATAAATAAATCTTAACTCATTATGTGTAGTTAAAATTAAATGTCCAGTGCACCAAGTTGGCACTTTGGTAACACTATAACGCTAGTTTAAGAATAGCAAGGGCAACCAAGGTTATGGCTTAATCCAGCCAAATCCGTTAGATTTAGTGAGGAAGGGTTAGAACCTCTCATCATTGCCCCTAATAAAGAGATCTGCCACCATGGCACATATGCTCTTCACTTCCTGAGCAATGACGCAGCATAAGGAATTAAATGCAGAAATTTAGTAAAACGGGATTTTACAAAGATTTAAAAAAAATAAAGATTTCCATTGAATTTTTTCCATTATAATGCCTCTGGCTTAAAGTTTGAACATTTTGTATGCAGTTGCAAAAAGGCACCACAAGATGGGTTTACTAGACTGCGATAAGACTCACAGAATGCATTTTGTTTCAAAGGAATTTATGTCTGTGCGTCAATTTGTCCTTGGGATGGAAGGGTTTTTTTTTTTTTCTTCTTCTTCAGGTAGGCTAATGAAAAAATAGCTCCCAAAATAGACATCGAGACTTAAAGCTTGGTGCTGTATCCAAGAATGAAACCACACACGCGCACACAAAGTACACATACAGGAGAGATAGATGGAAAAACATGCAAGCCGCCCTGTAACCACAGCCCAGCGACGGGCTCTGGCTCCGATTCTAGGAAGGGACAAACAGCGTTAATATGAGACTGTGTGATGATTTTTTTTTTTTTTCGTTGTCAGTTTTGTTTTTCGACCTGAGTTATTTGACGCATTGCAACATAACAAAAATGATAGCTGTGTGAGGAGATTAAAAAAAAAAAGGGAAAATAATTACACTGTATCTTGAGATACTTTGTCTGCACCACCACCCTTCTCTAAACACTTGGTTTTACACTACTATGAAGCACAAAAAAAACAAAAAATAAAATAAAATAATAATAAAAAAAACAAATCATGCCACACATAAAAGGCAATAAACAATTAAATGGCTACCTCTACAAGTTCATTCATGGGAGGTGTACAATGTAGGGAATCATATGACACAATTGGGGGGGGGCTTATTCATACAAGTGTAGAAACAGCGCGTCACCTTGCGATCTATTAAAGTCTCCCATTCCATCCAATGGAAGCCTCTTGTACATATAACTATTTTTTTTTGTGTAGGTGTGTGTGTGTAAGCCTTAGGGAAACAAGAAGCAAATTTATAGAACATGAGGAGATGGAAGAGTAGACCTGAAGGTGCTTTTTTTCGTATTTTTTTTTTTTTTTTCCGTTTTTTTCTATCATAGATTAAATACACAAAAAAGATAAAGAAAAAAATAGCAGCCTTTTCTGTACAGACATAGATGAATATCTGAACCATAAAAAAGTTATAAAAGGGACACAAAATGCGTATGTAAATGACGCTATGACCTCACATTGAACTGTAAGGACCTTCTACAAAAAGTCTTAGCAAGAAAGAAAATCCCACTCTACCCATTCCCCCTCCCACCCCCCCCACCCCGCCAAATTATGTACTTGTATATATATATATATATGAGGCCCAAAAGAATAACTTCAGGGAGATGTGGAGACAGCTGGCAATTGCAGGTGAGTCTGTTGTTCTAGAATATTCCAGCGCGCGATTCCAGAATTCCAACTGGCCAACGCAATTATTTTTTCATTCCTTTTTCCTTACAATAAAAGAAAACCTTCTGCAAAAAAACAAAAAAAGATCTATTATCATTGCTGGGCGATCCCCTGAAAATTGCGGCTTCGTCATCCACGTTTTGTAACAGACTTCCTTCTTGCTGGGTTCGTCCAGATCATGTTTTATAACATATATTACATTTACTTTGAATATATGTTATTTCCACGCACACAAAAGCAAGACCATTTCCGCCTCAAAAAAAAAAAGAAGAAGAAAAAAGAAAAAGAAAAAAAAGAGGATTACTCCATAAAAAAAAAACAAAAAAACGTCCCCATTGGATGAGGAGAAAAAAAAAAAAAAAAAAAAAGATCAAGGTGTGCATGGGCTTTGCGATATGAAAAGTGACTTCATACATCCGAACTGTCCATGCTGTAAAAAAAGAAAAAAAAATCTATTTGGCAAAGACTGGCAGAATTAAATAGACGTCTGGGTTGCAATATGCTTTACCTTTCTTAAATGTGTCTTTTTTTTTTATATATATATATTTTTTTATAGTGAGCCAAAAGTGAAAAAAAGTAGTTTGTTTCCATCTGGCCCAAACGATGCAAAATAAGTGCTTTCAGCCTTGTCGTGTGCAAGAGCAAGTACACACTTACCGTGTCACACAGGCGCAAGTTGGGGCACTGGTCTGACGTACTAGATCCATCCATAAGTAAGTACACCAGTGCTAACTCAGCCAGGGGGGCTGAAGTCAAACAAAAAGACAGAAAGTGGATTAGTGTTTGCACTGATTTTTTTTGTTTTTGTTTGTTTTTTTTGGAGGAAGCCTCCTGTGGGTTATGTCCTACAGGTAACACAAGGGGGCGGTGTGTTTCCACAAGTGTTTTCCGTCAGACCGCAAGCCTGGATCAGCAGGCCGAGGACTGTGGCAGAGGTAGCGCCCTCTCGTTCTTGCGCCCCCCATTCATGTGCGCGTAGGGCTGTCTCTCGTCAAAGCTTGCCCTGAGGACGACTACGCCGGGACCGTTTTCTGACTTGTGCCCCACGTGGTGTTCTGAGGTCTGCAAGGTACACGACGGGTCCAATGGAATGCTTTCCATGTTCTCTGCCTCCAGGTCTAGTTCTTCCGTGTCCGGCGGTTTGTTCTCTTCGCTGTAGAAGAAGGACACCTCCCTAAAGTTGGGATCGATCTCGTCTTTAATGCTGCTGATGATCTCCAGGAAAGAGGGTCTCATCTTAGGGTTGTACTGCCAGCACATGCGCATCAACTCAAACCTGGGGGGGGGAGAAAGTAAGAAAAATATTACAAAACAATAGAATACATTCTCAATATTCTGTGAATTAGGCCGACACATTCATACATAAACATCTAATGGAGCAGGAAATTATTTTTTAAACTCACATTTAATTTTTTGGAGATGAAATTAACTGAATTTATTCCCTCTTGAGAAGAGGAGATTAAGGGGGGATATGATGTCCATGTATAAATACATAAGGGGGGCTATGATCTCCATGTATAAATACATAAGGGGGGATATGATCTCCATGTATAAATACATAAGGGGGGATATGATCTCCATGTATAAATACATAAGGGGGGATATGATCTCCATGTATAAATACATAAGGGGGGATATGATCTCCATGTATAAATACATAAGGGGGGATATGATCATCATGTATAAATACATAAGGGGGGATATGATCATCATGTATAAATATATAAGGGGGGATATGATCACCATGTATAAATACATAAGGGGGGGATATGATCACCACGTATAAATACATAAGGGGGGGATATGATCACCATGTATAAATACATAAGGGGGGGATATGATCACCATGTATAAATACATAAGGGGGGGATATGATCACCATGTATAAATACATAAGGGGGGATATGATCACCATGTATAAATACATAAGGGGGGGATATGATCACCACGTATAAATACATAAGGGGGGGATATGATCACCATGTATAAATACATAAGGGGGGGATATGATCACCATGTATAAATACATAAGGGGGATATGATCACCATGTATAAATACATAAGGGGGGGATATGATCACCATGTATAAATACATAAGGGGGGATATGATCTCCATGTATAAATACATAAGGGGGGATATGATATCCATGTATACATTTATAAGGGGGGATATGATCATCATGTATAAATATATAAGGGGGGATATGATCATCATGTATAAATACATAAGGGGGGATATGATCTCCATATATAAATACATAAGGGGGGAGATAATATCCATATATAAATACATAAGGGGGGAGATGATCACCATGTATAAATACATAAGGGGGGATATGATCTCCATGTATAAATACATAAGGGGGGATATGATCTCCATGTATAAATACATAAGGGGGGGATATGATCTCCATGTATAAATACATAAGGGGGGATATGATCCTGCGCAGCGTGGCAATTGATTTTTTTACATATGATTACTGCCAGCGGCTATAGCGTTGATACCTAGTTATCATTGTGTTCTCCCGGCAGGGACGGCTCCCCATGCTACCCCAACTGCAGGAGTTATTCTCCCATCAACACTGACTGTGTTGATGGGGTATTGAGCGATCCTCTTTCCTTCCACCCAACCAATTCATCTATGGCCTGTCTGAATGTATACAACTGATATTACTGACATCTTAAATGACGATAGCTGGGGCAGGTTTCATGGATCCATTGACGTGGACGCTCTCCACTGAAACTCTTGACAACTCTGTGAGGAACTCATCATGGGGGGGCCTGCAACAAGCTTCACTGTATCCATTCCTTTCTTCCCGACTGTCTACTAATCTTACCCTCCTCACTGTCTTCTTTTTTTCTGCCCCCCCCTTTTTTTTCTAATGTGCTTCCCCCCCCTTTTCTTCTTCTTCTTTTATCTTTAATTCGACACATCTAGATAACATGCCTTTAAAATGTTCCCACTACCCACTCCTTCTCCATACCTACACTGAACATTTTCCAGTCTGGGAATTGATGACAACAAAACCAAAACAGCTACCAATTAAATGCACATCAACGTACCTGTACGTCCCTGCCTAGACGTGGGTCGGGGGTCCGATCGGGACCCCCCCCCCCCCCCGTACATGCGGCGGTTCCCGTGGCTTCAGGAGCGATCCGGGACATTTCTAGGCGCCCCCTCGCGATCGCTCCCCGGAGCTGAAGAACGGGGAGAGTCGTATGTAAACACGGCTTCCCCTTTCTTCACTGTGGCGGCTGCATCGATCGAGTCATCCCTTTTATAGGGAGAATCGATCACTGACGTCAGACCTACAGCCACACCCCCCTACAGTTGTAAACACACACTAGGTGAACCCTAACTCCTACAGCGCCCCCTGTGGTTAACTCCCAAACGGCAACTGTCATTTTCACAATAAACAATGCAATTTAAATGCATTTTTTGCTGTGAAAATGACAATTGTCCCAAAAATGTGTCAAAATTGTCCGAAGTGTCCGCCATAATGTCGCAGTCACGAAAAAATTGCTGATTGCCGCCATTAGTAGTAAAAAAAAAAAAAAAACTATCCCCTATTTTGTAAACGCTATAAATTTTGCGCAAGCCAATCGATAAACGCTTATTGCGATTTTTCTTTACCAAAAATAGGTAGAAGAATACGTATCGGCCTAAACTGAGGAAAAAAAAATGTATATATGTTTTTGGGGGGATATTTATTATAGCAAAAAGTAAAAAATATTGAATTTTTTTCAAAATTGTCGCTCTATTTTGGTTTATAGCGCAAAAAATAAAAACCGCAGAGGTGATCAAATACCACCAAAAGAAAGCTCTATTTGTGGGGAAAAAAGGACGCCAACTTTGTTTGGGAGCCATGTCGCACGACCGCGCAATTGTCTGTTAAAGCGATGCAGTGCCGAATTGTAAAAACCCCTTGGGTCATTTAGCAGCATATTGGTCCGGTCCTTAAAGCGGGAGTTCACCCAATTTGTTTTTTTTTTCTATTCTCCCCTTAGATTCCTGCTCGTTTTCTCTAGGGGAATCGGCTATTTGTTTTAAAATATGATCCGTACTTACCTGTTTTCGAGATGCATCTTCTCCGTCGCTTCCGGGTATGGGTCTTCGGCAGCGGGCGTTCCTTCTTGATTGACAGTCTTCCGAGAGGCTTCCGACGGTCGCATCCATCGCGTCACTATTAGCCGAAAGAAGCCGAACGTCGGTGCGGCTCTATACTGCGCCTGCGCACCGACGTTCGGCTTCTTTCGGAAAATCGTGACGCGATGGATGCGACCGTCGGAAGCCTCTCGGAAGACTGTCAATCAAAAAGGAGCGCCCAGTCCCACAGCCCATACCCGGAAGCGGCGGAGAGGATGCATCTCGTAAACGGGTAAGTACGGATCATATTTTAAAACAAATAGCCGATTCCCCTAGAGAAAACGAGCAGGAATCTAAGGCTAAAAAGTGTTCGCTATGGGTGAACCTCCGCTTTAAGTGGTTAATAACTAAGAAGCAAATTTGAAATTTCAGGTATTTACTGACAAACACGTTCACAATGCTAAATTGATGGCAGAATTTCTAAAAGATCTCTTCTAACTAAAAAAACAAAACAAATTCCTACACACATAAAAAAGCTACCAATTATCACAACGTGTTTTAGTGTAAAGGTCTTGGGCTGTAGGCGTTGGGTTTGCTCGCTAACAGCCATTTATTGATTAATTTCAAGTCGCCATGATTCTACGTCCAGCATGTTCCCGTCAGTGATCTGTTTTCCTGTAAGAGTCTGCGCTGCAACACAGGATCTCTCCTGTACCCTCCTGGCCCCTTCACTTGGGGTCCACATTGGGGAAACAAGGCTGAGCTGGGAAGCCAGACGTCTGACGTGTAACACAGAGCTCTGTCACTTGACGCTCGCCGAGCCATTCCGCACTGACCATGCTTCCAGCTCTTGCCATAAATGGAAGACTTTTTAATCCCCCTCTTCCCCTCCCGTGTGGATTTAATACCTTGTTTACTGAATCTCAAGGAGGAGCTGCCTCCTGCACAGGGGAAAGAAATCATGTGCACATACACAAGCACACCAGACCCCCCGGCCCCCTCCCCGATAACACATGCTTGGGAGGATGGAGATTGCTTTCACCCTCGTACATTTGTAAAAGAAAAAAAAAAAGGACGGAAGGTGAAATGTGTTGTTGGAGATCTAGCGATAAAAAAAAAACCCACCAAGGTGCACATTCTACCAAGTGTGCATACGGCCCAATGTGTGATAAAAATACATTTCAATCAAATCATTCAAAGATGAGACAAAAATATCTCACGACAAGCCCACTGTGGCTACATCTATAAGAACATGGTGGCCGTTTTGTCAATGAAGGCCATTTATTTTAGCTGTCATTTGCATAGTGCTGGAAGACAAAAGACAACTCATCTTTAGCGATGGACAAGCATTTTAAGACTCTAAAGAGGATTCGATTGTCTAATCCAGGGGTGGCCAACCAGTGGCCCGGGGGCCACATGTGATGTGGCCCGCGACCTCCTGCTCTGGAATGGTGGGTTGGCAAGCACAGATTGCAGGTTGCCGACCCGCTATACTGCAGCATCAGTGTTGTGAATGAAGCTGGTGGTAGAGCCCCATAAGCCATTGCTTCCTCTACAGCGCTGGCTTTTGCCACATTCGGAGTCTATGGCAAAGTTCAGCTAGCCCGCAGGATAGACACAGGAGCACTACGCTGCATCCGCAGTGTGGGTAAACCGCAGCACATTGGTGAAAGCAGTCTTGGGCCCTTTTCACACGATCACCCCGACTAAATGGGACCCTCAATTCACCTCTATAGAGTGACAGATGCTTGTTTACGCCAGTGCTTCTCAAATAGTGGGGTGCGCCCCCTGGGGGGCCGCGAGGCTCCATAAAGGAGGGCTCGTTTGACCTCGGCAAATACTGCATACTGCAGAGAGAGGGAGCAGCGCGGTGCGATCACTTGAGATTGTCCCAGCGCAGCCCCAGTAGCAGCCCGACGCGGAGGACCACGTGACCCTTTCGAGGAGAACAGACCCGATTGGATAGACATAATGCTCTATCCTGATTGGCCAAACCCGCCCGTGTGACTCTTTGTAGACACGAAGTGTAGCAGACCCTCAAGTGACATCATGGAAATTTTTTTAACAGGGATGAGAAGACAGGCGGGGAGAGAAGGAGAGAAGGAGATAACAGAAAGTCTCCCGAAGGCTAAGACAAGGAAATATGACGAGGCGTATGTAGCGCTTGGCTTCACTGTGACTACGGTGGGAGACGAGGAAAGACCGGTGTGCTTACTATGTCTAAAAAGTTGGCAGCGGACAGCATGAAGCCAAATAAGGATAATAAGGTTAATAAGGATACGGTGTTATGCAGAGGTGTACTTATAACAATTTTATAGACAAATGATACTATTTACAGTCGCGCAGGGGGGGGGCACGAAATGTTTTCTTCTTCCTAGGGGGGGCATGACAGAAAATAATTGAGAAGCACTGGTTTACGCCCACCTACCTCCAATCCGAAAAACAGAAGGGAATTCGTCCCCTTCCATCAGGGCGGATCAGAGGGCCTATTGAGTAGCCGTGACCTGTCATCTGCCCGCTCCGTTCATTGTAGCCCGTGACAAAAATAAATAAAAATCGCGACCTAGGAAATTCCTCGACCACGTCACTTCCGGTGCGGCTACGTCAGCAAGCAGCTGTTCGCAGGGGGTTTACCGTGCATGCGCGACTTCGCTGCTGTTTTACCGCGCAAGCAATTTTTGGGTCCAGAAAAAATGATAGACCCGAGCGGGTGGGCGGAGCGGCGATTTGTTTAAACTCGTCATCGGCAGCACCGTGTCCAGCCCTGCCCCATGGCTGTTCTTTCTACTAATGCAGGGATAGGCAACCTGTGATGCTCCAGCTGTTGTGGAACTACATTTCCCATGAGGCATTGCAAGGTTGGCAGTAACAACTACTCCCAGAGGCATTATGGGACTTGTAGTTCTGCAACAGCTGGAGTGCCACACGTTGCCTACCCCTGTACTAACGCTTACTGAAGGAAAGTGGGAGATAGAGCAGTTCTTGGAGAGGGGGCGGGCCCCGTGTAAAGCACTGTGTGCGGCCCGCCCCCTTCTCCCAGCACCGTTCTATCTCCCCCTCCCACTTTCCTTCGGTACGGGTTAGTAGAAAGAACAGCCTAGGGGCGGGGGCGGTGCTGTTGATGATGAGTTTAAACAGATCGTCGCTCCGCCCACCTGCTCGGGTCTATAATTTTTATGGATCCGAAAATTTTAAACTTTTTATCCTGAAACGTCCCTCTTACAACGAAGGTGCGCGTTATATGCCGATAAATATGGTATTTTATAGATTTATTACACAAGGAGTTATATATTTGCGAAACTACAAGTCCCATGAGGCATTGCAAGGCTAACGGTTACAAGAATGACTCCCACAGGCAGAGGCATGATGGGACTTGTAGTTTTGCAACAGCTGTAAAAAGCGCAAAACGCTGCTAAAATCTGCTAACAGCGGCAAAACGATGCAACAAGCTTTTATCCACGTTGGGCGTTTTGGAGTGTGTTTACTGTAAAAACGCTTAAAATGGCTAACACTTAAAAACGCACATAAACGCGATGAAAAAAATGCAGCAAAAAGTGAGTTTTTAACGCTGCTTTTTCCTTCCAGCGCTGGCAGTTTTTAAATGTCCTATGTGCATGAGCCCCTATGCAGCAGAAAACAGAGGGAATGTGATCACTTCTAAAAAAAAAAAAGGGGGGGGGGGAAGGGTATTGATAATAAAAATGTATATCTATACACAAATGTTTGCCTTTCATTTCTATTTTAAACTGAATGGGTCGTTTTGCAATGTGATCGTTCACAATCACTTTAAAGCAGGGGTCTCAAACTGGCGGCCCTCCAGCTGTTGCAAAACTACAAGTCCCATGAGGCATTGCAAGGCTGACATTTACAACCATGACTCCCACAGGCATAGGCATGATGGGACTTGTAGTTTCACAACATCTGGAGGGCCACCAGTTTGAGACACCTGCTTTAAAGCCTAACTTTAAAAAAAAACACCCCCCTCTGGGTGATCTCTGTACATTACAAGGATTATAACAAACTTAGTTGCATATTCCTACCTTTTGTTATTCTGAAGTAATTCATGTGCGTTTGTCTGTGTCCATGTTAAAAGTGAACCTAATGGGAGTGTCTGTACGTCTCCCTTAAGAAGCCGTGCGGCCCGCGCCGAGACCCGTGAACTCGATGTTCGCCAGCAGCCAGCGGTCGTGTCACAGAACGGGGAGATGCCTATGTAAACAAGGCATTTCCCTGTTCTGCCTAGTGACAGGACAGAAATCTACGACTCCCTGTCATCGGGAGCAGTGATCGCTGTCGTGTCACTGGTAGCCCAACCTCCGCAGTTAGAATCACTCCCTAGGACACACTTAACCCCTTCATTGCCCCCTAGTGGTTAACCCTTTCCCTGCCAGTGTCATTTACACAGTAATCAGTGCATTTTTACAGAACGGATCGCTGTATAAATGTGCATAGTCCGTAAATAGCTTCAAGAAGTGTCTGACGTGTCCGCCATAATGTCGCAGTCACGATAAAAATTGCAGATTGCCTCCAATACTAATAAAAAAAAATATATAAAAAAATAAATGCCATAATTCTATCCCCTATTTTGTAGGACGCTATACCTTTAGCGCAAACCAATCAAAATACGCTTCTTGCAATTTATTTATTTTTGGCCAAAAATATGTAGAAGAATACACATTTTGGCCTAAACTGAAGAAAAAAAATTATTTTTTGTATATTTTTTGGGGATATTTATTATAGGAAAAAGTCAAAAATATTGCTTTTTCTTTTTTTAATTGTTGCTCTTTTACTTGTCGCTTTTGTTTAAAGCGCAAAAATTTAAAACCGCAGAGGTGATCAAATGCCACCAAAATAAAGCTCTATGGCTGCATTTACACCTGAACACGGCGTATTTTACTGCGACAAATTGCGGCGTTTTGTCCCGCGACAAAACTCGGCGTTTTTTAAGCCTAAACATACGCCGGAGGGGTGATCAACATCGTCGGCTACGCCGAATGCCGAAAGACGCCTGAAAAAAAGGTCCGGGACTTGTTTTGAGCTTCAGGCGTTTGGCGTGGAGATGTGAACCATCTCCATAGCCGACAATGTTAAATCACCCCTCCAGCGTATTGCAGGCTGCAATAGCGTCGCGCTACAGGCGACAAAACGCCTAGGTGTGAATGGAGCCTATTTGTTGGAAAAAAAGGACGTCAATTTTGTTTGGGTACAGCGTCGCACGACCGCGCAATTGTCAGTTAAAGCGTTGCAGTGCCGAATCGCAAAAAAAGTGTTCTTGGTCAGGAAGGGGGTAAATTCTTCCGGGGCTGAAGGGGTTAAGCGATTTCTCTGCACTTTCTATCCATCTCTGGGACAGGAATTGAAAGAATTACAAACCTATAAAGGAATGCACCTATAAATGGAGTAAGAGAGGCTTGGCAGCAAACCAGGCATTATACCAACTTGGCTTTAGACTTCAAAAATACCGTCAACTTTCAACCCGGCAGATATTACGGCAATAAAACAAGAAAAGGACTCAAGGTCACCCCAGCAGCAGATGCATGCTGCAACAAGGCCGCCCCTGCTCCAGTATTCAGCCATCGCTGTTGTTAGCTCAGTTTCTATAGCAAACTATGAATCATACATTTATGTCGCATGACTAAGAGCTGTCCAAAAATAAGGGCAACATGATCTCCACAGAATCCCCCACAACTGATCATAAAGTGTGGCCCCCGTGCTTTGGAAGAGTTCTGCAAAAGGACATCAAGTCAGATGCTCTGCCCCCCTCGCCGGCCTCTTTAGAAACATCCAGTGATGCTCAGAGAGCTCAAAAAGAAACAAACATGTTTTGCAGGCAGCGAGCGCGCTGTCTGGTGGGTCTGTTTTTTTTTTTGGTCTAAGCTCTGGTGACATTCCGCTGTCGGAGGGAGGAGGGGTAGAAGATTTGTTTTCATAGTCAAAAGGGGGAACCTATTAAAAAAAAAAAAACAACATACAAAACCCAGTGGGATGTTTAAGCATTACCCAGAAAACATGGACGTTCCTAATCTTACGTCAATGATCAGCAATTAAAACTACTTCCCAAGTTTACATGAGGTAGCTACAATGTAACAAGGTTCCTCGCAAACAATGGGAGGACACACACACAATAGATCATGGATTGGCACTTCCTAGACGTCCCCAGCTTGCCCATCTATGGGGCCAGGACCAACATGGCGAGTGCCGGTGGGTGGAGAGGAGGAAGAACCTCCCCTTCTTGTTGGTGAACCAGTAAGCGACATGTACGAGGTGACTTCTGGGTCACCTGGTCACTTTCCCAGGGTAGCATAGGCTGGAAGGAATGTATTGCAATGCAATCTGCATTGCAATACATTCAGTGGAGCCCAGAGGAGACATGCGGGGTCTAGTCTCATTAAAAAGAGAACTTGTCACCAATAGTGACACCACATTGTCCCAGTCCAACATGGGGCCGGGACCAACATGGGGCCGGGACCCAACATGGGGCCGGGACCCAACATGGGGCCGGGACCCAACATGGGGCCGGGACCCAACATGGGGCGAGTCGCCCCGTTGAAGTCGTACAAGAACATTTTTCTAAGTTGGAGCGACTTGCGTCGCTCTTATTAGAACGGTTCTATTGAATAGAATGGGACGCGACTCGTCAGGCGGCTGAGCCCCAGTGTGAACCGGCTCTCAATGTGTACCAGTGCGCTAACGGCATACCCGTGCCGTTCCTTTACAGTCCTGTGCTGTAAAAGGTTGGTACCGAGTGAATGTACTGGAGTGACGTTATTGTGGCTTCGGCCACTCTCACAGCCGGAGTCTGTGATCCCTTGAAGGAAGACCGGGTGAAGATGGAAGCACCCTTTTTTTTTTTTTGCAAGAAGGTTTAGGAGGGTCTAATGGTTTCTTGTTTGTACTGTATTTTTAACCACTTGCTGACCGCATAATGCCCTTATACAGTGGCAAAGCGGCTCTCCCTATGCACTTCTGGGTAGGGGTGCACACACAACCCCCCCCCTGCCACAGGCGCCCAGCTTGTGCCAGCCAATGGGTGACCGCTGACACCCACTGATCAGCGAGGAGACAGAGCAGAGCTCTGTCCTTTCAGCTGGGATGCAATGGATTTTCTTTCCCTCCAAAGCATGGAATAAAATCCAGCACACTGGTTAGACCCTTTGATCACCCTAGATGTAAATTCCCTCCCAGCCAGTGTCATTAGCACAGCGACAGTGTTTATTTTTTGCACTGATAACTGTAATAGTGTCTCTGGTTCCCGCAAAGTGTCAGATTGTCCGCCGCAATATCACAGTCCTGTTACAAGTCGCCGGGACTTGTTACTAGTATAAAAATTACAATAAAATTCCAGTATTTATCCCATAGCTTGCAGACAATATAACGTTTGGGGAAAAATATGTAGCAGAATACATATTGGCCTTAATTTATGAAGAAATTTGATATTTTTTTTGTCTAGGTTTTATAGCAGAAAATATATATAATTTTAGGTCTTTATTAATTTACGATGCAAAAAATAAAAACCGAGGTGGTAAAAAAAAAAAAAAAAAAAAGAAAGCTCAATTTGCGATAAAAAATAAATCTATTTTATTTAGGTACATCGTCGCACGACCGCGCAATTGTCAGCTAAAGTAACGCAGTGCCGTATCGCAAAAAAATGCCCTGGACATGAAGGGGGGTAAACCTTCTGGAGGTCAATTGGTAAAGTTTGGATCGTCCATTGTGCTTACATGCGTGTGCGGTAATGTGCCATTTTTTAAGAATGTTTGAGGGGTCAATGGTTTCTTGTTTGTATTGTATTTTTAAAGAAAAAAATATGAATAAAAATATAAAGAAGGGATAACTTACAGCATATCTGGACAGTTGTCTGGCTTCTCCAGGAGTCCGCCTTCCATAACAAAGCGGAGAACCTGCTCATTGGACATGCCGTGGTATGGCTGCTCTGCCAGCGTGGCTATCTCCCATAAGACCACGCCAAAAGACCTGTCATTAAAAAAATAAAAATAAATGAAGAAATACAGAAAGCTAAACTCCAGCCCTCCCTATGGTTTTACACAGTTGTTCAGGCTCCTCTCCTGTGCTTACTCTGAACCCCACACTGTGAACTCCTCAATACACCCCTCTACAAAGGTTATCCTTTTTTAAACTCGATTGTTAAAAGCAAGTTACACTTTGAATTATTTTTTACAACATTACTCTAGCCGTCAATGGACGTAGTAATGAGTTAAAAAGATAAAAAAGGTTAAAAGAGCCAACGATACAACTATGATTCCCATGGGAGCGGAGGGGTCAACACTGTCCAGAGGACCAGCTGATGGAGCATGGAGGGGCGCTAATGTCCATGCTGTGGAAGTTGGAAACCTGGTCCAAGGGATCCCTGATGGCTGGATACCAGGGCAATGGCGTGGTTGGGTCACTGAAAGGGTCACTGCCTGTCGTGGTCGAATGGTAGAGCTGGGGACCAGGGTCAGCTAAGCCGGGAGACCGGCATGCCTGGACGACGTGCAGCACCAAGAGGAAATGTGAGGAGAAGATGGAAGCACGTGAACCAGCGTGGAACGCAAGCTCATCTGTTGCCGTGACTCCGACAAAGCGCATGCGTGCGAAACACGTCCTCGTGGCAACAGACGAGCTTGTGTTCCACGCTGGCTCATGATCTTCCATCTTCTGCCCACACTTCTTGTCATCATCCAGAAGTGCCGGTCTCCCGGCTCAGCTAAACCTGGTCCCCAACTCTACTATTCCACCACCGACACTTTCACAAGCAGTGACGCCGGATCCCCTAGCCGGGACTCATGGCGGGCA
The DNA here is from genome assembly GCF_905171775.1 of Rana temporaria. NCBI lineage: Eukaryota > Metazoa > Chordata > Amphibia > Anura > Ranidae > Rana > Rana temporaria. Next base: position 20,458,468 of record NC_053491.1, on the reverse strand, counting down.
CACACCATCCCGCGGTGGGTGGCAGTGACATTTCTCAGGCACGCCGGTACTCCGGTATCCAGTTATCAGTGATCCCTTGGACCAGGTGTCCATCTTCCACAGCATGGACATTGGCGCCCCTCCATGCTCCATCAGCTAGTCCTCTGGACAGTGTTGACCCCTCTGCACCCATGGGAATCATAGTGGCATCGTTGGCTCTTTTACCTTTTTAACTCATTACCATGTCCATTGATGAAATAAACATTGCCCATATACATGGCTTGACTCCTATAGTTCTTCCACTTGATTATTCAGTCCATTGAGCGCCGTTCGTTGTTTTCTTTTAAGCCACATTTCTTCCACGTTATTGGTCAGCTGCGCTGGTTCTGAAGCAGTCACAATTCCTTGGATGCTTTATATCATCCCTTGATCCACAGTTTTTAGCGCTTAAAGCGGGGGTTCCGCATTTTAATTTTTTTTAATCCTTCTGCTGCTCTTACCTAGTTTAAATAAGCACTCGTGTCTCCCAGTCTTTTAGCCCGCAGCATTTCTTTTGTCCCGAAAAGGAGATGTTTTTAAATCCCAACATGGACGTTTCCATCTTTACTGTGGGCACTGTGAAGCCCAGCAGGTTGTCCTTCCGGGATACGGTGAATGCTGACGTCCCAGCATTCACCGCTCTATCCCGCGCATGTGCAGTGTTCCCATCAAAACGGCCGGCGTAGGTCTCCTAAAATGGTGAATTCGTAGCCGCCCACGTCACATGACCTGCTTGCTGAGTCACATGACCCGCTTGCAGAGTCACGTGGCCCGCAAGATATTGCGGGATTACAGCACAGCGCGTCTCCTGGGATTCTCCTCACTCACTCCCAGGAGACATAGCGCTGGTCTGGGGAAAATCGAATACACGCCTACTCCCACGGGGAAACACTGATTGACGGGAGAGAAAATGCTTGATTACCAAGGTAAAGACGGTGATTAAAAAAAAAACAAAAAACTGATTGGGTATCATTGATGGGTAGTGGTTTAATTCAGCCAAACTTGAAATTTAGGATGAACCTCCGCTTTAAGGAACTATGGGGCTGATTTACTAAAGGCAAAAAGACTGCGCACTTTGCAAAGTGCAGTTGCAATTTGGAGCAATTTCCTCCAGAGATTAGTAAATGAGCTGCAGACTTTGATCATCCAATCATGCGCAAGTAAAAATGCTGTTTTTATTTTTTAATTTTCCTTGCATGTGATTGGGTAGTCTTTGCAAACCGAAGCCTTACCTCATTTACTAAGCTCTGGAGCAATTGCAGTTTGCAAAGTGCACAGTCAATTTGCCTTTAGTAAATCAACCCCATAGTCCCTTAAACGCTAAAAACTGTGGATCTTAGTCCAGTAATGCACATTTCTTCCACAGTGCCTTCCTCCATCCAACATAAAACATTGACCTTTGTGGCTGAATAACTCTAAAGTACATTATCAGAACACAGCAGATATCACTAATTACCAGACATCGGAGTGAATGGTGAAGACTCCGTCCTTGAGAGACTCCGGAGACATCCAACGTACCGGAAGGAGACCTTTCCCTCCCTTACGATAATAGTCCGTCTCATAAATGTCTCGGGTCATTCCAAAGTCTAAAGAGAAGACAAAAACAATGATTAGATAAAAATAAAAAAATAATTCCCTGTTCTGTTTAGGACAGCAACTTGTCCAGGTTCATTCACAAGCACATTGTTTGACTGCAAACTGTATTCATTACAATAAGGCTCTGTTCACCCCATGCAGGTGCGATGGAGCATGTGCTGTTGAGTGGAGAGCAGCGTGTTCATATCAATGGGCTGCAATACTCGCAAGAAACACGAAAAGTCCCTGACTTTTTCAAAATCGCAGGGCACCATGTATTTTGCTGCACGTTCGTTAGAGAATACTTGGCGGTGTCATTAAAAACGAATGGCACCGCTGCGCATCTGCTACAGGGCAGCGTGTTTCTGTGCATGTCAGGAAAGAGTGCGATTTTGTGCACTTTCCCGGAACGCACAAGGTGAGAACCTAATCCCAAGGCTGGCCTGACGCAAATAGATTTCTATCGTTCACATATATAGCGAGATTCAGAAAGAGTTAAGCCGGCGTATCAGTAGATATGCCGTCGTAACTCTGAATCTAAGCCGTCGTATATTTAAGTGTATTTTCAAATTGAGATACACTTAAATCTAGCTAAGATACGACAGCCTGCGCCGTTGTACCTTAGCTTTCTATTTAGGCTGGCCGCTAGGGGCGTGAACGCTGATTTACGCCTAGAATGCGTAAATCAGCTAGATACGCCTATTCACGAACGTACGCTTGCCTGTCGCAGTAAAGATACGCCGTTTACGTAAGGCGTTTTCAGGCGTAAAGTTAGTCGAACAAAAAGCTGGCCTAGCCAATGTTAAGTATGGACGTCGTTCCCGCGTCGAATTTTGAAATTGTTACGTCGTTTGTGTAAGTCGTCCGTGAATGGGGCTGGACGTAATTTAAATTCACGTCGAAACCAATAAGTCCTTGCGGCGTAATTTGGAGCATGCGCACTGGGATACATCCACGGACGGCGCATGCGCTGTTCGTTCAAAACGTCATTTACGTGGGGTCATGGTTTATTTACATAAAACACACCCACCTCTTCACAATTTGAATTAGGCGCGCTTACGCCGGCCCAGTTACGCTACGCCGCAACTTAGGACGCAAGTGCTTTGTGAATACAGCACTTGCCTCTCTGACTTATAGCGGCGTAGCATATATGCGATACGCTACGCCTGCACAAAGTTAAGCCAGTTTTTTCTGAATCTGGCTAATAGTGTGGAGGAACGAATCAACCCATGCGGGTTATTGTAATCTGAAACAGACGCTAGCGTCACCTGTCAGAATACCCAAACAGCTGATTGGTTGCAGGGGCTGCAGTTTTTTATTTTTTTTGGCCCAGCACCTTTGACCACAGTAGATTGAGCAAGAACATTATTAGAATTTTGGTCGACTCCTCCAACAGTGTATGGGCAGCTTAAAGGGGAACAAAAGTCTCTATAGTTACCTGTTTAACGGTCCTGCACCGGTGCGGGCATCTTCTTCTAAGTGCCAGTCTTCGGGACTCTTCATTGGCGGAGAAGGGGTGATGTTATGCTGCACATGCACAGGAGGCCATCATCCTGGCACTTGGAGACTGGCTGGCACTCTAAGCTGAACAGTGCATGCGCAGCTCAGTTTACAGTGCCAGAAATCAGAGCGAGCAGGTAGGTAGATTTTAATGCAGATTTTATTTCTTCTACAATAAAAGCCTGCCTACTTGCAGTTATTTGATTTACATTGGGGCTTTAGCTCTGTATTAAAAGCTAATGGCCAGATATGGTATCATTAGTTATTAATTTATTCAGACTTAACATACAGGTATTGTTTTTGGTTAACACTTTTTATTTGGTTCTGTATTCTCTAAAATAAGCTGGTAGGAGGTGAAACCAAGGAACGGTGCTCAGGAGCGGGTAGGGAGCAGAAACGAAGGGTGAAGGTCGGAGTTCCTGCACCTATTCTCTGAGAAAAAAAGCCCTGGGTAGGGGGGTTCGGCAGGGGAAATCTGAATCACACGGGGTGATTAGGGTGTGCCCAGGTACACCCTGTGCGCACCCCTATGACACAGCCTTTCACTGGGAAGATCAGTGTGCCACTGTTTCTCCTTCTCCAGTTTTTACGCAATTGGGAACATAGGGAATGTGATCACTATTAAAAAAAAGGGGAAAAATGTACCGTATTTATCGGCGTATACCGCGCACTATTTTGCCCTGAAAATCAGGGCAAAATCGTGGGTGCGCAATATACGCCGATACCCGCCACGAGTTTGAATACTGCGCCGGCATATACCGAGCGCAGTACACTCGTGTATCTTCGGGCAGTCTCGGCGCCTCTCACGCTGACGTCCTGAGCGTACAGGACGTCAGCGCTAGAGTTTCCGAGCCTGCCCGACGATACACGAGTGTACTGCGCTCGGTATATATCGGCGCAGTATTCAAACTCGGCGCGGGAAACGAGCGGGGAGGACGCCGCAGAAGGACGCCGGACCCGACGAAGAGGACACCCGAAGCCGCAGAAGGACGCCGGACCCGACAAAGAGGACACCCGAAGCCGCAGAAGGACGCCGGACCCGACAAAGAGGACACCCGAAGCCGCTGAAGGACGCCGGACCCGACGAAGAGGACACCCGAAGCCGCAGACGGACGCCGGACCCGACGAAGCCGCCGATGGACGCCGTGCAAGACACCAAAACTGTAAGTACAAAAAAAACTTTTTTTCCACAGGATTCACGGCAACTTTAGGGGTGCGCAGTATACGCGGGAGCGCGTTATACCGCGATAAATACGGTATTTATAATTGTTTTTTTATATATCTATACACAAATGTTTTGCCTTGGGTTGCTGAACGGTAGGAGGTCCAATAGAGTCACCCACTAAGCCTGTCTGGTTCATCAAGAACTGGATAAAATTTGCGCATTGTATGAACAGCTTTAAAAGAGGTTGCAACGTCCTTTTTATTGAAAAAAAGTTGCTATGCAGACTGCATGGGTATTACACTGAGCAGTCTTGAACCTCCTCTCCTGGGGTTCCTCCATTGGCACTCTTCGCGCCATTATTATTATACAGGATTTATATAGAGCTAACAGTTTGCGCAGACAGTACAGTTATAATGCAATTCAATACAAGAGGAATCAGAGGGCCCTGCTCGTTAGAGCTTACTATCTAGAAGGGAGGGTCAAGTAGAAGAAATTGCTATCTATGGGGACTCATGTGTTGGCTTTCTCCCGAGCTGGGCTGTGTGCATCCATAGATACACACAGAGTGGCTCGGCCTAGCCCCCCACCTTACAGGCTTTGAGCCCATGACTCCCATTGCTCCCAGCCAAGCATGTAAAAACGGGGAAAGAGAAGACCGGCAGGTGGGCACATTTCTAGATCAATAGAGGACTCAGAAAAGTATTTGGGGGGGGGTGTCATGGAACAGCACTGACCAATCTCGATCCTGCCCTCTATATTTTCCAGCTTGCAATGGAAAAAAAAGGGAGAACCCAAGTTGCCATGGCGTTTCATCACCTCTTTGCATACGTTGTTACCGACTATTCAACCCTTCTAGTTTTTGGAATTTTGAAGATACAGTGGAGCCTTGGATTACCAGCATAATCCATGCCAGGAGAAAGCTTGTAATCCAAAGCACTCGCATATCAAAGCGAATTTGCCCATAGAAGTCAATGGAAAAGAAAATAATTTGTTCCGCATTAACTTCAATGGCATGCAACACCGCATTTGGCCAGAGGTGGGGCGCCAGAGAGCCTCGGAAACACTCAGAAAGGCCCGAGGTGAGCTTGGCTGACCTTGGAAAGGCTCAAAAAAACCTGGAGCATTTCCGAACGGCTCCGGCGCCCCCGCACCTCAGGCCAAATGGAGTTCTGCACACCCCATTGGCTTGAATTCTGCTTGTTTTGCGAGACAACACTTGCAAACAAAAAGTTGTTCGTCTTTCAAAATGCTCGTTAACCGCGTTACTCGTAAAGCGAGGTTCCACTATAATAGGTTTCCAACCACTATGAGAAAAGAAAAGTAGGTCGTCTGTGATTTGTATAAGTGTGTTACACATGTGACCATTGAATTAATAGAGATGATGGGCCAGATTCACATAGAATCCGTGGTGGCGTAGCGTAAGCCATCTACACTATGCCGCCGCTACTTACTGGAGCAAGTGCCGTATTCTCAAAGCACTCGCTCCGTAATTTGCAGCGGCGTAGTGTAAATGGCCCGGCGTAAGGCCGCGTAATTCAAAGGGGGCGGCTTGTATTTAAATTAAGCGCGCCCATCGAACTGCGCATGCGCCGGCCATAAAAATAGCCCAGTGCGAAAACGTCAATGAAGCCGACGTGAGCGTCATTTCCACAAATCCCTATTCGCGAACGACGTAGGAAAACGACGTAAAAAATTCAAATTTCGTCGCGGGAACGACGGCCATACTTAACATTGGCTGCGCCTCATAGAAGCAGGGGTAACTATACGCCGGGAAAACCCTTATGTAAACGGCGTAAAGTGACTGCGTCGGGCCCGTGTACGTTCGTGAATTGGCGTATCTCGCTGATTTACATATTCTCGCCGTAAATCAGCGAGAACGCCCCCAGTGGCCATTTTAAAATTGCAGTTAAGATCCGACGGTGTAACACAGTTACACCTGTCGGGTCTTAGGCATATCTATGCGTAACTGATTCTATGAATCAGTCGCATAGATACGACCGACGCAACTCTGAGATACGACGGTGTATCAGGAGATACACCGTCGTATCTCTATGTGAATCTGGCCCGATATTTCACCAGGGAGAACATGCCACACAGAGCTAAGTGTTTAGAACAGTGATGGTGAACCTTGGCACCCCAAATGTTAATTTCCCATGATGCTCATGCACTCTGCAGTGTAGTTAAGCATCATGGGGAATGTAGTTCCGAAACACCTGGGGTGCCACGGTTCACCATCACTGGATTAGGAGATCCCATCCAGCCATACCTCCAATCTTCACTGTGTAGTCTTCTGCAACCATACAGTTCCGGGCAGCGAGGTCTCGATGAACGAATTTGTTTGCATTGAGGTACGACATCCCATCTGCAATCTCTCCCGCCATCTGGATCATCTTTTTCAGGGAGGGGGGTGGTAGTCCGGGGTTGTTCTAAATTGGAAAGATTATTGTTAAAATGAAATGCCCACCTGATAACATTACAGCTTTAACAAGGCTGCAGCACCTAAAAATAGGGGGTGGCTGGAGGACCTCAGTTAAATCGGAGGTTCACCCAAAAAACATCTATAGAAGATCATATTCTTTATACTTCCAACATGTACAGTAGGCCCTTTTTTTTTTTGGCTGTACATACCTTATTATGGCTATTTTCAATCCGGCTTCCCGCAGGAGTGACTACCCGGAGTAGGCATTTCTATGCTGCGGCGCAATGTAATCTGGGACTTTGCCCAGATGATTGACGTCCTTGAGAAAAAGTCCCCCCCCCCCCCGGCCAGATAAGCCCCTCCCCCCCGCATTGCGTAGGCGCGTCGCGAGTGTCACAGAGTTTCCGAAAGAACCCGAACATGCAGAGCTGCGAGTCAGCTCTATACCGCGCCTGCGCACCGGCTAGGAGCCGTGTAGAGCTGACTGCGCAGGCGCCGTATAGAGCTGACACGCAGCTCTGCATGTTCGGGTTCTTTCGGAAACTCTGTGACACTCGTGACGCGCCTACGCAATAGGGGGGGGAGGGGCTTATCCGGCCGGGGGGGGGGGGGGACTTTTTCTCAAGGACGTCAATCATCTGGGCAAAGTCCCAGATGACATTGCGCCGCAGCATAGAAATGCCTACTCCCGCGGGAGTGACTACCCGGAAGCCGGATTGAAAATAGCCTTAATAAGGTATGTAGAGCCAAAAAAAATAGGGAGGGGGGGGGGCCTTATCCGGTCGGGGGGAACTTTTTCTCAAGGACGTCAATCATCTGGGCGAAGTCCCATAATAAGGTATGTACAGCCAAAAAAAGGACCTACTGTAGATGTTTTTTGGGTGAACCTCCGCTTTAACTGAGG